>NW_022589742.1:5740992-6340992 GCF_004348235.1 Phoca vitulina
GGGGGGGTTGGATTAGCCCGGTGATGAGTATTAAGGAGGGCATATATTACAATGAGCACTGGGTGTTATATGCAAATAATGAATCATGGAACACTACATCAAAAACTAATGATGTAATGTATGGTGACTAACATAACATAATAAAATAAAATAAAATAAAATAAAATAAAATAAATAAAATAAAAATAAAAAAGTCACTTTTATAAAAATAGAAAAAATATAATCTACAGATTGAGAGAAAATATTTGTAAATCTCCTACATAGTAAAGGATTCATCTCACATAAATATAACACTCTGAAAATAATACCTCTTCTGGAATCTCAGGGTTCCTGAATTTTGCTGAGGGTCCTGTCGAGCCTAAGAACATCTGGAAGGACGTACACAGAGCAGAATTGGGGACAGTTCTTGTATAAGCAACTACGATGTGTTGGTGACATGACCAAGATGGCACACTTCCTCCTGTGGGGCACCTCAGCTTGACCATGTGGCCCCCTTTTATGAGTGACATGTATTCTCATTCAAGAACCAACTGTCAGATTGACACCTTTCCAAGTATGAGTCTTAAATTCCATTTTGACGCTGGAAAGACTTTATTAAGGCAATTCTAGGACAGATATGTGGTTGTTCATGTGCTGGAAGAGACCTTCCCACTCTAATCACTGGAAGTTCCTCACCTACTGTGGAATTAGCTCAGCTTTCTGTCCTCTCACCACTCAGAGCACCCTTGACCTCAGCAAGGTGAAAGTCCTTTCCCTTGCTCCACAAAATGCCCTAAGCCCTAGTACAAGGGGGTCCACAGGAGGGTCTTTTTGATAAACAACAGGATCTGACAGACACCATCACTTGAGCAAGTGGGGGAGAGGCCAAGATACCCAAGGTCCTCCCTCCCCCAGAAGCTTACATCCATGTGAGGAGAGAGGGAGGCCTTTGCTCCCATCACATGTGGACAACATGGCACTGGCGCTAAGTCAGTGAAGTCTTCCTGGGTTGATTCATGGTGTCTGTAGTCAACCCAACATCAGCTGGTCATAATTTTCTGGAATAGTTCTGTCCAGATTATATTTCTTGGATATGAGTACTCCAGAAGTTAGTGGGGAATCTGATCGCAGTAGGAGGTGGAATGAAGTAATCATTGGCCCCAGGAACGTTCTCCTAAGCCACCACTAATTTCCAGATCTTGCTCTTTGAAAGTGAGGGCCCATGAAAGTAGCAAGGTCATCTATGGCTGACATAAGAGGGCAGAAGGAGCTGCCATTTCCTTTCCTTCTCCCTTTCCTTCTGTTACTGACTTTACCTCATCCCCAGTCTCCTTCAGTCCTTACCCTTAAGCCTTACCTTTGCCCTAATGGACCCACACTGCTGTCTCTAAACAATAGACTATACAAAGGTTCAATTTGTTCTCCTGTATACTCTTACATACGTTTGAAAGTGTTCATAATAAGCTTTAAGGCAGGTCTTTAATCTTTGTGTCACTGCTTTTTGTGTCTAGTGTGAAGGAGGATTCCAGTTGCATTTGGTTTTCTATATGGACACTCAGTTATTTCAATGCAATTTATTAAAATTAAAAATCTATTAAAAGACTATCCTCCTGCTCTGTGGTTGCAACTTTTTTATAAATTAAGGGTATGTGTGTGTGTGTGTGTGTGTGTGTGTGTGTGTGTTTTCCAGGACTTACGATTCAGTTTCATTGGTCTCCTTGTTGGTGTCTGCACCCAAACCATAAGCTTTGTTACTGGAGCTTGCTTGTACTTCTTAGCAGCTAGCAGAGTAATTGCTCTTATCTTCTAGTTTTCTCAAGAATATCTTGACTTGTTTGGCCATTTATTTGTACGCCTTTATATTTTAGAATCATCCATGGTATCATGTACACACATATTCACATATGAAGCCCTTTCCTGTTTTTAAATATGGGGTTGCAGTTAATCTGCATTTTCTTTTTTTTGTGAGAAGCAAAATGTTTACAGTATTAAACCCTTACATCTGTGAATGCATTTTATTTAATATATAGAGGGATTTATGAATATATCTAAACAACATTTTTATATTTTTAAATACTTTTTTCTGTAAAGCTCTTAATTTTTTAAGTTAAATATAGTCTAAGATACTTGGTGTTTTGGTATTATAGATTACAAGTTATATTTTGTTTACTTTCATTTTCACACATTTGTTCCTGGCAGAAAACAAAGTTCATTTTTTGGCATATTGATCTTACACTTAGCAAACTTATATACATGTTTATGGGTTGAATAGCTTAGCTTTCTTTTTTTTTCATTTTGGATTTTCCTCATACACAGTCTAATCATCTGTTTATCATGAAAGCTTTATTTCTTACTTTCTGATCCCTTTCCCTTTTCTTTTTTATTTTTTTTATTTTTTTTTAAAGATTTTATTTATTTATTTGACAGAGAGACAGCGAGAGAGGGAACACAAGCAGGGGGAGTGGGAGAGGGAGAAGCAGGCTTCCCGCGGAGCAGGGAGCCCGATGCGGGGCTCGATCCCAGGACCTGGAATCATGACCTGAGCCGAAGGCAGACACTTAACGACTGAGCCACCCAGGCGCCCCGCTTTCCCTTTTCTTACTTCTGCTTCGCATCATTGCATTGCTGCTACCTTCATTACAGTATTGAATAGAAATGGTGATAGTGGGAACCCTAGTTTAGTTCCCAAGTTCAAAGTAAAAGCTTTCAAATCTCCCTCAAAAAGTATGATGTTGGCTATAGGTTTTTCATACATATACTTTATCTAGTTTGCTAACATATTTTTAAGTTTTTAAAGGTTCATTTTAGAATAGTTTTAGATTTACAGGAAAATTGCAACAATAGTGAAGAAATTTCACATATGTCCCAATCTCAGTTCTTCATATTATTGACATCTTGCATTAGTATAGTACATTTGTTACAACTGATGAACCAATATTGATACGTAATTATTTACAAAAGTCCACACTTTATTCAGATTTCCTTATGTTTCATCACTTTTCTTTTTTTCTGTTCAGCATCCCCTCCAGGACACCCTCTTACTTTCACTGACCATATCTCTTTAGACTCCTCTTGGCTGTGCCAATTTCTGAGAGTTCCTTGTTTTTGATAACCTTGACAGTTTTTAGGAATATGGGTCAGGTATTTTGTAGAATGTCCCTCAATTAGGATTTGTCTGATAGTTTCCTCAACATTAGACATGGATTATGGTTTTTGGGAGGAAGATGAGAGAGGTGAAGGGCCATTCTTGTCACATCATATCCATGGTGCACACCATCAACATGATTTATCAGTAATGGTGTTAGCTTGATGAGGGAGTGTTTGTCAGGTTTTCCCATAGTAAATTAATCCCTTTTTACCTGCATCACACTGTAATCTTTGGAAGAATAGGGGTTCCCCATGATGTGCCAGTCATCAAGATTAGGACTCTGAAGGGTGACTGCAGAAAACCCCACCCCACATAGAGGAGGCCCCACACAATCCAGCTCTCCACACCTTCAGCCATGGTGATGAATGATAGGTCTTCTCCCAGTTGGGGGATCAAAGAGGGATGAGGGACTTGTTCAGAGGTGCCTGGCTTGAGGTTGGGAAAGTGAGGAACCTAGGCCCTGCTAGAAGTCACCAAGAAGACTCTGTGCAAGGACTGAGTGGACTTCCCACTTCAGATAGAGGAGGACCCACAAGCACCTGCTCATGCTGTCAGCCCTGGGAGGCCCTGGGCAGGGCTGATAGACAGAAGTTCCTGACTCCTTCACTTCCTCTTTGGGAGTCTCAGGAAAGAGGCAACTTTGGCCTGAGGGAGACATCTTCATGCCAGCAGAGAGAGAAGGTTCAGGCCCTGTCTGGAGTAAACATAAAAACCTTGAGGGTAACTCAGAGTATTTACCAACCTAGAACACAGAGGGGCCCACAGAATCCACACCTGCATTTACTGTCAGCTCTAGGATGCTTGGGTAGAGGTAACTAGCTCTAGTGTATCCTGGCTTCCATCTTGGTTCCTGACCTTCATCTTAGGAGTCTGAGAGAAGCACAGCTTCATTTTGGGAGTGGGGTTGCTGAGTCAGGTCAGCAAAGGTAAGGATTCTGAGGAATGGGTAAAGGGACCTCTTGCCACATAGAGGGTAACACAGTCCTTTCTTCCTCCTGCAGTCAGTCTTGGAAGTCCTAGGGAGGGTCCCTGAATACATTTCTTGTCTTCCACTTTGGGAGTCTGAGAGATGTGAGGCATTCTTTGAATGGTGCCTCATCAGATTAAGCAGAGTAAGGAGTTGCAGTTGCACATAGATGGCTATGTGAAGACCTAAAGGAAGGACAGAGGAAATCGTTCACCTCACAGAAACTTGCTCTAGGGTCATCTCTGAGAAGACTTGTGCATGGATTTCAGGCAGAAGACGCCTCTTTCATAATTCTGACACCAATTTCTTGTGAAAGCAGGGACAGAGAAGGTGTGGATCCCCTCCATATGGGATAGAAGTTCCCCTAAATCTTCCCTTATAGCTCTCACCTTGACAAAGGAGATGGGTGGCTTGGCCTGAGGGACACATCCTTACCTCGGCAGAGGGAGGAATGCAGACCTTGCCAGGAGGAAATATGGTGACCTTGAGGATGTGTAATGGGACTTCCCATTGCAAACAGAGGGACCCCACAGAAACCTTGCCCTGCACCTGCTGTCAGCCATGTTAGGACCTATGGTGGCCAGATGTGGTGTTCTCTCACTTCTATCAGTGGTGAGTAGTATCTTAGAGAGCTAAGGCTTTGACTGAAAGGGCAACATTAAAGTCAGTAGAGAGTGGTGTGGCTGAGGCCTTGCCAGGTTTGGATATTAGTATCTTTTTTTTTTTTTTTTTAATTTTTTTAAAATTTTTTAATTTATTTTTGAGAGAGAGAGAATGACAGAGAGAGAGAGAATGAGAGGGGTGAGGGTCAGAGGGAGAAGCAGACTCCCCGCCGAGCAGGGAGCCTGACGCGGGACTCGACCCCGGGACTCCAGGATCACGACCCAAGCCGAAGGCAGTCGCCCAACCAACTGAGCCACCCAGGCGCCCCTGGATATTAGTATCTTGAGGGAGGATGGGTACTCTACTGTAGAACAAAGGAAGGCCTCACACAATCCTCACACAGCAGAGAGAGAAGGTTCAGGCCCTTCACATATGTCCCAATCTCAGTTCTGCCTCCCAGTGTTAGCTCTAATAGGCCCTGGGACATGGTAGCCATAAGCAGCAGCATCTGATTTCCCCTAGGGCATCCAGGAGAGGCGAGGGCCTTGGTCTGAGGGGGCAGAATCAGGTCAGTAGAGGGAGGAGGCATAAGCTCAACCAGGAGTCAAGGTACAGACTCTGAGTAAGGACTGATAGAACCCACCACCCAGGAGTGATGGGCCTCAGCCTCACCATGCCCATGTTGACAGCTCTCAGAGACCCTGAGACAATGTATAAGCATGTGGTGGACCCTCACTGCTGCCAGATTGTCTCTAGGAAGTGAATACCTTGGTCTGAGGAGGCCACTCTTGGGTAAGCAGGGAAAGGGGGCCTAGACAGTGCCAGTATTCAAGGTGAGGACTCTTGAGAGAAGACTCAGGGGAATGCTCAACACAGAAGGCTGCCAGGCACTGCCATGCCCCTGCTGTTAGCCTGGAGATGGTCTAGGCAGGAATATCAGGCAGATTCACTCCTTACCTCTTCATGCATCACATGGACATGGAAATCTTGGCCTGAGACTACTTCCATTAAAGAGAGAGCTCAGGCCCAGATGGGGCAAATATGTACACCTTGAAGGGGACTAAGGGCACCTGCCATCCTAAAACACAACGGGCCCCATGAAATCTAACTTGCTCTCAGCCTGGGAAGTTAAGGCAGACTTAGCCATGTGTTATGGGGGTGAATTTTCCACTCTTCCATCTGATTGAAGGGGTTGTCAGAGAAGTGAGGATCTTATTCTGAAGGGGCCCAGCTCAGTACACAAGAGAAGAGTCCCAGGCCCTGCCAGGCATCAAGCTGATGACTAAGAGGGAAGATTTAAGGGACATTCTACCCCATATAGAGGGAGACCCAGGACTGCTTTGTCCCTTTCAGCCTTGTGAGGCCCCAGGCAGGGAGGCTGGATGTGGTGTATCTGGACTTCCACCTTGGGAGGCTGAGAGTGGTGAGGTTCTCTCAGAGGGGTGTGACCTCAGGTTAGCAGAGGGAGGAGTTTCAGGCCCAATCAGGCATCAAGAAGAGGACTCTGAGGGAGGGCAGAGGGGATCTCCCACCCTAAAGTGTATTCTCAGAAACCCATTCTGACTTTCAGTCCTAGGAATCCCCAGGCAGGGCCTTCAGGCAGATAATCCCACTTCATTACATCCTCTTTGGGGTCTTAGGGAAATGGGGATCTTGGCTTGAGGGTACCTCCCATACTAGAACACAGGAGGCTCTGCTTGTCATCTATATCCTGAGGTGCCCCCTCAATTCCTCTTACAAGGGCTCCAGGAACTGGGTGATGAGGGCCTTGTTCTAAAGCATGTGTCCTCAGGTCAGCAGAACAGAAGGGGCCCACTCAGTGCCAGGATTCAGTGCCACATTCAGTGTCTACTAAGGTATCTACCCATGCCAGAACAGAGGGAAGCCTACAGTGCCTGACCCCATCTGCCTACAGTCAACCCAAGAATCCTAGGCTTTCTTGGTTGGTTACAGCCTGGGAAACTCTCTCACATCTTCTGATATGATCTTAAGGGACAAAGTGACTCAAAGTCCAGAAGGCCTTTGGGGTCCTAGAGCACCCCCTAAAGAGGAAACCTGTAAGTCAGTCTTTGTCCAGAGCTGCCAAAGTGCATTTCTCCGCTGAGGCTGCTGACCCTCTCCCTCTCTCCTCCAGACCTGTGGTACCCCATCTCCAACCATCCTGCTCACACTTCTACTTGCTGCTGCCAATAAGAGTCATCATGCCTCACTCTCCAAAGTGTCTACGCCAGACTTTCAGACCCAAAGTGAGATACAGGGCCTGGCAGTAGTATATGTGTTCACAGCTGAAGCCAATGAGGAGACTTCCTCTATTTCCACTTGCTCTTTCAACTTCTCTTACCCCTCCACCTCCACCTCCCCACCTTCCTCGCCTGTGATCCCAGTCTCCCTAGAGGAGGAGGAGGAAGAGGAACCTGCTGCAACACTCAGTCCTCCCTAGGGTCCTCAGAGCTGCTCTTTCTCTGCATCATGGAGCACATCAGAAGGAGTCTCCAACAGCCAAGAAGAAGAGGATATAAGTTCCCCACAGACATCAGCAGACACCAAATCTTTGCCCAGAGACCCACTAGATGAGAAGGTGGCTGATTTGGTGCATTTCATGGTCCTCAAGTATCGATTGAAGGAGCCCATCACAAAGGCAGAAATGCTGAAGGTTGTCATCAAAAGGTACAAGAAACAACTCCCTGTGATCTTCAAGAAAGTGTCTAAGTGTTTGGAGGTGATCTCTGGCATTGATGTGAAGGAAGTGGACCCCACCACCGACTCCTATGTCCTTGTCAACTCCCTGGACCTCACCCATGATGAGCTGCTTAGCGACAACCAGAGCATGCCTAAAAATGGTCTCCTGATAATCATCCTGGGTGTGATCTTCATAGAGGGCAATTGTGCCCCTGATGAAGACATCTGGGATTTCCTGAATATGATGGGAGTGTATGCTGGGAGGGAGCATTTCATTTATGGGGAGCCCAGGAAGCTCATCACCAGAGATTGGGTGCAGGAGAATTATCAGGAGTACCGGCAGGTGCCTAACAGTGATCCTCCACACTATGAATTTCTGTGGGGCCCCAGGGCTCATGCTAAAACCAGCAAGATGAAAGTTCTGGAATTTTTGGCCAAGGTTAAAGGGACTGACCCTACTTCCTTCTCATGCTGGTATGAGGAGGCTTTAAGAGATGAGGAAGGGAGGGCCCAGGCCAGAAATGGCTCCATGGATAATACTACTGCCATGTTCCTTGCACAACATTGGTCAGCAGCTTTTCCTGTCCTGACTGAAGAGTGAGGCTGAATCATTACTCTGTGTTTGAGGAGGGCAGTCTTGGCTCTGAGTAGAGGAGAGTCAGGGTCAGGCTGGAGAGAACACAGCATACAACTTTGTGTTCCCATTCCATATGGGTGACTTGGAAGTTAATCTTTTTTTTTCTTTTGGTATTTTTCAAATGTCCCTTTTAATGGAAGGTTTAATTCCCTAAAGGCTCTAAGTTTAGAATGACATTGGTAATGTATTTATTGCTCTTTTTCCGGTTTAAAAATAAGAGTTTCAATATTTTGCAAAAATTTGGGAAACCTCCCATCTTTTGGGGGACCTGGTACAAGATAACATTGGAATAGAAATTTCTTTGGAATTGTGAAAGAGCCAAGCAGTAAAGTATAGGGTTCAATAAACAGAGGGGAAAATGTAAAGGATGGCTTATTCTTGGGTTTGTTTATACCTTCCAGTCCACCATTCTGGAAAATGAAAAAGATATACTTGGATTTGCTTGGTCTACTGAAGAAAGTAGATGAAATCTTAATAGATGAAAGTCCCTGCCCACTGATTCTTTCATTCACCAAACATCTCTTCAGTACTTGCTTTTTGGAAGGCCCTGCTTTAGTAGTGGGGATGGTAGGATCAGCAGGACAGACCCCTACCCAAAGAATGGTAGAGGCTAGGAGCAGCAATCATATCAGGAAGATGGTGAGAAATCCTCTAAGAGCTACAGAACAAGAAAAAAGAGTGAGGAAGTGAGACTCCAGATAGGAGAAGTTAAGTAAAAAGGCCCTGAGCCAAGGCACTTTGGGGCTCTGAGAAACTGTAATTCTTTCTGTCAGAGTTGGTTAGGAATCTGGGTGTTAAGTGGGGAGTGAATGTTGTACAGGAAATCTTTCACGAATAAATTTGGGAGATCTCAGAATCATCATTACCAGCTGGAAGTCTTAGTGTGGTCTGAGTAAACAGGTCAACTGGAGGAGTGGCCCTGCAGCATGCCAGATACCAGCCCCTACCTTAGGACCATGCTAAGTTCTGTCAGGAAGAGCACAGCTGCTCGCTGCATCATCTGGCTGAGCAACAGTCTTGAATACTCTTGAGTACAAGGGTCCACTGCACCCTTGCCGGTGTCCCAGGGCTGAGAGATGCCTTGGTGCCTGCTGGAGGCTGGGATGTGTCTCCTCTGTGCACAGTGGACCCCTCTGTAGAGGCTGGGGCTATGTGAGTGAGTGGGGGTGGTGACTGATGTCTGACAGTTGAGACAGACCAGAAACACTAGTGAGTAGTGGAAGGGAGTGTACACCTGCAAGGAGGGAGTGGAGCAATGCCCTGGGACTAATCACTTCAGTGACTCTGCAGGTAAAGGGCTGGGTGTGGACATGCCTTGAAATAGGTCTGGGTTTTGTCCCTGGCTCAGGCTGCCTCCCCCAGATTCTGAGCTGTTGGCACACTAGAGGGCAGATGTCCTATGGCTATGACTATTGGTCTATGTTGCTACCAGATAGAAGATTTGTCCAAGGTGCAGACATTTGCAGGGTGGATGGAAACCCATGGAGATGGCACCCTTCCTTGTTAAACTGATGGACTATGTAGAGTCCAAAGTAAGAAGTATCATGTATCATGATATTGATATCATGTATCATGATATTGAGAACATCCCCAAGTTCAAGACAGTGCTTGGGCCTGGGTATGAGAAGTCCATAATGACAAACTCAGTAATAATTTCCTAGGGGAATTCTGGAGCCATTTGTAGCATTTTCAATTTCTTCCATGGAGTTCAAAGGCCCAGGTAGGGCTCACATTCCACATTTTGAATCAAAACATGTGATCCTTCATTCATTCATTCACTTATTCATTCACTCAGTCAATCATTCTCTCATTCATCCTTTCAGTCAGGAAGCATTTACTGAACATATGCTGGGGAGAAACACCAAGGAAATAAACCAAAGGAATGATAACACATGTAATTTAAGCTGTGGATGTGAGGAAAAGAGGAGGAGACAGATTCTAGAAAATATTAGGAAATTAGCAACTGTGAAATGACAGGATAATATATAATGATTCTGAGGTCTTATATTTGCTGACTAGGCAGAAATCATTCCTCCCAGATGAGATTGAGGATAAGGGAGAAAGAACTGGTGGCAATTTGAATTATGGTTGACATGAAGAAGAGTGTGGCAGATGATATCACTGTGGGTCACGTAGACAGTGAAGTTGAGTGGGATGTCTAGGTGAATAGATTTGGTAAGCCGTAGGAACCAGGGGTCTGACTTTCAGGAGAGGATACTAGGCTAGACTAAGACTAGACTAGACTAAACCTCAGTAGAGTGTTGTATAGAAATCTACATGTTGCAGAATGTCATCCCTTTCCTGTGAACACACTTGGCAGCCAAAATTTAAAAAGGCATAATACATCTAGGTAATACTTTAAAGGGAAAAAGAATTCCTATAGTAGTAAACAAGAAGAGAAAGTTTTCCTGCATTTTCTTAAATTTAGATATATGTATATACCTGCCTATGTCCATGCCTGTGTATTTGTGGCTCATATTATATATACAGTGATCATGACATTTCAATCTCACATCGACTATCTCAGATCACTTTTAAAGCTCTGCTCTTGGCATCCTTTGTTCAGGTCTCAGCTTATACCTATTAATACCCAGACACTTACTCCTTCCTCTAATTTAGTGTCTCTGTTTTAGGAAGCTGGCAGCTGTGCAGTAACTAAAGTTTTTCATAGCAAACAGAGCAAGACTGAGGCCAACTTGGGCCAGAGTACCCGGAGGCCAGTTCTCCATAATTCTTACAATATCTAACTGGTGGACATTGTCAAAATTTTAGAAGTGGGACCTCTCTCATTCCAATGGAAGCCTTCAAAAAGAATCTGATCCATGAACTTGAGGAAGGCAAAATAGTCTGATTAAAACGAGGACTGTTAAGCTCAGAGTCCCTACCAACTCAGCATGCTTTCTTTCTTTGACCCCCAGGGTGGTGGGTTCTCACACCCAACCACAGAACTCTAGGCTTTCCCTGAGCACAGTGGATGGAAGACCCTTTCTCAGACAGGGATTTCATCATGCTCCTACACAGGCATCTATCTGTGTGGACCCTAATATACCCAATACACTGAATCCCAGTTTTGCTGCCTGGTTTTCTGGCACTGCCAAGAGCTTGATTATATGACATGTTCTTATCATTTTTGCACTTTCTGAAAGCAATTCCATGATATGTCCCTTTCTCTATATATAGTTCCCTATACTTTTAGCTATGTCCTACACCATTGCTTCTCAACCTCTTTTAATTTTAATTTCTCAGAACAACAGGAGATATTTTAGCTTCTCTGATCTTTTCAAAGAACCAGTTTGTTTCCATTGACAGGCATTGTTTTTCTAAATTCAATTTCACTGATTTCTGCTCTTATCTATATTATTCCTATTCTTCTGCATTACGTGGGTTGAATTTATTTTTCTTTTTATACTTTAGGTGGAATATTAGAATATTGATTTGGGTCTTTTTTAAGCTGCATAAAAGCATTTAATGACATAAATTTACCTTTAAGCACAGCGTTAGTTGAATCCCTTAAATTCGGATGTGTCTTGTTTTTGTTTTCATTTAGTTGGAAATATTTCTTAACTTCCCTCAATAATTTCTTTCAAGTAGGAATGGTAAAAATGTGTTGTTTAGTTTCCAAAAATTTGGTGACTTTTTACATATCTCTTTAGTTCTATTCTTTGCTTTAATTCTATTATGGGTAGAGAAATACATAATTTCCATTTTAAAAAAAATTTGTCAAGTGTTGTTTTATGGTCTGTGTGAATGTTCTGAGTGCACTTGAAAAGAATGTACATTTTGCTGTTGGAGTGTTTTGTAAATGCCAAGTAAATCAATTTGGTTAATATTCTTTTTCAGGTTTCATTTTTTAATTATTTGATTATTTATACAGAGAGGAATGATGATGTCTCCGAATATAATTGTAGCTTCAATTATTTCTCATTTCCCAATCTCTTGTTTTATTTAGTTAATGTGTTTTGAAGCTCTGCTTTTAAGTTTGTACATATTAAGGACTGCTATGTCATCTTGATAATTTGACTCTTTTAACATTATGTAATATCTGTTATTTATTCTTATGAAATTATTTTTTTCTGACATTATTATAATTATCTAGCTATCTTATTTTTCCATTTCCATTTTATTTTTTAAAATAGCAAACAATAATACTTCTTTGGTGTACAGTGCCATGATTTTTACCCCTGTCTAGATTTGTGTAATGACAACCATAATCAGGATACTGAATGGTTCCATAACTATCCCCTACAAAAAAATAAAAAAAACCCTCCCATGTGCTATTTGCATTTATATACTCTTCCCACACCTAACCCTGACAACCACCCATCTGTTTTCCACACTCACAGTTACATATCTCAAAGAGTATCATATAATTGAAGTAACAGAGTATATAACTTATTGATACTGGCTTTGCTTACATAGTAAACAGTCTTTGAGATTCTTCTAAATCGCTCTGTGTGTCAATGGTCTATCCCTTTTGCTGCTTAGTAGCATTCCATTATGTGGATGCACCTCAGTTCATTAATTCGTTCACCCTTGTGAGGACATTAGATTGCTCAAAGCTTTTGTCATATATGAGTAGAGCTATCATAGACAATCATGTATATATTTTTGTGTGAACATAATTTTTTTCTCCTAGGCATGAGATTGTTGAGTCAAATGATAAGTGTATATGTATATAAGAAATTACAAAGTCATTCCCCACAGTGACTGTTCAACTTTATATTCACTGGGGCAATGCATGAGAGTTCAAGTTTTTCTACATCTTTGCTGGTGCTTAGTAATTTCAATGTTATCTTTTTAATCTATTCTCAAAAGTTGCATCTTACTGTGCTTTAATTTGCTTTTCTCTAATGGCTAATAATGTAGTAAAATTTTTCATGGGCTTGTTTAACATGCATACATTAATTTTAGTGAAGTATATTCTGCCCATTTAAAAACTGTTTTCCCTTTCATTCATATATATATATATATATATGTATATATGTATATATATATATATATATGAATCTATCTATCTATCTATCTAAGCTTCAATGTAGTCATTTTTTCCCTATTCAATACTACCTTTATATATATACCAGTTTTAATTTCCCTGTAACTCTGGGAAGTAGTGTTCTCTAACAAAGAAAATAAAATACACCCAGGAAGAACTGAAACACCCTACCTTGACAATTTGAGAGATTATAGACCCCCCTCCCCTCATCTGCTCCTCCCCCTTTTTTTTAATTTTATAAATCTTATTCTTGGGTTTCATTTTGGCTGTGTTTTTTTGGTGGTGGTTTCTGACTGCTCTGAACTTTCCCAAGGTGCATCTTGCCTGGACTGTGGTTGATATTTTGGACTCTGTACATCCCCTCAACCACCCCTCAACAGAATGACTAGGAGGAGGAACTCCCAACAAAGAAAAGAACCAGACACAATGGCCTCTCCTGCAGATCTAATGGATACGGATATAAGCAAGATGTCAGAAATAGATTTCAGGGTAGCAATTATGAAGACAATAGCTAGGCTTGAGAAAACCATTAGCAGCAACATAGAATCTCTAAGGGCAGAAATAAGAGCCAATCAGGCCGAACTTAAAAATGCTATGAATGAGATGCAGTCTAAACTGGATACTCTAACAGCTAGGGTAAATGAGGCAGAAGAATGAATTAGTGATCTAGAAGATAAACTGATAGAAAGGAAGGAACAGGAGGAGGCCTGGGATAAACAGCTTAAAATCCATGAGAACAGACTTAGAGAGATTAACCATGCCATGAAACATTCCAATGTCAGAATTATTGGGATCCCTGAGGGCGTGGAGAGAGAGAGAGGATTAGAAGATATATTTGGGCAAATCATAGCTGAGAACTTCCTTAATCTGGGGAACGAAGCAAGTATTCATGTCCTAGAGGCAGAGAGGACCCCCCGCCCCAACCAAGATCAAGGAGAACAGACCAATACTCTGGTATGTAACAGTAAAACTCACAAATCTTAGAACCAAGGAAGCCATCCTGAAAACAGCAAGGGGGAAGAGATTACTTATGTACAGAGGGAAGAACATCAGACCTGTCCACAGAGACCTGGCAAGCCAGAAAGGGCTGGCAAGACATATTCAGAGTACTAAATGAGAAGAACATGCAGCCAAGAATACTTTATCCATCAAAGCTGTTATTCAGAACAGATGGAGAGATAAAGAGCTTCCAGGACCTGCAGAAACTGAAAGAATATATGACCACCAAGCCAGCCCTGCAAGAAACACTAAGGGGGATTCTATAAAAGAAGAAAGACCCCAAGAGTAATATAGACCAGAAATTTACAGAGACAATCCATAGAAACAGGGACTGTACAGACAATAGGATGGCAATAAATACATATCTTTCAGTAGTAACTCTCAATGTGAATGTACTAAATACTCCCATGAAATGGCACAGGGTTGCAGATTGGATACAAAGACAGGACCCATCCATATGCTGCTATAAGAGACTCATTTTGAACCTAAAGGCACCTCCAGACTGAAAGTGAGGGGATGGAAAACCATTTATCATGCCAACAGACCTCGAAGGAAAGCTGGGGTAGCAATTCTTATATCAGACAAATTAGAATTTAAACCAAAGACTCTAATAAGAGATCCACAGGGACACTATATCATTCTTAAAGGGTCTATCCCACAAGAAAATCTAACAATTGTAAATATGCCCCCAACATGGGAACAGCCAACTACATAAGCCAGCTGTTAACCAAAATAAATAATCAGATTGACAATAATACATTAATAGTAGGAGATTTTAACACTCCACTCAGCATTGGACAGATCATCTAAACAGAAGATCAACAAAGAAACAAGAGCGTTGAATGACACATTGGACCAGATGGACTTTGTAGATATATACAGAACATTCCACCTTAAAACAACAGAATACTCATTCTTCTTGAATGCACATGGAACTTTCTCCAAAATAGACCACATACTGGGTCACAAATCAGGTCTCAACCGGTACCAAAAGATTGGGATCATTCCCTGCCTATTTTCAGACCACAATACCTTGAAACTGGAACTCAATCACAAGAAAAAATTTAGAAGGAATTCAAACACTTGGAAGTTAAAGAGCATCCTGCTAAAGAATGAATGGGTCAACCAGGAAATTAAAGAAGAACTTAAACAATTCATGGAAACTAATGAGAATGAAAACACTTCAGTCCAAAACCTATGGGATACTGCAAAGGCGTTCCTAAGAGGGAAATACATAGCCATCCAAGCCTCTCTCAGAAAATTAGAAAAATCCCAAATGCACAAGCTAACCTTATACCTAAAGGAGCTGGAGAAAGAACAGCAAATAAAACCTAAACCAAGCAGGAGATGAGAAATAATAAAGATCAGCAGAGATCAATGAAATAGAAACCAGAAAAGCAGAACAGATCAATGAAACTAGAAGCTGGTTCTTTGAAAGAATTAATAAGATTGATAAACCACTGGCCAAACATCCAAAAGAAAAGAGAAAGGACCCAAATTAATAAAATCATGAATGAAAGGGGAGAGTTCACAACTAACACCAAGGAAATAGAAACAATTATTAGAAATTATTACCAGCAACTATATGCCAACAAATTAAGCAACCTGGAAGAAATGGATGCCTTCCTGGAAACTTACAAACTACCAAGACTGAAACAGGAAGAAATAGACAATCTGAATAGACCAATAACCAGTAATGAAATTGAAGCAGTAATCAAAACCCTCCCAAAAAACAAAAGTCCAGGGCCAGATGGCTTACCAGGGGAATTCTAGCAAACATTTAAAGAAGAAATAATACCTATTCTACTGAAGCTGCTCCAAAAAATAGAAACAGAAGGAAAACTTCCAAACCCCTTCTATGAGGCCAGTATTACCCTGACCCCAAAACCAGGCAAAGACCCCATCAAAAAGGAGAATTACAGATCAATATCTCTGATGAACATGGATGCCAAAATACTCAACAAGATCCTAGCTTATAGGATCCAACAGTACATTAAAAAGGTTATTCCCCTCCTGCTATCTTCTTTTTTTTTTTCTTAACATATATTGCATTATTTGTTTCAGAGGTACAGATCTGTGATTCCACAGTCTTGCACAATTCACAGCGCTCACCATAGCACATACCCTCCCCAGTGTCTATCACCCAGCCATCCATCCCTCCCACCCCACCCCCCACTCCAGCAACCCTCAGTTTGTTTCCTGAGATTAAGAATTCCTCATATCAGTGAGGTCATATGATACATGTCTTTCTCTGATTGACTTATTTCGCTCAGCATAACACCCTCCAGTTCCATCCATGTCATTGCAAATGGCAAGATCTCATTCCTTTTGATGGCTGCATAATATTCCATTGTGTGTGTGTGTGTGTGTGTGTGTGTGTGTGTGTGTGTGTGTGTATATATATATATATATATATATATATATACCACAAGGGGGGGGAATTGGAGGGGGAGATGAACCATGAGAGACGATGGACTCTGAAAAACAAACTAAGGGTTCTAGAGGGGAGGGGGGTGGGAGGATGGGTTAGCCTGGTGATGGGTATTAAAGAGGGCACGTTCTGCATGGAGCACTGGGTGTTATACGCAAACAATGAATCATGGAACACTACATCAAAAACTAATGATGTAATATATGGTGATTAACATAATAAAAAATAAATAAATAAATAAATAAAAATAAAAGGATTATTCACCACGACCAAGTGGGTTTTATGCCTGGGATGCAAGGGTGGTTCAACATTCACAAATCAATCAACATGATAGAGCACATCAATAAAAGAAGAGACAAGAACCATATGATCCTCTCAATTGATGCAGAAAAAGCATTTGACAAAATACAACATCCATTCCCAATTAAAATTCTTCAGAGTATAGGGATAGAGGGAACATTCCTCAGTACTATAAAAACCATCTATGGAAAGCCCACAGCAAATATCATTATCAATGGGGAAAAGCTGAGAGCTTTTCCCTTAAGATCAGGAACATGACAGGGATGCCCACTCTCACCTCTTTTGTTCAACATAGTGCTAGAAGTCCTAGCCTCAGCAATCAGAAAACAAAAAGAAATAAAAATTGGCAAATTTTTCAAACTCTCCCTCTTGGCAGATGACATGATACTTTATGTGGAAAACCCAAAAGACTCCACCCCCAAATTACTAGAACTCATACAGCAATGTGGCAGGATACAAAATCAATGCCACAGAAATCAGTTGCTTTTCTATACGCTAACAATGTAACTGTAGAAAGAGAAATTAAGGAATTGATTCCATTCACAATAGCATCAAAAACCATAAGATACCTAGGAATAAACCTAACCAAAGAGGTAAAGGATCTATACTCTAGACACTATAGAACACTTATGAAAGAAATTGAGGAAGACACAAAGAGATGGAAAAACATTCCATGCTCATGGATTGGAAGAATAAACATTGTTAAAATGTATATCCTGCCCAGAGCAATTTACACTTTCAACGCCATCCCTATTAAAATACCATTGGCATTTTTCAAAGATCTGGAACAAACAATCCTAGAATTTGTATGGAACCAGAAAAGACCCCAAATCACCAAGGGAATGATGAAAAAGAAAAACAGAGCCAGGGGCATCACGTTGCCTGACTTTAAGCTATATTACAAAGCTGTGCTTACCAAGACAGCATGGTATTGGCACAAAAACAGACACATAAACCAATGGACCCTCAACTCTATGGTCAACTAATCTTTGACAAATCAGGAAAAAATATCCAATGGAAAAAAGACAGTCTCTTCAATAAGTGGTGCTGGTAAAATTGGACAGCTACATATAGAAGAATGAAACTAGACCATTCCCTTACACCATACACAAAGATAAACTCAAAATGGATGAAAGACCTCAATGTGAGACAGGAATCCATCAAAATCGTAGAGGAGAACAAAGGCCACAGTAACTTCTTTCAAGACACGTATCCAAAGGCAAGTGAAACAAAAGCAAAAATGAACTTTTGGGACTTCATCAAGATAAACAGCTTCTGCACAGCAAAGGAAACAGTCAACAAAACAAAGAGGCAACCCACAGAATGGGAGAAGATATTTGCAAATGACATTACAGATAAAGGGCTGGTATCCAAGATCTATAAAGAACTTCTCAAACTAAACACTCAAAACACAAATAACCTAGTCAAAAGATGAGCAGAAGACATGAACAGACACTTCTCCAAAGAAGACATACAAATGGCTAACAGACACATGAAAAAATGCTCAACATCACTAGCCATCAGGAAAATACAAATCAAAACCACAATAAGATATCACCTTACACCAGTTAGAATGGCAAAAATTAACAAAACAAGAAACAACAAATGTTGGCAAGGATGTGGAGAAAGGGGAACCCTCTTACACTGTTGGTGGGAATGTAAGCTGGTGCAGCCACTCTGGAAACCAGTATGGAGGTTCCTCAAGATGTTAAAAATAGAGTACCCTACCACCCAGCAATTGCACTACTAGGTATTTACCCCAAGGATACAGATATAGTGAAAAGAAGGGGCACATGCACCCCAATATTCTTAGCAGCAATGTCCACAATAGTCAAACTGTGGAAGGAGCCAAGATGCCCTTCAACGGATGAATGGATAAAGATGTGGTCCATATATACAATGAAATATTATTCAGCCATCAGAAAGGATGAATACCCACCATTTGCATCAACATGGTTGGAACTGGAGGGGATTATGCTAAGTGAAGTAAGTCAAGCAGAGAAAGACAATTATCATACGGTTGCATTCATATGTGGAACATAAGTAATAGCATGGAGGACCATAGGGGAAGGGAGGGAAATCTGAAGGGGGAGTAATCAGAGAGGGAGACGAACCATGAGAAACTATGAACCCCAGGAAACAAACTGAGGTTTTCATAGGGGAGGGGAGTGGGGGGAGGGGATAACAGGGTGATAGGTATTAAGGACAGCATGTGTTGTGATGAGCACTAGGTGTTATACATAACTAATGAATCACTGAACACTACATCAAAAACTAATGAAGTACTATACAGTGGCTAACTGAACATAATGAAAAAAAAACTATTTCTGCAGTAAAAAAAAAAAAAAAATTGTTTTCCCTGTGTTTTTTTTCAATTTTGAGGGCCCTTTATGTATTCTGGATAGAGATCCTAAGTTGATTTGCAAATACTGTTTTCCAGTCTGTAGCTTGACTTTATCTGCTCTTAAGCATTTCTTTCTCAGAGAGATAAAATTTTTAAATATTGGTGATGTTCAATTTATTATTTTTCTTTTTGAATCATTTTTTGGTGTCATTCTTTAGAGCTCTTTGCCTAATTCCAGCTCATTAGATTTTCTTGTATTTTTTTGTATGTGAGATATAGACTTTTTAGTTTGCCATTTTTTCTCTGATCCCAGCAAGTCCTCAAAGGGAGGACATTAAGGAAGGACTGAGGGGACCTTCAACCTCAGATGAAGGAGCCCCAATCCTGTCTGAGCCAGAGAAATTCCAGGCAGGGTCCCCAGATGTGGTGTTTCCTGACCCCATCAATGGAGTCTGAGGGAAGCCCGGAATCATCTGAGGGGGCCTGACTCAGGACAAGAGAGGCAGGAGTCCCAGGTCCTCCCAGGTTTCCAGGTGGGGCTTCTAAGGAAGAGCAGAAGGGATTTCCCACCATAGATATAGGGAAACTCAGTCCCACCCTGCCCCTGATGTCAGCCTCTAAAAGCCCAAGACAGGCTCTCTGAGATGTTATCATTTCCAAACTTCCATCTTGGGAGCTTGAGGGACTGGGTGTGAGGTTTCCTCTGCAGGGTGGGGCTTCAGATCAGCAGATAAGAGTTATCACCAGGCCAGGCTTCAAGTTAAAGCCTCTGAGGAAGGACTGAGTGGATTTTTCACTGCTGATAGAGGGGGCTCCAGCCTCGCCTTGCCCTTGCCATCTGCCCTCAGAAGACCCAAGCATTTCCCTGCTTTCCCTCCATTTTTCAATGGACTTCCATCTTGGGAGGCTGAGGGAGATGAAACTTTTTCTGAAGGGTACAACCTTGGTTCAGGAATCCTAGGCTTTGTCATGAATCAAGGTGAGGACCCAGAGGGAGGGCAGAGGGGACCTCTCATCACAGATAGATAGAATCTCACAGAAATCCACCCCCATTGTCAGTCTTGAGAGGCTTCATGCATGGACGTCGGGTAAAGACAACTCTGCATCTCCTTGACTTCTTTTTCTGGCCTTTCAGGAGATGGTGGCCTTGACCCGAGGAACCATCCTCAGGTCAGCAGATGGAGAGGGCATGCAGGCCCTGTCAGGAGTAAATATGATGGTCTTGAGGAGGACTGAGGAGACCTACTACCCTAGTACACACAGGACCTCACAGAATTCAGCCTTACTCTGTTTTCAGCCCTGGGAAATATTTTTAAATATTGAGGAAGTCCAATATATCATTTTTTTTCCATTTGAATTATGAATTTAATTTGCATTTCTGTAGTGGCTAATGATGCAGAGAAATTTTTCATGTGCTTATTTAACATCCATATGTCAACTATACTGAAGTATGGATTGATGCATATTGCTCATTTAAAAAGTTGTTTTCTAATTTTTCAATTCTGAGGATTCTTTTTGAATCTAGAATCTTGAATCTTTTATATCTAGACCTATATATTCTAGATATAGGTCTTTTGTTGGATATTTGATTTGCCAATATTTTCTTCCATTATGTGGCTTTGGTACATATTTGTGAACATGCTGAACATGTCATTAAGGAACTGCGAATTAAAACAATGTTGAGGTACCACTACTAACCTATTCAAATGTCTAAAGTCCAAAACACCAAAAATACCAAATACTGATGAGGATATAAAGCAAAAGGAACTCTTGGTAATTTCTGGTGGGAAGGCAAATTAGTATAGCTATTTCGGAAGACAATTTAGCAGTTTTTTACAAAACTAAGGATAATCAAAAATTGGTTTGTGATGTTATTAATAATTATAAAAAATAGAATACGTGTAACTTTACCAATGAGATAAGAATCTTTAAACTAAACAATAGCTTGAATACATAAATGTCCATTATCTGTACATTGTATGTTAATTTGGGTGCAAAAAATAAAAAAGGAGTGTAAGGCTTATTTTAAAGGTTGTGTGGAAATAAGATTTCACTTAAGTTTTATGGCTCCTAAGTCACTCCTCAGAATATTAAGAATGCTGTTGCTTGGGCGCCTGGGTGGCTCAGTCGTTAAGCGTCTGCCTTCGGCTCAGGTCATGATCCCAGGGTCTTGGGATCGAGTCCCACATCGGGCTCCCTGCTTGGCGGGAAGCCTGCTTCTCCCTCTCCCACTCCCCCTGCTTGTGTTCCTGCTCTCGCTATCTCTCACTCTGTCAAATAAGTAAATAAAATCTTTAAAAAAAAAAAAAAAAGAATGCTGTTGCTTATCTGACTTTCATATGATATAGAAAAAACAGCTGATGATTTACATGGGTTTTTTCAAACCAGTAAAGTCATAACAAAAACCTCAAAGCCCCTGGCAGCCATTCTTATGAGCAACACCTCTCTGAATAAACAAAACATACATTACACTAGGCCTATAGGTGTGTTTTGGGTGAATACAATGTTCAAAAGAAGTAAAGAAGTTCCTGAATTTCAGCACTGAGGATTCAAGAAAGGCAAGAACTAAGATTTTCAATGAACTGCAGGTTCAGCAAAAATAAACTTGATAAAAAGATGCATTGCCATTTCTACAGCGGAAATAACTAATAAGGTTGAGACTGCACAGAAATGCAATGTTCATCTTACATTAAACATTTTTCAAGTGAAAATACATGCAAATCAGTTTTGTGTAGTTTAAAACTATGATTAAATGTATAATTTAAATGCTTAATTGAACTTTTTATTGGATTTTTCACAATAATTCTGTCCAATGTATATGTATAATTAACTTATTGAAACCATCTTTCCAAAATAAATTTATATATTTTATGAAGATTGTTCATGTTGCTAACAGTATACTTCACATAGTGATAGTCAAATGATGTTTAGTTAGGCTTTTAAAATGGAAGTTTCACAAGAGTTGAGTCTTCTAGTATTTTCATTTAAAAATGTGTATCTTTTTTCCCCTAATATTGCAGCTGTATTTAAAAAAATGTGTATCTTTAGGTCTGTTTCTGATAATGGCAGAGTAGTTTGTTTCAGAATAATCCTCCCCACAGATACTTATAAACTGGGTACAAATTTTTAAAAATATAACTATTTGAAGGCATGGGAGACTGAAATCAGATAGAAACCAGAGGGGATTCAGTCTTTGAAAAAAGAAGAGTGCACTGGGTAAAATTCATGATTATAAGACTTTTCCCCTAAGGCACTCCTCAGTTTTCATAAAAGGGATGCAAGCACTTCAACAGAAAATCACCATTCTATTGGCTTAAAAGTGTCAAAAAAAGGGAGCCTGTAATTGCCAGAATCATTAGAAATTGAAGAGGGATATCCTAGAAAGGAGCAATGCAAAGTGAGAGTTGCCCCAAAATATGGGTATGAACTTTCTTCAAGTGTTTGGTTGAATCATGAACTGTGTTTGTATAGGGAAAAGTCCAAAGAACAAAGAGCCAATGGAAAACTACAATTGGAAGGTTGAAAAACATAAGCAGAGATTTCAGTGGTTTTTTGCTGCAAGGGTGACAGAGTTTAGAGTTCAAGTTGAAAAAGCTAAGAATGGCTTGGTAAAACCTTTGATTTTCACTGACCAACCCTAAGAAAATGTAAAAATGAAGTTAGGGTGAAGGTGATCAGTCAGGAATTTAACTGCCCGAAAGAACAAATTTCAACAATCTTCAAAAGAAGACAACAGAATTCAGAGTGTCTATATTGTGTAAACCACAATGCCTAATGTATAATAACCACTAATAGGCATGCAGGGAAGCATAAATATGTGACCCATGGTGATGCTGCAGATCATTTAATTAGTGCACACATTGTTTTGAGGTATAGATAAAATGTTCACACAGATAGACTATATAAGTCCATAAAATAAGTATTAAAAATTCCAAAAGATAGAATTCTTATAGAGTATACTTTCTAACCAAAGTATAATTATATTTAAAAAATAAAAAGAAATCATGAAAAAATTAGAGAAAAAAATTGAACTGCATGAAAATAAAAAAATATAGCATGCCAAAGTGAGGGGATGGGGGTATATACAGATTAAGTAATTTGTAAAGAAAACTTCTACATTTAAATTCTTATATTACAACAAAGGAAAGTTCACAAATCAATAATCTACATTCTTACCTCAAGAAACTAGAAAAACAAGCAAGATAAACCCAAATTAAACGGAAGGAAGGAAATAATGAAGATAAGAGCAAAAATCAATGAAATAGAACACAAACAATGGAGAAAATTAACAAAAATAAACAGTAGGTTCTTTGAAAATATTAACACACTTGATGTAACTAGGAAGACAATAAGAGATAGAAGTAGAGATAGAGATAGAAATGATAGAAAGAGAGAGAGAGAATGCATATGAGTGAGCAAACAAATGCCAATATCAGAAATGAAAGCAGGCTATCATTACAGATCCTGCAGTTGTTAAAAATAGAGTAAGGAAACATTATGAAGACTATATCAATAAATTTAACACCTTAGATAACACTGAAAATTATTTGGAAAAGATAACTTACAATTGCCTCAAAAAATAGAAAAATAAAGTAATATGTATCTATTAAGGAAATGAAGTTTATTACCAAAACCCTTCACCTCATCATCACACAAAAAAACCTGGGGCCAGATAATTTAACTGGTGATTTTTATCAAACATATAATGAAGAAGAGATAATGTTATATCACACAATCTTTCAGAAAACTGAAGAGAGAACAATTCCCAATTAATTTTGTAAAGCAAGTATAAACTTATGTCAAATGTTGACGAATATTTTATAAGAAAAAAACTGACCAGTATTTCTGATAAATGCAGAGATATAAAACTTTAATGAAATATTAGCAAATCAAAGCTAGCAATATGTAAAAAGGATAAAACATCACAATCAACAGGGAATGCAAGAATGCCAGGTTGGTTTAAAATTCAAAAATCTTTTAATATAATTCACCACATTAATTGAAAAATGGATAAAATCATTTCAATAAATGCATTAAAATATTTGACACATACCATTATACATTTATGGTTTAAAAAATATTCTCAGTAAATGGACTAAGGGCTCCAATAAAGAGACATAGGGTGTAAATATTTATGCACCCAACATGGGAGCACCCAAATATATAAAATAATTAATAACAAACATAAAGGAAATCATTGATAATAATACAATAATAGTAGGGGACTTTAATACCCCACTAACAGCAATGGACAAATCATCTAAGCAGAAAATCAACAGGAAACAATGGCTTTGAATGACACACTGGACCAGATGGACTTAAACAGATATATTCAGAATATTTCATCCTAAAGCAGCAGAATACACATTCTTTTCAAGTGCACATGGGACATTCTCCAGAACAGATCACATATTAGGTCACAAATCAGGACGGACTGAATAATTTACAAAAAGATTGAGATCATACCATGCACCTTTTCTGACCACAATGCTATGGAACTAGAAGTCAATCACAAGAAAAAATACATGGAGGTTAAACAACATGCTACTAAACAATGAATGGGTCTATCAGGAAATCAAAGAAAAAATTTTAAAAATGCATGGAAACAAATGAAAATGAAAACACAGTAGTCTAAAATCTCTGGGATGCAGCAAAAGTGGTCCTAAGAGGAAAATATTCAGCTATAGAGGCCTACCTCAAGAAGCAAGAAAAATCTCAAATAAATAGCCTAACCTTACACCTAAAGGAGCTAGAAAAAGAACAACAAATGAAACCTAAAGCCAGCAGAAGGAAGGAAATACTAAGATTAGAGCAGAAATAAATGATACAGAAACTAAAAAAGCCCCAATAGAACAGATCAATGAAACCAAGAGTTAGTTCTTTGAAAAAATTATAAAATTGATAACTCTAGCCAGACTTACTAAAAAGAAAAAAGAAAGGACACAAATAAATAAAATCACAAAGAAGACAGGAGAAATAACAACTAACACCACAGAAACACAAACAATTATTAGAGAATATTATGAAAAAAATATGGCAACAAAGTTGACAACCTGGAAGAAATGCATAAATTCCTAGAAACAAATAAACTACCAAAACTGAAACAGGAAGAAATAGAAAACTTGAATAGACCAAAAACCAGCAAAGAAATTGATTCAGTAATCAAAAAACTCCCAACAAACAAAAGTCCAGGGCCAGATGGCTTCACAGGGGAATTCTACCAAACACTTAAAGAAGAGTTAGTACCTATTCTTCTCAAACTATTCCAAAAGAGAAAAGGAAGGAAAACTTCCAGATTCATTCTATGAGGCCAGCATTACCCTGATACCAAAACCAGATAAAGACACCACTAAAAGAGAACTACAGGCCAATATCCCTGATGAACATGGATGCAAAAATTCTCAATAAAATACTAGCAAACTGAATCCAACAATATATTACAAGAATCATTCACCACAACCAAGTAGGATTTATTCCTGGGTCACATAGGTCATTCAATATTTGCAAATCAATCAACATGATACACCACATTAATAAAAGAAAAGAACCATATGATCATTTCAATAGATACAGAAAGAGCATTTGACAAAGTATAATATCCATTCATGATAAAAATCCTCAACAAGGGGCACCTGGGTGGTTCAGTTGCTTAAGCGGCTGCCTTCAGCTCAGGTCATAATCCTAGGGTCCTGGGATTGAGCCCCACATTGGGCTCCCTGCTTAGCAGAGAGCCTGCTTCTCCCTCTCCCTCTGCCTGCTGCTCTGCCTACTTGTGTTCTCTCTCTATCTCTCTGTCAGATAAATAAATAAAATCTTAAAAAAAAATCCCTCAACAAAGTAGGTTTAGAGGGAACATACTGAACACAATAAAGTCCATTTATGAAAAGCACGCAGCTAATATCATCATAAATGGGGAACAACTGAGAGTTTTTCCTCTTCTGTTAGGAACAACACAAGCATGTCCACTCTCACCACTTTTTAACATAGTCCTGGAAGTCCTAGCCACAGAAATCAGACAACAAAAAGAAAAAAAAAAAGATATCCAAATCATCAGGAAAGAAGTAAAACTTCCACTATTTGCAGATGATGTGATACTATATACAGAAAACCTGAAAGACTCCACCAAAAAATTGCTAGAACTGATAAGCGAATTTAGTAAAGTTGCAGGATACAAAATCAATGTACAGAATATGTTGCATTTCTATACACCAATAATGAAGCAGCAGAATGAGAAATTAAGGAATCAATACCATTTACAATTGCAGCAAAAAAAAAAAAAAAAAAAGATACCTGGGAACACACCTAACCAAAGAGGTGAAAGACCTGTAGTCTGAAAACTATAATACACTGATGAAAGAAATTGAAGATTACACAAAGAAATGGAAAGACATTCCATGCTCATGGATTGGAAGAACAAATATAGTAAAAATGTCTATCCTACCCAAAGCAATCTACACATTTAAAGCGATACCTATCAGAATACCAACAGCATTTTTCACAGAGGTAGAACAAACAATCCTAAAATTTGTATGGAACCGCAAAAGATCCTGAGTAGCCAAAGCAGCCTTGGGGGGTGGGGGGAAGCAAAGATGGAGGCATCACAATTCCAGACTTCAAGTTGTATTACATAGCTGTAGTGATCAAAACAGTATGGTACTGGAACAAAAATAGACACAGAGATCAATAGAACTGAATAGAAAACCCAGAAATGAATCACAGCCACATAGTCAATTAATCTTTGACAAAATAGGAAAGAATATCCGAAAGGAAAAAGAATGTTTCTTCAACAAATGGTGTTGGGAAAACTGGACAGCAACATGCAAAAGAATGGAACTGGATCACTTTCTTACACCATACATAAAAATAAATTCAAAATGGATTAAAGACTTAAATGTGAGACCTGAAACCATAAAAATCCTATAGGAAAACATAGGCAGTAACTGCTTTGACATCAGCTGTAGCAACTTCTTTCTAGATATGTTTTCTGAGGCAAGGCAAACGAAAGCAAAAATAGACTATTGGGCCCAGATGTCCATCAACAGATGAATAGATAAAGAAGATGTGGTATATATATATAATGGAATATTACTTAGCCATCAAAAGAATGAAATCTTACCATTTGCAATGACGTGGATGGAACTAGAGGGTATTATGTTAAGTGAAATAAGTCAGTTAGAGAAAGACAAATACCATATGATTTCACTCATATGTGGAATTTAAGAAACAAAACAGTTGAACGTAGGGGAAGGGAAGGAAAAATAAAATAAGATGAAGACAGAGATGGAGGCAAACCATAAGAGACTCTAAACTCTAGGAAAAAAAACTGAGGGTTGCTGTAGGGGAGGTGGATGGGGGGGATGGGATAATTGGGTGATGGGCATTAAGGAGGGTATTTGATGTAAAGAGCACTGGGTGTTATAAGCAACTGATGAATCACTAAATTCTACCCCTGAAACTAATAGTACACTATATGGTAACTAAATTGAATTTAAATAAAAATTTTTAAAAAGTAGACTATTGGGACTACATCAACATAAAAAGCTTCTGCACAGCAAAGGAAACAATCAACAAAACTAAAAGGCAACCTATGGAATGGGAGAAGATATTTGCAAATGACATATCTGACAAAGGTTAGTATCCAAAGTATATAAAGAACTTATACAAGTCAACACTCAAAAACTAAATAATCCAATTAAAAAATGGGCAGAAGACATGAACAGACAGTTTTCCAAAGAAGACATCCAGATGGCCAACAGACATATGAAAAGATGCTCAACAACACTCACCATCAGGGAAATGTAAATCAAAACTACAGTGAGATATCACCTCACACCAGTCAGAATGGCTAAAATCAACAACACGAGAAACAATAGGTGTTGGTGAAGATGCGGAGAAAAAGGAACACTTGTGCACTGTTCGCAGGAATGAAAACTGGTGCAGCCATTGTGGAAAATAGTGTGGAGTTTCCTTAAAAAGTTAAAAATGGAACTACCCTATGATCCAGCAATTGCACTATTAGGTATTTACAAAAAGAGTACAAAAATACTAATTCAAAGGGATACATGCACCCTGATGTTTATAGCAGCATTATCTACAATAGCCAAATCATGGGAATAGCCAAAGTGTTCACTGATAGATGAATGGATAAAGAAGAGGTGGTATATACATACAATGGAATATTACTCATCCAGAAAAATTAACAAAATCTTGCCATTTTCAATAACATGGATGGAGCAGAAAGTATTATGCTAAGTGAAATAAGTCAGAGAAAGACAAATACTACATGACTTCACTCATATGTGGAATTTAAGAAACAAAACAAATAAACATGGGGGAGAAAAGAAGAAAACCAAAAAACAGACTCTTAACTATAGAGAACAAACTGATGGTTACCTGAGGGGAGGTGGGTGGGGGAAGGTGGGTTAAAGAAGTGATGGGGATTAAGGAGTGCACTTGTGATGAGCACTGGGTGTTGTACGGAAGTGTTGAATCACTATATTGTACCCCTGAAACTAATATTATACTGCATGTTAACTAACTGGGATTTGAATAAAAACTTAAAAAAATACTCTTAGATAAATAGGAATAAAAGCGTATTTTCTCCGTTTGAAAAATGGGCATCTATTTAAAAACCTGTATCTAACATAATCAACTATGTCAACTTTGCCCCTCAGTTCAGAAACAAGGAAATGTACCTACATTCACTTTTAGTCAATAACCAATGGATCAAAGGAGAAATCAGAAGAACAACTAGGAAATAATTTGAGATGAAGAAAATAAAACACAACATACCAAAACATATCAGATACAGCAAAAACCATGATCAAAGAAAAATTTATGGCTGCAAATACCTATATTAAGAAAGAAGAAAGATCTAAGAAGTAACCAAACTGTACATCTTTTTTTTAAGGATTTATTTATTTTGAGAGAGAGCAAATGCATGAGTGGGGGGAGAGGCAGAGGGAGGGGGAGAGAGAGAGAATACCTAGGAGACTCCCTGCTGAGTGCAGACCCCCGACACGGGGCTTATTCTTACGATCTTGAGATCATGACCAGAGATGAAATAGAGAGTTTGTTGCTTAACTGACTGAGCCACCCAGGTGTCCCTCAAACTGTACATCTTAAGGAACTAACAAAAGAAGAGCAAGCTAATCCCAAAAGTAGTAAAAGGAAGGACATAATAAAATTAGACTGGCATAAGTGAAATGGAGAATAGAAAAACAAAGAGAGAATCAGCAAAACCAAAAATTGGTTATTTGAAAAGAATAGGCAGAAGACATGAAACTTTATCTAGAAAGTTGAAACTTTAACTAGACCTACCAAGAAAAAAATAGAGTAGGGTCAATAAAATCAGAATTAAAAGTGAGGAACTCACTACATATCTTACAGAAATAAAAGGAATTGTAAGAAGATACTATGAATAGTTGTACATCAACTTATTAGATAATTTAGATGAGATGGAAAAATTCCTAGAAACACATGAACTACTAAAACTAACCAAAGAACAAAAAGGAAAATCTGAACAACCTTAAAACAGTAAAGAGTTGAAATCAGGAATCTAAACCTCTCAAAAAAGATAAGCCCAGGATCATATGGTTTCAATGATGATTTCCACCAAATAATTAAGGAAGAATTAACACAAATCTTCAAATTGTTACAAAACACAGAAGAGGACTGAACTATCATGTCAACATTGCCCTGACCCCAAAGCCAAATGAAGAGCTTATAATAAAACAAAGTTACATTCCTGTTATTTCTTATGAATATAGATGCAAAAAATCTTCAATAAAATCCAAGAAAAAAAATCTGGGAGCATATTAAAAGGATTATACACCATGACCAAATGGGATTTATTCCAGATGTAAAAGTAGTTCAACATAAAATAATGAATGACTGTAGTACATAACATTCATAAAATGAACAATCTACATAACCGTCTCAATTGACTTGTGGCTAAGAACTAAATAAGAAAAAAATTTAACAAAACAAAACTCTCAGAATAAAAGGGAACTTCTTAAACATGATGAAAGGTAGTCTTGGTCACTTTGACTGCTATAACAAACAATGCCACAGACTAGGGAGCTTAAACAATGAACATTTATTTCTCACAGTTCTGGACGGTAAGCAGTCCAAGATCAAGGTGCTGGCAATACAGTGTCTGTGAGAGCCAGCTTCCTTATCCATAGAGAGCCATAGACAGTCTTCTCACTGTGTCTTCAAGTGGTGGAAAGAAGCCTAGAGGGCTCTCTATGGTCTTTTTTATAATGGCACTAATCCCATGCATGAGGGCTCCACCATCATGACATAATTACCTTACAAAGGCCCCACTTCCTAACACTGTAACACTGGAGGTTAGGATTTCAGCATATAAATTTTGGAGGACACAAACATTTAGTTTATAACAAGGTATTAAAAAAAAAAAAAAAACATAGGTAATATACTCAACTGTGAAAGACTAAAATTTTTCCTGCTAAAATCAGGAACTAGACAAGGATGCCTGCTATTGCCATTTCTATTCAATACCATACTGGAAGTTCTGGCCAGAGCAATTAGGAAAGAAAAATAAATAGGCATCCAAACTGGAAAGTAAGCATTAAAAGTACGGCTATTCATAGAAGACAATATCTTATATATAGAAAATATACACACAAAAAACACAGCTAATAAACAAATCCAGCAAATTTGAGGTATACAATGTCAACACATAAAAATCAGTTGTCTATACACTAAACATGAGCAATCCCAAAAAGAATTTTAAAAAATAGTTTCATTTTCAATAACATCAAAAAGAATAAAATATCTAGGGATAAATTTACTGAGGGATAAAGATTTGTACACTAATAACTACAAACATCACTTAAAGAAGCTAAAGAAGACGTAAGTGCAAAGACACCCTAAGTTCATGTATTAGAATACTTAATGTTGTTAGTATTGAAATACTCCCAATTAAGGAGGGCACATGATGTGATGAGCACTGGGTGTTATATGCAACTGATGAATTATTGAACTCTATATGTGAAACTAATGATGTACTATATGTTGGCTAATTGAATTTAAATAAAAAAAGAAAGAAATACTCCCTAAAGTGGTCTACAGAATCAATACAATCTTTGTCAAAACTGCAACTGTCAAAGTTCACAGAAATGGAAAAATTCATGTGGAATTGCAAGGAATATCATATAGCCAAAATAATCTTGAGAAAGAAGAACAAAGGTGGAAGACACAATTTCCTATTTCAAAACTGACTACAAAACTACAATAATCAAAACAGTGTGATACTGGCATAAGGTTAGGGATATAGATCAATGGAATAGAGTTAAAAGTCCAAAAAAAATACATTCATAGAGCTTTGGCTAGTTAATTTTTTACCAAGGAGGAAATAGTTTCTTCAAGAAATGGTGCTGGGACAACTGTATATATCTAAATAAAATTAGATGCTTACCTCATACCATATAAAAATTAATTTGAAATGGAGCAAAGGTGTAAATATAAGAGGTAAAACTCTAAGACCCTTAGAAGAAAACAGGAGTATATCTTCATGACTTTGGATTGGCAGTGAACTTTTAGGTCTGACATCAAAATCATGAGCAACAACAAGAACAAAATAGATAAACTGGACTTCAACAAAATTAAGAACTGCTGCATCCAGTGAAAAAAAAGAACTGTGATATGGGTAAAAATATTTGCAAATTGCACATTAGATAAAGTTCTAGTGTCCAGAATACATAATGAGCTCTTACAACTCAACAATAAAAGACAAACAAACTCAAATAAAAAGTGGGCAGAGGATTTAAATAGACATTTTGCCAAGAATGTATATAAATGGCCAATAAGCACATGAAAAGATGTTCAACACCATCAGTCATTAGGGAAATGCAAATCAAAACCACAATGAGACACCACTTCACAATAGACAATAACAAGTGTTAGCAATGATGTGGAGTAATTAGAAGTTTCATTTAATGTTGGTGCGAATATAAAATGGTGCACCTGCTTTGGAAAACAGTCTAGCTTATGCTCAAAAGATTGAACATAGCATTGCCATATAACCTAGCAATTCTCCTAGGTATATACCCAAGAGAAATAAAACATGACCACACTAAAACTTGGACACAGATATTCATGGTGTCATTATTCATAATAGTCAAATAGTGGAAACAACTCACATGTTCATGAACTGATGCAAAGATAAAATGTGGTATACACATGCAATGGAATATTTTTCAGCCATCAAAAGGAATAAAGCACTACTACATTCTACAACATGGATGAACTTTGAAAATTTTGCATTAAGTAAGAAAGCCACACAAAGGACACATTGTGTGATTCAGTTTATATGGATTATCCAGAACAGGCAAAGCCATAGAGACTGAAAATAGATTACTGGTTGCCAAGGTGGGATGGAGGGCAGGGGAATGGAAATGGTGATTGACAAATAATATTTGAGCATTTCTTTTTAGAGTGTTGAGAATGTTAAAAAATTAACTGTGGTAATGATTGCATAATTCAATGAATATATCAAATACTACTGAACTGTATTCTTTGAGAGTTACATTCTTTAATTGGGTGGGTGAATGTAATGGCCTGTAAAATATATCTCAATAAAGCCATAAAATATTCAGAATCTCTTAAAATTAATACAGAATTAAATTACAATTAAGAAAAAAAGGGGAAATAAGAAAGCTTGTTAGCCATATATGTGTACAAACTTTGTAATTAAAAATCCTCCCACAATAAACATCCCAGAAGAATTTGTTGGTGAATTATATGAAACATTTAAGGAACAATTAATATCACTTGTATATAAACTTATTTGGAAAGCAGAAGAGGAGGGAATACTTCCCAAATTATTTTATAATGATAACTCCAATAAAAAAAGGCAGAAAAAGAGATCATAAGAATAACAAATACAACAACAACAAACTACAGACCAAGGTTTCATTAATATAGGTGTAAAATCTTTAACAAGATATTACCAAATCATTTATTAATATTTTAAAAAAGCATAGCATATCATGAATAATTAGGGTTTATCCAATAAGTACAAGGTGGGTTTAACTTTTGAAAATCAATCAATAGGATCCTTTTCATTAACAAAATTAAGGAAAAGAGAAAAAAAAAAGGAGCAAAACGATATGATCATCTCTGTACTTTCAGAAAATATATTTGACAAAATTCAATACCAATGTATGATTATTTTATAATTTTTTAATTAAGTTATGTTAGTCACCATACCGTACATCATTAGTTTTTGATGTAGTGTTCCATGATTCATTGTTTGTGTATAACACCCCATGCTCCATACAATATGTGCCCTCCTTAATACCCATCACTGGGTTCACCCATCCCCCCACCCCTTCCCCTCTAAAACCCTCAGTTTGATTCCTGGATTCCATAGTCTCTCATGGTTCATCTCCCCCTCTGATTTCCGCCCCCCCTTCATTTTTCCCTTCCTTCTCCTAATGTCCTCCATGCTATTCCTTGTGTTCCACATATAAATGAAACCATATGATAATTGTCTTCCTTTGACTTATTTCACTTAGCATAATCTCCTCCAGTTCCATCCATGTTGATGCAAATGTTGGGTATTCATCTTTTCTGATGGCTAATATTCCATTGTATATACGGACCACATCTTCTTTATCCATTTGTCTGTTGAAGGACATCTTGGCTCCTTCCACAGTTTGGCTATTGTGGACATTGCTGCTATGAACATTGGGGTGCATGTGGCCCTTCTTTTCACTACATCTGTATCTTTGGAGTAAATACCCACATAAGCACACTGAACTAACGAAATAGATGAGAGTTACTTCAATTAGCAAAAGAGCATACATGAGCAACTGACAGCTAATATAATCAATGGTGATTCATACATTCCTCCTAAAATCAAGAACAAAGTTGATATGGGCACTCTCATCACTTCTATTTCTTTTTTATTGTTTTTAATTTTAATTCCAGTATAGTTAACATACAGTATTATATTAGTTTCAGGTGTACAATATAGTGATTCAGTAATTCTATACATTACCCAGTGCTCATCATGATAAGTGTACTCTTTAATTCCCATCACCTATTTCACCCATCCGCCCACCCACATCCCCTCTGGTAACTTTTATTTCTTTTTAATTTTTATTAAATTGAAAATCTCGTTCTAAAATTCATACTGAAATTCAGAGCACTTAATGTATTTAAAATATATTTTTTAGGGCGCCTGGGTGGCTCAGTTGGTTAAGCGACTGCCTTCGGCTCAGGTCATGATCCTGGAGTCCCGGGATCGAGTCCCGCATCGGGTTCCCTGCTCGGCAGGGAGTCTGCTTCTCCCTCTGACCCTCCTCCCTCTCATGCTCTCTGTCTCTCATTCTCTCTCTCGCAAATAAATAAAATCTTAAAAAAAAAAAAATTAAAAAAAAAAAATATATATATATATTTTTTAAAGAAAAATAACAATAGAAGGACTGCACTAATGAAATATAAGTCTTACTCTAAATCTATAGTAATCAAAACAATGTGAAATGGCATAAATGCAACACAACTGGATGAAAAGCCTAGAAACAGACCCAATACATATGTGGTCAATTGATTTTTGGCAGAGGTATCAAAGCAATTTGATACAGAAAGGAAAGTATTTTTAGCAAATGGCTCTGAAATAACAGTATATCCATATTAAAGAAAAATGAACCTTGACCCCTATCTCTTACCACACACAAAAATTAATTCTAGATGGTTCATATATCTAAATGCAAAAGCTAAAATTATAAAGGTCTTAGAACAAAGATAGAAGAATAATTTTATGACTTAGGGTTGAGAAAGACTTATTAGACAGGATAAGAAAATCAATAAGCACGGGAAACAAAAAGATTAGTCTTTTCAAACTCAAAAATTTCTTTTCATCAAAAAATAACATTAAGAAAATGAAAGGGCAGACCATATATTGGAATAAAATATTCACAAATCATGTTTGACCAAGGATTTGTATTCAGAATTTATAAAGAAGTGTTACCTCTCAAAAAGCCAAAAAAAAAAAAAAAAAATTAATAGGAAAATACTTGAAGAGATACTTCACAAAGGATGATATATTAATGTCTAATAAACACATGAAAAATGCCCAACATCGTTAATCATTGTGGAAATGCAAATTAAAACTGGTGGACACTATTATTTACTCAGTAAAATGGCATGAACTCAAAAGATGGCAATACCAAATGTTGGCAGGAATGGAGGTCAATTGAAATTCTTTTTCATTGTTAGTGGGAATGTAAAAACACTTTGGGGAAAGTTTTGGCATGTTTTTAATAAAATTAAAACTACACCTGTCCATCAACCCAACAATTTTACTTTATCCAGCAGATGTTAGGATATTCAAGAAAAAAATTTGTAAAAATAATAAAGTTTATGAGTTTTATTAACAATATCCAAAATCTAGAAAGAATTTAAATGTGTATTGACATAAAATGGATTTAAAAATTGTAATATATTCATACAATAGAATAATACTTAGCAATAAAGAGGAATGGACTACTCTTTCAATCAACAGGATGGATGGACATCACATTCATAACCCTAAGTGGGAAAAGCTAAATACAAAACCATTATATAATATAAATGAATCTGTACAAAATTCTAGAACATGCATTACTTGTCTAAGGTGAAAAGTTTCAGAACATAGTTTCTCTTGGGTTTGGAAGGATAGACTGGAAAAGAACATGAGACAATTTTGAGAAGACAGACATTTTATATAGGGTGAGAGAGCTGTATATTACAGAAATATATCCATTTGAAACAAATTTCCAGTTAAATTTTGTAAATTTCAATATATGTAAATTTCACATAGAAAAATTACTATGGGTGGCTGGGTGGCTCAGTCAGTTAAGTGTCCAACTCTTGATTTTGGCTCAGGTCATGACCTCAGGTTTTTGAGATTGAGCCCTCAGTCATGCTGGGCATGGAGCCTGCTTAAGATGCTCTCTCTTCCTTTCTCTCTGCTCCTCTCCACCCTCTTTCTCTCTCTCTCTCCCTCTCTTAAAAAAAAAAAAAGAAAAAGAAAAATGACTGTGAAAAATAAGCAAGTAGGGGGTGTGGTGTCCATGGGGTTACAGATAAAACAACAAAGGCAGTATGTAGATAATTATTTAAACTGGGTGATGGGTTTATGGAGTTATGTTTTTTTATGAGGGCTTATTCTGTATACTTTGCAGAAGTTTGAAAATTTGCATAACACTTTATTTATTTATTTATTTTTAATTTTTATTTATTTATTTGACAGAGAGAGACACAGCAAGAGAGGGAACACAAGCAGGGGGAGTGGGAGAGGGAGAAGCAGGCTTCCCGTGGAGCAGGGAGCCCGATGTGGGGCTCGATCCCAGGACCCTGGGATCATGACCTGAGCCGAAGGCAGACGCTTAACGACTGAGCCACCCAGGCGCCCTGCATAACACTTTAAAAGATTTTTTGAACAGTAGCATTCTTTTCAAGTACAAGTGAACATTCACCAGCACATTATATCTTGTGTCACAAAAACCCCAACTAATTTAAAAGGGTTAAATTCATACAGAGTCTATTATCTGACAAGAATGGAATAAAACTAGAGATCAGTAACAGAAAAATAATGGGAAAAATGTCAAACAATTTGAAAATAACACATTTCTAGATCACATATGAGAAAAAGACAGTCTTAAGATTTTAGAAAATATTTTGTATTAATTGAAAGTATAACATCAAAATTTGTGAGGTACAGCTAAGAAAAGCTTAGAAAAAATATAAAGCATCAAATCTTATATTAGGAAAGAAAAGAGGGCTCAAACCACCAATTTAAGTTTATACCTTAAGAAACCAGAAAAAGAAGAACAAAATAATCCCAAAACAAGCAAAGAAAGGAAATTATACAGATAAAAGTAGATGTGTCAATAAAATTGAAAATAAAAATGAAAATAAATGAAACCGAAGGCTGATTATACAAAAAGATCAATCAAATTGATAAACCTCTAGGAAAAATGACAAATAAAAAAAAGACATGAATTATCAATATGAAGAACAAAAATAGATGTACAACTACAGACCCTGCAGATATTAATAAGACTATAAGGGAATACTAGATACAACTCCACACAGGTAAATTCTACAAATGTGATTAAATGGAAGGAATCCTTGAAAACCGCTACCAAAACTCACTCAATCTGAAATAGATAAACTGAATAGTTCTGTAACTACTAAATAAATTCAAAGTTAAAACCCTCTCAAAAAAGAAATCTCACAGCACCAATGTTCTCACTAGGGAATTCTGGGAGACATTTCAGAAATGTATAACACCAACTCTACAGTATCTATTTCAGAAAACAGAAGAGAATACTTTCCAACTTGTAGGAAGCCAGGATTACTGACACCAAAACCAGACAAATACAGTACAAGAAAACAGTACTGCTCACCAACTAAGATGCAAAATAGTAAAAACAAAACAAAACAAAACAAAAACAAATCAATACAGCAATTTATATAAAGAATGAAACACCACAACAAAGTTGTTTATTCCAAGAATGCAAAGCTGGCATTATTTGAATATCAACCCATGTATTCCATTCTAATTATAGTTTAAAAAAGAAAAAAAAATTATTATAAAATTGACAAGCAAAGTTATTTGACAAAGTCCAACTTTCATCCATGACAAAAACAGTCAACAAATGAGGAATACAGGGAAACCTTTTCAACTTGATAAAAATGTATAAAAATTCTGTAGAAAAGATATAGACTGAATATGTTTCTCCTAAGACTGAGAACAAGGAAAAGATGCTTATTCTCGCACCTCTTATTCAATATCATAGTGGAAATCCTATCCAATGCAATACAATCAGACAATAAATAAAAGAAATACATATTGTGGGAAAAAAAGAAATAAAATTGTCCCTATTTGCAGAACACATATTTGCCTATGTAAAAAATCCCAAGGTATCCACAAAAACCCATCTTAAATCTAATAAATGTGTTTAGAAATGCCATAAGACATAAAAACACAAACAAAAAATCATTCTTAAATATATATATACTAGCAATGAACACTGGAAACTATTAAAAACAAAACAACAATTCATAATAGCTTTAGAAGACTAAAGTAGTTAGATATAAACTAACAAAATATGTACAGTATTTCAAAAATACTACCAAAAGCTGTTTGTAAGATATTAAAGATCTAAATAAATGGAAATATATATCATGGTCATGGATTAGAAGACTCAACATAGTAAAAATATCAATTCTAAAAAAAATGATCTATAAAGTTACAATTCAAAAATCTCTGCCCAATGTTTTTGTATGTATGGACAAGATGATTCTAAAATTTATATTGAAATGCAAAAAAGTCACCTAAATAATTTTGAAAGAGAAGAATAAATTTGGAGAAATCACTGTACCTGATTTTAAGACTTACTGTAAAGCTGCAGTAATCACATTATAGTATTGGTGTTGGTCACACAGATTGATGAAACAAAACAGAGAGTTCAGAAATGGAGCCATGCCAGCATAAACAATTGATTTTTAACAAAGATGCAAAGGTAATTTAGTGGGAAAGAATAGTCTTTTTAGTAAATACTGTTGCACCAATTAGACAACTCTAGGCCAAACAAACAAACAATAAATAAATGCAGCAACAATAAATAATCTAAACCTCATAGCTTACGCAAAAATTACCTTAAAGTGGATCATAAATCTAATGGTAAAATATAAAACTATAACAATTTTAGAGAAAACAGGTTATCATGACCTGGGTTTAGGAAAAACTTATTAAATATGACACCAAAATCACAATCCATAAAAGAAAATTATGATAAAGTGGACTTAACCCAAATTTTAAGTTATTTGAAAGATACTGTTAGGTGAAAGAAAAGATGAGATACAGTCTGGGAGAAAATATTTGCAAATCATATATCCAACAGAAAAACTTTTATCCAGAATTATAAAGAAGAACTTGCAATTGTAAGAACCAAATAAGGAGTAAAAACTTAGAATTCTGCCACAAGAAGGAGCAAGAAATGTGGTGCAAGTGTTGGCATACAAGGTTGAATAAAGCCCTAGATATAGCAGGACCAGTGAATAGTATATCCCATATGAAAGCAACTAGTAAAGAGTTGAGATGTCTGATACTTCAAATGTGAAAGCACAATGGAAAACTAAAAGGAACATGAAGAATCAGGGAAACATACCATCACCAAAAGACTAACAATAATCTTTCAACTACTGAATTCAAAAGCATGGAATTTTGCCATCTAGCTGATAAAGAATTCAGATTAGCTGTTTGGGGGAAACTCAACTAGCTTAAAGAAAATTCAGAGAGACACTTTAGCAAAATCAGGAAAACAATACATGAACAAAATGAGAAATTTAACAAAGAGGTAGCAATCATAAAAGAGAACCAAACAGAAGTTCTGGAGCTGAAGAATTCGGTGAATTCATAGGATCTATGGCAGAGTAGAACAAATAGAAGATAGAATAAGTGAGCTAAAGGATAGGAACTTTGAAATAAGGAAACAGAGAAGAACAAAGTAAAAAGAATGAAAAAAAGTAAAGAAAACCTATCAAATGTAAAAATATTAGAATAATTTGAGTTCCTAAAGGGGAAGAGAGGAAGAAGGGGCAGAAGGTTTATTTAAAGAAATAATGGCTTTTAAAAAAGTAATAATTGCTGAGAAACTCCCAAATTTGGGGAGATGCTTGAATACCCAAGATCATGAAGCTAATAGATCATTCTATTATCTCAATGCAAAAAGATCTTCTCCAAGACCCATTATAATGAAACTGTCAAAAATAAAAGATAAAGAGAATCCTAAAAGCAACCAGAAAAAAAAAAAAAAAAGATTGTAACCCACACAGGAACCCCCATTAGGTTATCAGTGGATTTTTCTATAGAAACCATATAGGCCAAGAGAGAGTGGAATGATATATTCAAAGTGTTGAAAAAAAAATCGCCAGCCAAGAATACTCTATCTGGCAAAGTTATCTTTCAGTTATGAAGGAGAAATAAAGACTTTCCCAGACAAACAAAAGCTGAGGGAGTCCATCACCACTAGACCTGCCTTGCAAGAAACACTGAAAGAAGTTCTTTAAGCTGAAATGAAAAGAGGCTAATTATGACATGAAACATACAAAAGTGTAGAACACACTTATAAAGGTAAATATACAGTCAGATTTATTTTTTTTTTTATTTTTTTTTTTTAAAGATTTTTTTTTTTTTATTTGAGAGAGAGAGTGAGAGAGAGAGAGAGCACAAGAGGGGGGAGTGGGAGAGGGAGAAGCAGACTCCCTGCCGAGCAGGGAGCCCGATGCGGGACTCGATCCTGGGACTCCAGGATCATGACCTGAGCCGAAGGCAGTTGCTTAACCAACTGAGCCACCCAGGCGCCCTACAGTCAGATTTAGAAAGCTCTAATTCTGTAATAGGGTAGTGTGTTAACCACTTAACTATAATATAAATGTTATAATATAAATGTTAAAGGAAAAGAGTATTAAACATAACTATAGGTAGTATCATTTGTTAATGAGTATGTGGTATACAAAGAGGTAAATTACGACAAAAATATAAAAAGGGAAGAGTAAAAGGGTGGAACTTTTGTATGTGATCAAAGTTAAGTTACTATCAGCTTAAAATGGACTATTTTATTTATACAAGGCTTTATGTAAGCCTCATAGTAACCAGAAAGCAAATATCTAGAGTAGATTCACAAAAGATAAAGAAAAGGGAAACAGAGAACACCACCATATAAAGTCATCAATTTGCAAAAGGTAAGCAGAAACAGAGAAGGGAAAAACAAACAATGGAACTACAAAATAGGCAGAAAGCAAATAATAAGATGGCATTAGTAAGTCCTTACATATCAATAATTACTCTAAATGTAAATGGATTTAATTTACCAATCAAAAGGTTCAGAGTGGCTGGATGCATAAAGAAACAAGACCTAACTATATGCTGCCTATGGGAGACTCACTTCAGATTTAAAGATATACTCAGGATCAAAGTGAAGGGATGGAAAAAGTTATTTCATATGAGTAGAAACCAAAAGAAAGTGGAGGTAGCTATACTTAAATCAGACAAAATAGACTTTAAGTTGAAAATGGTAACAAGAGACAAAGAAGGTCATTATATAATAATAAAGGAGTCAATTCATCAGAAAGATATAAAGATACAATAATCATAAATATATATGAACCCAACATCAGAGCACCTAAAAACATTAAGCAAACACTAGCAGATCTGAAGGGAGAAAGAGACAATTCACTGATAATAATAATGGTTCAAGCCCAAGGTTTCCCTGTTGATTTTCTTTCTAGATGATCTATCCATTGTTAAAAGTGGGGTAGTGAAGTTTCCTACTATTATTGTATTGTTATCTTCTAATAATTGAAAATTTGTACCCTTGACCTACATCGCTAGATTTCCCTTACCCCCAACACCTGGAAACCACAATTTTATAAAAATAAAAAGAACTCCCAAAACTTAAAGTAGAAAGCAAACAACCTAATTTTTTATATGGGCATAATACTTAATAGACACTTCACAAAAAAAGATATAGGAATGACAATAAGCATGAGAAAATATTTCAGCGTAATTATTCATTAGAAAAATAGAAATTAACACCATAATGAAATATCCTTACACTCATCAGCTAAAACTCTCATACATTGTTGTTGGTAATGCAATATGGCACAAACCCTCTGGAAGATGTCTGGCAGTTTATCACAATGGTAAACATACACTTATAATAATGACTCAACAAGCTCATTCCTGGGTATTTATCCTGAAGAAATAAAATGCATTTGTACACACACAAACTACACAGATATTTATAGCAAGAGTATTCATAATTGCCAAAACCTAGAAACAACACAAATATCCTTCAACACATGCATGAGTAAACAAACTATTGTACATCCATTCCATGATACTTCTAAGCAATAAAAAGGAGAGAATAATTGCCATAAGCAACTTGGATAAATCTCAAAGTCATTAATCTGAGTGAAATAAGCAAGTTCACAAATATTATGTAACCTATGATTACATTTATATAACATTAAAAAAAACTATAGCGACAGAGAAAATATCAGTGGTTGCCAATGTTTATGGTTATGAGGAGAGAGTGACTGTTAAGGGATAACATGAGGGATTTTATGGGGGTGATGCAACTGTTCTGTATGTTGATTGTGGTCATGGTTACACAAATCTATACATATGTTAAAATTCATAGAACTTTATGAAAAAAGTAAATTTCAATGTATTCTAGTTAAAAAAAATACACACACACACACACACACACAAATACTGCACCCTGGAGACAGTGAGGATACAGCAGTGATTGTCCCGATCATATCATTGTTTAATTCACCATATGGGTCCTGAAAAATCCAGATGATAATGGTCTATGACAGTGGACTAATGCAAATTTAAGCAAATAATAGGCCCAATTACAACTGTTGTGCCATAGATGGTATTTTCACTAGATCAGATTAACAGCCTCAGGATTGTGTATATAGGTATTGATATGGAAAATATGTTATTTTCCAAATCCATTAGGAAGGAGAATCTGAAACACCCCAGGGATATGTTAATTCTCTTGCTCTTTCATGTAATATAGTCCATAGAAATCTAGATACATCTGGCAATTCCATAGTACATCACATTGATTCACTATATTAGAGGACTTGAACATGACAAGTCAAGTAACCCTGCCACTAAAACTACCAATTATAGGCTGGATACTGTAACATAAAGTGTAGCACATCTAGCAACAATTCTTCATAAGGGGAAGTGGGATTGCACATAAGCAGTGCAGAGGATACAAATAAACTGGACAAACATATGGCTAACTAACATAGCCCTACCACTGTAATATTGTTGCCTTTCACTCAGATCATGCTTATTGTCTCATGGGAATTTCTTTATGTCCAGGTGAAATAAAAGATCACAAATAGATAAGCCTAGTACACTGGGGCAAACTAAAAATGGACTACTGCCGAATTCCAGTATCTCTCCGGGTTGCCTTGAGATACGCTGGTGATGGGAAATCCTCCCAGTGAGCAGAGCTCTGTTCATTTACTTTATGTGGAAAGAGAAGTGGCCAAATATAGGAATGGGTGCCCATGGACTTACTGGTCCATCAATTGGCTTAGCTGGTTTGTCAATAGCCCAGAAGGAGCAAGGTAGATCAAAGATGTGGATGGACTTATGGGAGTGGATACAGTGGATACAAGTGTAAAGCTCTCTCTCTCTCTCTTTTTTTTTTTTTGTACATTAACATACTTCAGAGAGCATCTGTTCCATTAGAGGAACTAAACATTCAAATGGACAGATGACCTGGCAAATTGATGACAGCCCACTTCTGTCCTCAGCTACCACAGTACTGGCAGAGATGAAAGCTATATATAGTCCCAACAACATGGATCCCCTTTTACCAATCCTCACCTAGCTGCTACCAATGCTGAATGTCTGAAATGTCAACAGTAAAGAGAGATACTGAGTCCCTGATATGACAACACCCCTGAGGACATTAACCGTCACTTTGAAGCAAGTTGATCACATTGAAGCACTTTCAGCTTGAAAAATACAATTCTTCCTAAGATTAATATATCTTAGTATGAGTTTGAATTTTCTGTCCACAAAGTCTCAACTCAAACCATTATCTAGGAGCTCACAGTGTGTCTGATTTCCCAATGTGGGAAACTTCATAGCATTATCTTTGATCAAGGGACCCTATTTAAGGTAAAGGATGTATGGTAGTAGGTACATGGATCATGGTATCCACTAGTTCTTTTACATAATGCACCATCTAAAAATGACAGAATAATAAGGTGGAAAATGGACTTTTAAAGATGTTTCTGAGGGGAATAACATCAGCAAGTCGGAAGAATTGGAGCTCCTAGACCTTCTCTCCCCCACAGGAACATGAATTTAGACAACCATCGAAATACATGGAAATTAAGCAACACACTCCTGAACAACCTTTGGGTCGAAGAATAAATCAAAAAGGAAATTAGAAAATATCCCAAGATAAATGAAGAGAAAAATACAACATACCAAAACTTATGGAATACAGCAAAAGCAGTGTTAAGAGAGAAATTTATAGATAATAAATGCTTAAATCAGAAAGAAGAAAGGTCTCAAACAACCTAAATTTACACTTCAAGGAACTAGAAAAAAAAAACACATTAAGCCCAAAGTGAGAAGAAGTAAGGAAATAATGATTAGAGCACAAATAAATGATAAGAGAATAGAAAATATTAGGAAAAATAGACAAAAATTGAGTTGATTTTTTTGTAAAGATAAACAAAATCAACAAACTCTTGACCTAACCATGAAAGCAAGAAGACACAAATAAATAAAATCAGAAATGAAAGAGGAGACATTACAATTGATGCCAAAGGAATAAAAAAGTTTAGAAGGGACTATTGTGAATAATTATACACCAATATATTGGAGAAACTAGAAGAAATAGATTAGTTCCTAGGAACAACTTACCAAGACTGAATTAAGAAGAAATAGAAAGCCTGAGCAGACCAATAACAAATAAAGAGTTTAAATTAGCAAACAGAAACCTTTCAACAAAGGAGAGCTTAGGACCAGATGGCTTTACAGTGAATTCTACCAAACATTTAAAGATTTAATACCAAAACTCTCAAACTCTTCCAAAAACTAGAAGTGGGAACACTTCCAAAAACATTTTATGGGCTAGCATCACCTTAATTCCAAAGTCAGACAAAGATACCACAAGAAAAGAAAACCACAGACAAATATCCCTGATAAATAAGATGCAAAATTCCTCAACCAAATATTAATAAATCGAATTCAACACTACACTGAAATGTTCACACACATGATCAAGTGGGATTTATAGCTGGATGCAACAATGGTTCAATGTATGCAAATCAATCAATGCGATACACCACATTAAGAGAAAGAATAAAAATTACACAATTATCTCAGATGCACAAAAAGCATTTGACATAATTTAACACCCTTTTATGATAGGAACTCTCAACAAATTAGGTATTAAAGGAATTTACCTCAGTGCAATAAAAGGCCATATATGACAACCCCACAGCTAACATCATATTCAGTTTTGAAAAACTGAAAGCTTTTCCTCTAAGATCAGGAACAAGGCAAGGATTTCCACTTTTACCAGTTCCATTCAACATAGTACTGGAAGTCCTAGGCAGAGCAATTGGTAAAATAATTTATGTTTGCAAGCAGATGACATGGTCTTTTATGTCGAAAACCTGATAGACTCCACCAAAAATCTTTTGAACTAGAAAAAGAATTCAGTTCAAGTTGCAGGATGCAAAATCAGCATACAAAACTCAGTTGCATTTCTCCATACAACAACAATAAACTATCTTAAAAGGATGTTAAGAAAAAAATCCCACTTACAGTAGCATTAAAAAGAATAAAATACCTAGGAATAAACTTGACCAAGGGGGTGAAAGACTTGTACACTGAAAACTATAAAACACTGATGAAAGAAATTAAAGCAAACATAAATGGAAAAACATCCCATGTTCATGGATTGGAAGACTTAATATTGTTAAGATGTCCATACTACCTCAAACAGTCTACAGAGTCAATGTAATCTGTGTCAAAATTTCAATGGCATTTTTTGTAGAAATAGAAAAAAAATATCCTAAATTCATATGGAACCACAAATGATCCTGATTAGTCAAAGCAATTTGATCAAGAACAAAGTTGGAGGCATTACATCACTTGTTCAAAATATATTACAAGTCTATAGTAATCAAAACAGTACAGTACTGACACAAAAAATAGACATATAAACCAACGGAACATCATAGAGGCCCAAAAATAAGCCCATGCATATACAGTCAGCTGTTCCTGAGAAGGGAGCAAAGAATTCAGAATAGGGAATGGATAGTCTCTCCAATAAGTGGTGTTGGGTAAACTGGATATCCACATGCAGAAAAATGAAATTGTACCCTTACCTCACCCTTACCTTACCATGTACAAAAATCTACTCAAAATAAAGACTTCATTATAAAATCTTAAACTCTAAAACATAGGGAAAAAACTTCTTGACATTGGCAATGATTTTTTGGCTATGGCACCAAAAGCACTGGCAAGAAGAGCAAAAGTAGACAAGTGGGAGTACACGAAACTAAAAAGCTTCTGCACAGCATAAGAAACAAAATGAAAAGCATCCTAGAGAATGGGGGAAAATATTTACAAACTATATATAGGATAAGGGATTAGTATCCAAAGTATATAAGGAACTCCTACAACTCAACAGCAAAACAAACAAACAAATAACCTGACTAAAAAAAAAAATGACATATGAAATTAATACATATTTCTCCAAAGAAGACGTACAAATAGCCAACAGATATATGAAAAGGTTCTCAACATGACTAATCATCACGGAAATGCAAATCAAATCCACAATGAAATATCGCCTCATACCTGTGAAGATGACTATTATCAAAAAAGAAAAGATAGAAAGTATTGGTGAGGATGCAGATCAAAGGAAACTCTGTACAATAGTACTCATTTATGCATAGTGGATACATTCCGAGACCCCCAGACAATGCCTGAAACCACAGATAGTACTGGACCCTATATGGGAAGGAAAGAAAAGAAAAAGAGGGAGGGAAGCAAACCATGAGACTCTTAACTATAGAGAACAAAGTGAGGGTTGATGGAGGGAAGTGGGTGGGGATGGGCTAGATGGGTGATGGGTATTAAGGAGGGTGATGGGTATTAAGGAGGGCACTTGTTATGATGAGCACTGGGTGTTATATGTAAGTGATGAATCACTAAATTTTTGGTACTCTCATGCTAAGTCTTAACTGTAAATGGACAAGTGCAGGAACCACAGGCCTGATAAGTGCATGGGAACTGTAGCTCAGACACCTCCGACTTGAGGGTCTAGGTCACCTGACCAGGCAACCCACCTAGACCAGCAGAAGTGATAGTTTAAGGAAAATAAAGAATGTGTGGTAGAGAAGGAGATGGTCCTTATCAGTTACACCCTCAAAATTTGTCTCAGTCTTCTTTTAAACTTCCCTAGGGGTTTTGCTTGAGAAACTGTGTCCAAATATAGTATCTAATGTGAGAAGCCAATGGATCTCAGTGGCACAAGGAATGGACTGCAGTAGATATGTGGTCTTATGCTCAAATGCCCATTCTTCAGCTGGTGCACCCATCCTTCCAGCTGCTGTAAATGGGGGAAGCGCTCTGGCCTAGAAAGTTACATCTTCTGAGTACAGCCTACAACTAATGACTAAAAGACAAAGGTACAAAAGGCCGACTCATTTATTTCAAGCGAAGATAACCATGAGGCAATGTTTATATTCCAGTTTTTCCCCAAGGGGGGCCTGGACTACACATTTTATTAGACCACATCCCTGCTGTGCCCTTTCTGCTTCTTATCCTGCCTCATTCCCTCCCTTACAGGTCTTTACTAAGGAGTATTCCTCTAATAGATCACTTTTACAAAAATCTCTGTTTTAGAATTTGCTTTTAGAAACCACACATAAGTAATTTCAAAATGTCAGTTAAGATCCAGTGGAAAAGGGGCACCTGGGTGGCTCAGTTGGTTAAGTGTCTGCCTTCGGCACAGGTCATGATCCCAGAGTCCTGGGATCGAGCCCCACCCCTGCTCAGCGGGGAGCCCGCTTCTCCCTCTCCCTCTGCCTGCCACTCTCCCTGTTTGTGCTCTCATTCTCTCTGTCAAATAAATAAATAAATTCTTTTTTTTAAAAAAAAAGATCCAGTGGAAAAGGAAACATGAATATATTTATGCTGACTGAGGGGAACAAGGCCCAAAAAGTGGAAAGGCAGAGGTGGGATCTCAAACACGGAATTATACCCCAATTACCATACAATAAAGGAAAAATGCATGCAACTAAGTTCTGCATGTGGAGAGCCACAGAAACTGATGGAATCCATGAAACCCTACAAGGAACAGTCTCATTGGGACTGAGTCATGGGAAGCCCAGCAACCTTGTTTGCTGCACTCTATTCACGGGGCTCACTCTCTGTGCAGGCACACTGACTAGTGAAATGACCACAAATCACGGACAGAAAAGTGGTATCCCAGGGCACAGGTACATCTGCAGCACTGCTATGTTAAGCTGATCTGTTATTTGTTTCAAAAGGCAAAGTGCTCATTTACCTATACAAGTGTTATATAGTTGTCTAACATACATCAGATGCTAGAATTGAAGGACAGCTCTATTCTATTTATACTGTGGTTTAGTAAGCAATTGTAATTAGAATTTGCTCGTGATGCTTACTAATGAAATTTCTGCAGCCCCAATCCTTTATCTTTAATCTTAGGGGGAAAAAAGGGTTGCTAATAACATTGAATAAACAGTATATATGTGTTTATCTGTATTTATAATGTAAATTTATATATATGATAAATTATATCATATCAAAAACTCTGATTTCCACATTCACTTGCTGCCTAAAGACATGAACAACAAATATTGCTCATTTGCTACATATCCAACGCATTAATCTAAGAAACAAGAAACCCAGGTATGAGTTCTGGATCTGGCAATATCTAGCACTGTAAACCTTTGAGACAGAGTTTACACATTAGCAAAATGATGAGTTTGGTTAATTTCATTGGTTTCCCACCCATTTTTTTTTATCCTCTCCTATTTATCGGGCACCGAGGTAAGTGCTGACCACTAAAACCTCTCTCAGTACCAATGCCGCTCCAGTGTAACTATGCACACTCTCATCCTGCAATTCTCACCCTGAGCCTGTCTAGTGACTTTCACTATCCTTTTACGGATGTGGGTGAAAGGTGGTAAGTGACTTTCTCATAGCAGCCTGGATTCAAAGCAAGGCTGGAGCTACAGACATATTGTTCTTCACGTCCAACTTGAGGCATGCTTGTCCATCTTAAACATTGTGAAGGTTTGTCATGACTTTGCTTTTATGTCATATTTTAGCTTTACTACCATGTCTTACTTTCTTCAGTGTCGTCTGTGAGGCATTTCTATTTCCTACAGTCTCTAGGAATACGCGGTGTTAAAATGGCTGCATATATTCAAACATTATATCTTATGAAAAATTCAAAAACAAAACAAAACGTATCAAATTCAAACCCACCACAGGATTCCACAGTACCTTGGGGAGAGGAAACAAACTCCCAAACTATGATTTGTCAAGTGCTGTGTATCTTTCTCTAATTGTGCTCTTTTCAGCTACATGCTGAGTATTGAGAACACAGGATCTGTAACTCTTTAAGATTTAGAGCTGTAGGTTAAAAAATAAGTGGTTTTAATAAAACAATGTTTGGGGGAAATTTTGAGAGGGATTATATTTCCTAATATTCCCGTAATGCTGTATCAAGCACTAGTCCATCAGTTTTATGAAAAACAAGATGAAACAAGATGTTTTCCAATTCCCACAAGTATCCATGATATTATAAAGTGGCTCAATACAGGTGAGTATATTGTTTGGTAACATACTTTCCAACTGCATGAAAATGAAAACTGAACTATGATTAAAATACATTTTCTTTTTTTTTAAAGATTTTATTTATTTATTTATTTGAGAGAGAGAGAGAGAGAGCCCGAGCGGGGAGGAGGGGCAGAGGAAGAGGGGCAGGGAGAAGCAGACTCCTTGCTGAGTATGGGGCCCTTTGGGTGGCTTGATCCCAGGACCCTGGGATCATGACCTGAGCCAAAGTCAGATGCTTAACTGACTGAGCCACCCAGGCGCCCCTAAAATACATTTTCAAAACATGATGTGTTAAGTATAAATTTTCTGTGTCTATCGCTTTAAAGTTGCACTTTTCTCCTCTTTTCCCTGTATATACCACTACTTTAAAAAAAAATTATTGTGCTTAAGTAATAATGATATAGACTGAACTTGATTTTCTATATTAACACTACCATGTAATTAATTACAAACGTGACCCACAACTGTATAAAAAGAATCACAAATCCATATATAATAACCTGTTACAGAAATGCAAATGATGTGTTGGAAAAATGAAAGCTTTCTAACATATATAGCAGTCAGTAAAATAGGGGGAAATAACTGGCAGAGACATGAAGTAACTTACTATAATACTGCACACATTCATTATACAGGTTTTTTTTTTTTCTCTGATGGCTTCCCAATTTCTGCCTTCTGTAAATAACACACTTGAAAGTGAAGAAACACCTTTGCTGAAATCATGGGATCCAGGAGGTTTTCTTTAGAATAGTTTTTGACAGATATTTTTGAGGCAATTTCAGAAGAAAAATAAGCACAAGCAATGACTTTTTGAAAACCAGGTCAGAAATATCTGCATTAGGGGTCCCTTTCTATCATTGCAATTTTTGTCTAGAAGCAGGTAGAGGCATTTATGTTCAAGGTGGTGGTAATGCTTTCACTTATAAATGATACTTCTTTCCTGGGACCTCTTTCTTCAGAATTGATTGTGCAAAAATTAGTTTGGTATAGTTGATAGTATAATATTTGGTGCTAAGCTGGGAGCATGTCTACAAATAAGGTTTGCATAGTTGGCAAGGTCTAGATTATGCAGTGTGGCATGTTAGAATTTATTCTATAGGCAATCAGGGACTAATGAAGGCTCTTAAACCATGGCTTAAACTAGAAAATCAATAGTTGCTATGAAGATTCATATGTCATGATTCATGAGATACTTAGGAAGTAAAATCAAAAGGCCACGGTGAAGGAAAATGGAGAAAGAGTCATGGTGGATCCCAAGGCTTCTGACCCAAGCATCTTTGGGGATTATGGTGGGATAGGCAGAGGAACAGGATTTTTGTAGTGTGATGTTAACTTTACACTTTTTTTGCCTTGGAATGCCTATAGGACACACACATAGAATTGTTTAGTAGGCAGTCACATTTCTGGATTTGGGGTTTGCTGTTCCTCAGACTCAGGAAAACAACATGGAATAAAGAAAGAACAGAGGAGATAAGGAATATGTGCTCACACAGTCCTTTCCCCCCTTGGTCGATCTAGGTATCCTTATTATATAAATAGTTGATCTGTTTGAAAGAACCTCAAAACCCTAACCACAACGTCCAGTCAAGGTAGTTCTGTATAGTACATTCAGTAAATCCCCAACTTGGCAACACACACAACAATGTTGAATATTTTAAAAAGGCCAGATCACTGCTTAAACATAAGATATACATCTCCATCAGCCAGAACTGGAACAGAACATGCAGCCCTTTGGGCTCTGGGTATAGAAATATGCAAACCCACCCTCCTGCCTGCCTCATAATCACCCTTCCATCACCACGGAAGCTGAAAAAAAGTATGATTACAGCCTAGGGTTGAAAATGTATATCTTAGTGGATAAAGGAAACCCAGCTGAAATATGAGGAACTAGGGCAAGTCCCTGTCCCATGAGCCAAGGAATTAAACTTGTGTCATCTCCACTATTGGTGCAGAACAGGACCCCTGAGATGCCAACAGTAGGCCCATTTCTAGACATATGGTCCCAGGGGGCTGTGTAGAGACAACCACAAAACTACTAGACACAGAGAAAGAGCAAAAGAAAGAATATTTCAACCATAGGGAAGGAGTAGTATATGAGAAATAATGCTGCACAAATAAAATGGGTAAATATATAGGCAACAATTACTACTGCCTATAAAATAGCTCATTTTTGTGGTAAAACAAAAAGTTGAACTGAAACCCAGACAAAAATAATAAGGAAGATGACTAAGAAGAGGGTGGGGGAATAGAATTCAGTGAACGGATAAAGTGTGTTATTTGTCTTCTTCTTCTTCTTTATAATGTGTCTTACATAGTCACAACAGACTTTACAGGAAAAGATATAATCAAATATATATCTTTAGAGATAGATGATAAATAGATAGATAATACTTATGTAGTAAAAGAATTTACAAAAGATCTGCATGGCTATGGTTGCTTTTGGAAAGTGAGAGAAAGAAATAATACTGAAAAGAACATTTAGTTTTATCTATAATGTTTCATTTCTCTAAGAACAAAGAAAGATTTGAAGCTGATATAAAGACAAAGAAACAAAAGAAAACACAAGAGAACAGACAGAAATGGACGAGAAAATTAAAGAAAAGAACCAGAAGCAACACAGGAAGTTACCAACCACTGGAATATGAACAAAATTCCTTTAGGCAATCAGAAGTGCATATGAAACATAGAAGCCCCCATTTTCTCCCATTACAACAGCAGCCTCACCATATGGCACAAAGGTAATGTGATGTGATCACTTCTGAGTAAGAGTGGAGAACTCTTGGAGATACAGTCATGATCTAATCAATTGAAGTCATTGAGAAGATAACAGACCACAAACTAATGTCTGGAGAAACGCACCAAGAGACCCTTGTGATGAACTAAAAGTGAGGAATATCTGAGAGGAACTTTGAACATTCAAGGAGAGCATTATATTTTACAGTGCAGTTTTGGAAATTTCTTTTAATTCCCCATAGCAAAGAGATAGTGGCAGACCAAGAGTACTTAGCATCTAGAGCAGATCACTCTTCAACACTTCCCACATCTATATGACAAAATTATTTTTAATAATCATGCACAAATCAGTAATACACATTTTCTTGATTTGTCCTTTAGTATTAAAACAAACTTACCAACAACTTTTAAAAGAAGAAATTTTAATGTTAAAGATGCTATTCAAGTCCAGTAAAATATTTCATATATCATCTAAAATTCAAATTATCAAACAACAAAAACTACACTGTTTCACTACTTGAAAACTTCAGTACAAATAAAAACTCCAAGTAGTCAAATAAAACGATGATATTGAAGCATCGTAAGGTCATTTCTTGTCTCCACAATCCCTGTGCTATCATTACTTACAATCTGCACATTAAACCTAGAATCGGGAGTACCACAGGGGTTGGAAACAGAAACTGTGTCTGAAAGAGTTTGAACCATCCTAAGTTGTTGTTATTCACAACTCTTGGGTATAAGGAGGGCAGAAAATCCACTTAAAATGCCCCAGGCAAAAAAAGCAATTTCTTGATTGATAGAGATGAATTGTCCAGGAGTGCTTCTGGCTGCATACACAGACATGGCTAGATCTTCATCAGGATCAGTTCCTTCCTCTCCACTCTTTCTCTCTCTACCTGTTTCCATCCCCCAACTGTTAGCTCCACTTTCCTCTGCATTGCCAATATCTCATGCAGATTCTGCTCATCTGCGGGTTGTCCAGTAGATCCATTCTTGCAAATTTATAGCTGTATGTGTATTTGAAAAGTGTAAAACTTACCTAGTCTCCCTCATCAAGTACCCTGATTTTAGCATTTATTATAAAAGAAGACCACACTTGAATTAGTCATTATAGTTGGGTTATATGATGTCAGGTTTAGGAACCATTCGTCCCTTGGATTCCCCATCCAAACCACATGGACTAAGCACAGATTAGTTCTACAAGGGAAACTGGGGACTCTTATGAGAAGAATGGTAGCAGATAATGGATTGCTAAACCATGGCCCAGTGTGCTAATACTAATGCAGATGGACTATGACATATTTTACTTTTGAATAATTATTTACATAATTTATCAGAGGATGGGTTAAAGCCCATGACTGACACTATTCCATACTTTTCATGAGATGAGGAATAGATGTCAGGTTAAGTAATTTAGAAAGACTGTATAGTCAAAGTTATGAAAATAAGTTAAAACTGATGAGAATCCATTGCTCCAGCTTCCATGGGCTCCATGTAATATAGTTTAAAAATACTTGGCTGAAAGCATTTGGTACAAAGCAAGATATTTAACATCACAATTAGATAAAAACATTGATTTGATCAGAATTAGTGTTCCTAGACGCTACCGTTAAATTATTACAAATCTTAGTAAACATCAGAGTGTTTTTGTAAATTTCTGTGAATCCAAGTATTTTGTCTGTTTTCGAGAATTTTAAAGATTGTTTAAATGTTTATTTCTAAAATTATAATCCATATTAATTCAATTATCCCTGTTTGTCTAAGTTGTAATATTGCAAAGCTAAACTACCTAAATATCTAACAGCAGGGGATTAGTTAGAACTAATTAAATCCCCCTCACCAAAATGCATACATAGGTATCTTTCAAAATACATGCCAAGGCCAGTGAGATTACAGAAATATTTAATAATGTTTTGCTTTTCATATTCTCCATACTGGACATGGATTTTTTGGTGATAAAAAAGGAATGAAACATGAAAAAATATAACAGGTATAAATCCAAAAAATAGGTACAAGATCTATATGAGGAGAGCTATAAAACTCTGATGAAAGAAATCAAAGATCTAAATAAATGGAGAAATATATCATGTACATGGACAGGAAGATTCAATATTGTCAAGATGTCAGTTCTTTCCCACTTGATCTATAGATTCAAAGCAATCCAATCAAAATCCAAAAATTATTTAGTGTATATAGACAAACTGATTTTAAAGCTTATATGAAGGGTATAAGGTCCAGAACAGCCAACACAATATTGAAATTAGAATAAAGTCAAAGGACTGACATTACCTAACTGTGAGAATTAACTATAAAGCTACAGTGTTCAGACTAGTGTGATATTAATGAAATAGTAAGTGAACAGATTAATGGACTAGACTAGTGAGCCCAGAAATAGACCCACACAATCAGTCAACTGATCCTTGATAAAGGAGCAAAGGCAATTCAACAGAGAAAAAATAGTCTTTCAACCAATAGTGCTGGAAATACTACACATCCACATGTAAAAATAATGAGTCTAGATACAGACCTTACCCCTATCACAAAAATCAACTCAAAATAGCCCATAGACCTAAATGTAAAACAAAAAACTGCAACACTCTAGAAGATAACAGGAGAAAACCTAGGTGACGTTGAGTTTGGTGATGATTATTTAGATATAACACCAAAAGCACCACCCATAAAAGAAAAAATTGATAAGTTGGACGTACTTAAAATTAAAACTTTTAAGTCACTGACAAGAGAAAGAAAAGACAAGTCATAGACTGGGACTTTGCAAAACAAATATTTGATAAAGGGCTACAAGGGAAATGTATCCAAAATGTATCCAAAATGTATCAAGAACTTTTAAAATTCAATAATAAGAAAATATTCTGATTAAAAAATGGGCAAAAGACTTGAAAAGACACTTCACAAAAGATATAGAGATGGCAAAAAATTATATAAAAATATTCAACATCATATGGCATTAGGGAAATGCAAATTAAAACAACAAAGAGACCATGACACATCTAATAGAATGGCCAAAATCCAAAACACTGACAACACCAAACTTTGGCGAGGATGTGGAGCAAAAAGAACTCCCATTCCTTGCTGATGCAATGCAAAATGGTACAGCCACTTTGGAATAGACTGACAATTTCTTACAAAACCAAATATACTCCTACCATATGACCCAGCAATTACCCTCCTAAGTATTTACTCAAATGAGTTGAAAATTTATGTCTACACAAAAATGTGCACGTGAATGTTTATAGTATCTTTAGTCATAATTGCCCAAGCTTGGAAGCAACCAAGTTGTCTTTCAATAAGTGAATAGATAAACTCTGAGCTATCCATGCAATGGCATGTTATTCATCAATAAAAGCAATGAACGCTCAAGGCACAAAAAGACATGGAGGAACTTTAAAGCATATTATTAAATGATATATATTAAGCATATATTAAGGCTATATATTGTATGATTCCAACTATATGACATTCTGGACAAGGCAAGACTTTGGATACAGTAAAAAGATTAACAGTTGCCAGGTATTCGAGTGGGAAGGGTGGGGAAAAGGGATGAATATGTGGAGCACAGGAGATTTTTAAGGCAGCAAACCACTGCATATGATACTGTAACTGTGGATTCATGTAATTATACATTTGTCAAAACCCACTGAATGTAGCATACAAAGAGTGAACCCAAATGTAAACTATGGACTTTCATTACAAATAATGTATCAATATTAGTTAATCAAATCATAACAAATGTGGCACACTAAAGCTACATTTATACATTATTACATTATATATATTTTTAATACATTAATAATAGGGGAAACTGTGGGAGGGCAATGAGGGGGTATATAAGAACTCTCTGTACTTTCTGCTCAATTATTCTGTAAACCTAAAACTGCTCAAAAAATATAGCCTATTAATTTAAATAAATCAAATAATTGCATCACTAACTTTCCCATACATTAACTCATTGAATAAATATTTTTGAGCAAATACTATATCCCAGACACTATACCTACCTTTGGAGGCTATACAAGAAAACAAAACATGGTGCCTGCCTTCAAGCAGCTTATATTGTAGTGTCAGATATTGTCAAGTAGGCTTCCACTCACACTGCAATCTAGTAAGTACTACATAGAGGTGATGACAGAGTGCTATAGGACCACATATTTTATTTTACTTATTTATTTATTTTTAAAGATTTTATTTATTTATTTGACAGAGAGAGACACAGCGAGAGAGGGAACACAAGCAGGGGGAGTGGGAAAGGGAGAAGCAGGCTTCCCGCAGAGTGGGGAGCCCGATGCGGGGCTTGATCCCAGGACTCTGGGATCATGACCTGAGCCGAAGGCAGACGCTTAACGACTGAGCCACCCAGGTGCCCCAGGACCACATATTTTATTGTTGGAGAATAAGGGAAACCTTCCTGGAAAGAGTAACTTCAGGAACCCACCATATCTAAACTAAATCAAGACATCTCCCTATCCCTAAAGAGCCAACACGTTTCTTTTGGGTTCATGGATTTGGTCTAATTCAATGTAAGAGGTGCATGTGAATGCCTCTCACCTGCAAGTGAATAGGTCTAGAAGCTTTCCACATTGAATCTAACAAATAGTTCCAGGAACCAAAGCTTGTTCAAATGGAGCCTCAAAACAGGTATGAGGACAACTACTGGAAGTCAGGTACATGACAGAGATCAGAGATCAAAGGAAAACAAAAGTGAAGAAGAGTGGATCATAACAGGGCAGTGGACAAATGGAGCAAATACTACTAACATAATGTTACAACTTCCTGTGGCTGATCTTTATGGAATTCCTAATGAGGGACTTGCGCTAGGGGGTCCAATGCATTTAAAGGGCCCTGTAGAGAACAGACAGCATTACAAAATAACAGAACTAGCCCAAAAGATCCTTCAGTTCATCCACTATCTATGCTATTTCTATGGCAGTAATATCTTATTGTGCAGGACCCAGTGCAAAATGGAAATGTGAGGTTCAAAAATTATTACAAATTCAAAAATAGCAATAGCAGAGCATTAAACCAAGTGCAGGGCTTTTCTAACTGTGAAGCCTAGTGCAACTGTAGCAGTCATGTACTCATAAAGCCAGCCATGCCTCCACCTCTCCTTACACAATCATCTTGCAAATGCTTGAACTATGCTAATGAGCACATTGAAATTTGTAATGTCTGTGGGACTTGAACAAAACCAGAGGGGAATCAAAATTCATTCAATCCGGATTACAAATATTTACCCCTATATTCTCCTCATTAAAGTGGAACATGACCACTGGGGCCAACTGTTATTGCTGGTCCTTGACTTTGACATCACCTGTATTCTGAAGCCCCATCTAGTCAGCTATATAGGTATACTCATGGGAAGCCAAATTTCTCCTTTAGCTTGAACATAAATAATAACAATGACTGGTATTCAATTAAAGCTTTGTTGAATTAATTAACAGAGTCTTCATGCCTAAAAATGTTCCATACCTTAGAGTCCAGTATTTCCACTTCACATATTTCTTAAGAAAATAGGTCAAAATGCAGACAAATGATTTTGTATAACAATATCTATCACAACACTGTTCATAATTATACAAATTTGGATACAACCTAAAATTTTACTAGTTTAAAGCAACATGGGAAATAATTTTTGTATAATGCTAACTGAAAACATAAAAAACTAAATGTAAGGATAGAGTATAAATTGAATCAGGAAGACATAGACATTTTGAACTGACTGATTACCAGCAATGAAATTGAATCATTAATTTAAAAAGCTCCCAACCAACACAAGTCCAGAACCAGACAGCACTGCAGGTGAATTCTACCAAACAGTTAAAGAAGAGTTACTACCTATTCTTCTCAAAATATTCCCAAAAAAATAGAAGAGGAAGGAAAGCTTCCAAATTCATTTTATGAGGGCAGCATTACCCTGATTCCAAAACCAGATAAAGACACTACAAAAAAAGAGAACTACAGGCCAATATCTCTGATGAACACAGAAGCAAAAGTCTTCAACAAAATATTGGCAAACCAAATCCAACAACACATTAAAAAAGTGATTCACCATGATCAAGTGGGATTTATTCCTGGCATGCAAGGGTGGTTCAACATTCACAATCAATCAACATAATACATCATATTAACAAGAGAAAGGATAAAAAACATGATCATTTCAATAGATGCAGAAAAAGCATTTGACAAAGTACAACATCCATTCATAATAAAAACCCTCAACAAAGTAGGTTTAGAGGGAACATAGGTCAACATAATAAAGGCCATATATGAAAAACCCACAGGTAACACCATACTCAATGGTGAAAAACTGAGAACTTTTCTCCTAAGATAGGGAACAAGACAAGGATGTCCAATCTCACCACTTTTATTCAACAGTATTAGCCTCAGCAATCAGACAACAAAAAGAAATAAAAGGCATCCAAAAAAAGCAAAGAAGAAGTCAAACTTACACTATTTGCAGATGACATGATACTCTATGTAGAAAACACAAAAACTCCACCAAAAATTGCTAGAACTAAGAAACGAATTCAGCAAAGTCACAAGATAGAGAATCAATGTACAGAAATCTGTTGCATTTCTATACACCAATAATGAAGCAGCAGAAAAAGAAAGCAAGGAATTTATTCCATTTACAATTTCACCAAGAACAATGATACCCCGAAATAAACCTAACCAAAGAGGTAAAAGATCTATACTCTGAAAACTATAGAACACTTATGAAAGAAATTGAAGAGGACACAAAGAAATGGAAAAAATGTTCCATACTCATGGATTAGAAGAACAAATATTGTTAAAATGTCTATACTACCCAAAGCAATCTACATACTTAATGCATTCCCTATCAAAATAACACCAGCATTTTTCACCAGAGCTAGAACAAACAATCCTAAAATTTGTATGGCACCACAAAAGACCCCAAATAGCCAAAGCAATCCTGAAAAAGAAAAACAAAGCTGGAGGAATCACGATTCTGGACTTCAAGCTATATTTCAAAGCTGTGATCATCAAGACAGCACGGTACTGGCACAAAAATAGACACAGATCAATGGAACAAAATAGAGAGCCCAGAAATGGACCCTCAACTCTATGGTCAACTAATCTTCAACAAAGCAGGAAAGAATATTGAATGGAAAAAAGACAGTCTCTTCAACAAATGGTGTTGGGAAAACTGGACAGCAACATGCAGAAGAATGAAACTGGACCACTTTCTTACACCATACACAAAAATAAATTCAAAATGGATGAAAGAACTAAATGTGAGACAGGAAACCATCAAAATCCTTGAGGAGAACACAGGCAGCCACCTCGTTGACCTCGGCTGTAGCAACTTCTTACTACACACGTTGCCGGAGGCAAGGGAAACAAAAGCAAAAATGAACTATCGGGACTTCATCAAGGTGAAAAGCTTCTGCACAGCGAAGGAAACAATCAACACAACTAAAAGGCAACCTATGCAATGGGAGAAGATATTTGCAAATGACATAGCTGATAAAGGGTTAGTATACAAGATCTGTAAAGAACTTATAAAACTCAACACTCAAAAAACAAATAATCCAGTTAAGAAATGGGCAGAAGATATGAATAGACATTTTTTCCAAAGAAGACATCCAGATGGCTAATAGACACATGAAAAGATACTCATCATCACTCATCCTCAGGGAAATACAAATCAAAACCATTATGAGATACCACCTCACACTGGTCAGAATGGCTAAAACTAACAACACAGGAAACAAAAGATGTTGTCGAGGATGCAGAGAAAGGGGAACCCTCTTACACTGTTGGTGGGAATGCAAACTGGTGCAGCCACTCTGGAAAATAGTATAGAGGTTCCTCAAAAAGTTAAAAAATAGAGGTACTCTATGATGCAGCAATTGCACTACTAGGTATTTACCCAAAAGACACAAAAATACAGATTTGAAGGGATACATGCACCCTGATGTTTACAGCAGCATTATCGACAATAGCCAAATTATGGAAAGGGCCCAAATGTCCATCAACTGATGAATGGATAAAGAAGATGTGGTATATATACACAATGGAATATTACTCAGCTATCAAAAAGAATGACATCATGCCATTTGCTACAACATGGGTAGAACTAGAGTGTATTATGCTAAGAGAAAAACGTCAGTCAGAGAAAGACTAATACCATACAATTTCATTCATATGTGGAATTTAAGAAACAAAACAGATGAACATATGGGAAAGAAAAAAAAGAGGGAGGGAAGCAAACCAAGAGACTCTTAACTATAGAGAAAAAACTGAGGGTTGATGGAGGGAAGTGGGTAGGGATGGGCTAAATGGGTGATGGGTATTAAGGAGGGTAATGGGTATTAAGGAGGGCACTTGTTATGATGAACACTGGGTGTTATATGTAAGTGATGAATCTCTAAATTACAGGAGTAGTCCTGAAACCAATATTACACTATATGTTAACTAACTAGAATTTAAATAAAAATTTGAAAAAAAAGAAAATCCTAAAGACTCCACCAAAAAACCACTAGAACTGATAAAAGAATTTAGTAAGGTCACAGGATACAAAATCAATTTACAGAAATCTATTGCATTTCTATACATTAATAATGAAGTGGCAGAAAGATAAATTAAGAAAAAATTCCCATTTACAATTGCACCAAAAAGAATGAAATACCTAGGAATAAGCTTAACCAAGGAGGTGAAAGACCTGTACTCTGAAAACTGTAAAACACCGATGAAAGAAATTGAAGATGACACAAACAAATGGAAAGATATTCCATGCCTGTGTATTGGAAGAAATATTGCTAAAATGCCCATACTACCAAAAGCAGTCTAAAGATTTAATGCAATCTCTATCAAAATACCAACAGCATTTTTCACAAAACTAGAAAAAATAATCCTAAAATTTGTATAGAACCACAAAAGACCCTGAATAGCCAAAGCAATGTTGAAAAAGAAGAACAAAACTGTAAGTATCACAAGCCCAGATTTCAAGATATACTAACAACTGTAGTAATCAAAATGGTATGATACTGGTGCAAAAAATAGACACATAGTGGGGCACCTGGGTGGCTCAGTCCATTATGCATCTGCCTTTGGTTCAGGTCATGGTCCCAGGGTCCTGGGATGGAGCCCTGTGTCCATCAGGCTCCCTGCTCAGTGGGGAGTCTGCTTCTCTCTCTCCCTCTGCCCCTACCCCTGCCCATGCTCTCTCTCTCTCTCTTTAAAAAAAAACAAAAACAAAAAACAGACACATAGATAAATGGAACAGAATAGAGAGCCTAGAAATAAACCCAGGATTATATGGTCAATTAATCTTTGACAAAGGAGGCAAGAATATGCAATGGGAAAAAGACAGTCTCTTCAACAAATGGTGCTGGGAAAACTGGACAGCTACATGCAAAAGAATGAAACTGGACCACTTTCTTACACTGTACACAAAAAATAAACTCAAAATGGATTAAAGACCTAAATGTGAGACCTGAAACTATAAAAATCCTAAAAGAGAGCACAGGCAGTATTTTCTTTGACATTAGCCATAGCAACATTTTTCTAGATATTTCTGCTGAGGCAAGGGAAATAAAAGCAAAAATAAGCTACTGGGGCTACATCAAAATAAAAAGTTTCTGCACAGCAAAGAAAACAATCAACAAAACTAAAAGACAACCTATGGAATGGGAGAAGATATTTACAAATGACATATCCAATAAAGGGTTAATATCCTAAATACATAAAGAATTTATGCAACTCAACACCAAAAAACCAAATAATCCAATTAAAAAATGGGCAGAAGACACAAACAGACATTTCTCCAAAGAAGACATGACATATAGATGACCAACAGACACACAAAAAGGTGCTCAACATCACTGATCATTAGGGAAATGCAAATCAAAACCACAATGAGATATCACCTCACTCTAGTCAGAATGGCTAAAGTCAAAAACACAAGAAACAAGTGTTGGTGAGAATGTAGAGAAAAAATAACCCTCCTGCGCTGTTGGTGGGAATGCAAACTGGTGCAGCCACTCTGGAAAATAGTATGGAGGTTCCTCAAAAAATTAGAAATAGAATTACCATATGATCCAGTAATTCCAGTACTGGATATTTACCAAAAGAATATAAAAACACTAATTTGAAAAGATATGCACCCCTATGTATATTGCAGCATTGTTTACAATAGTCAAATTATGGAAACAGCCCAATGTGTCCACTGACTGATGAATGGATAAAGAAGATATGGCATATATATATACAATGGAATATTAGCCATAAAAAGAATGAAATCTTGCAAATACATCCATCCATGTTGGATCTAGAAAGTATAATGCTAAATGAAATAAGTTAGAGAAAGACTAATACCATATGATTTTACTCATATGTGGCATTTGAGAAACAAAACAAATAAACAAAGAAAAGAGACAAACCAAAAAACAGACTCTTAACTATAGAGAACAAACAGATGGTTACTAGAGGAGATGTGGATGGGATGATGGGTGAAATAGGTGAAGGGGATTAAGAGTATATTTATCATGATGAGCACTGAGTAAGGTATAGAATTGTTGAACTACCAGATTGTACACCTGAAATTAATATAACACTATGTGTTAACTATACTGGAATTAAAAAAAAAGAGAATAGAGTATAAATGTCAAATGCAGGGAAATATGCCAAACTGACAAAAAATACAAGGAAACATGCCAAAATGACAACAGTGGTTTCTTTGCTTATATGTTGCTACATGTGATGGGTCTTTTATTACCTATGAATGTGGGCTTTTCTTCTTATATATTTGTTTTCCCTTTCCCCATAATCCAAGCAGGTAGTTAGGTCCTTTGTAGTTTTTTTTTGCCTCAAGTATTCTCTGTAGAATCCAATATCAAAGCAAGTTAATAGTTATGGACATGTTCTATTGTTCATTAAAGCCTAAACCCACTGAATAGCTATGACTAGGTTCACGTAAGTGGAGTCAGACAAAGAGAGAAAGAAAAGTGCCTCTGAGAGTAGTGAAGGGAGAGGAGGGAGATTTCTCTAGTCTGGGAAAGCCAGAGATCTAGAGGTCTAAGGTAATAAGGACCAGCACATTTCTTAGAAAAGGAGCGCTATGGGGCGCCTGGGTGGCTCAGTCATTAAGCGTCTGCCTTCAGCTCGGGTCATGGTCCCAGGGTCCTGGGATTGAGCCCCACATCAGGCTCCCTGCTTGGCGGGAAGCCTGCTTCTCCCTCTTCCACTCCCTCTGCTTGTGTTCCCTCTCTCGTTGTGTCTCTCCCTGTCAAATAAATAAAATCTTTAAAAAAAAAAAAAATAGAAAAGGAGCGCTGTGAAGATGGCAAGATCCTACATGTGGACCAGCAACCTCCATTACTGTGATGGGCCAGAGGAGAGGTTAGAGGTTAATCCTTCATTTCCTTTATGACAGCTCCTTCAATCCTGGTACTATCCTAGGAGAGGAAATTGAGCCCATAAATGATGGAATTTTCTGCCAACACATGAGGAAAAAGACTTGGAGATAAAATTATGTTTTTATTTCAAGAGAAATAAAATGATATTTCGATTCATTCTTACTTATATATTTTCCAAAATTTCTGCAATGATTATGTATTCATTTATCACCAGAAATAAGCAAGCAACAATATGAAACCAAATAAAATACTTCCACACTAATCTCAGGTTTCAAATTTGGGTTAGACCTCTTGATGACCAACCAAGACCAAGAGACATATTTTATGGAAACAAAAGGTCCAGAACTCACATCTGTGATCACATCCATGATCATCTGTGATTGTCATAAAAATCCTACCACGTTGACAGAGCTGCTATTATAATCCCTATTTTTCAGATAAGAAAATTAAGACTCAAGATTAAGTACCTTGTGCGGAATTACAAAAATTGTTACAGAGCCATGATTCAAACCCAGATTAAGGGTTTATACTCTGGTAGTGAGAAGAGCATAAGTTAGAGTCAGAGAAATTTAGGAGCATATGCTTGTTCCACTGTTCTCAACTGTGTGACCTAGTTTCTGATCTGTAAAATAGGGATAACAGCTCCTCCATAAAATGAAGCTGTAAAGATGAAATTTGATCATGTTCTTAATACACCTAGCATATACTAAATACTCAGTTAATTCATTTTGCCTCTTCCATTTCCCAGGTGTTCTGATTCAATATTCTGACTTGATTGAGTTTCCGCATTTCTCAAAGCATGGTTGCAAGCATTCAACTGGAGACCTTGATAGAAATCTTCCTGGCCCTATTTCAGTCTTACTGAATCAGAACTTCTAGGGGTGAGGCCCTGGAATATGGATTTTTTTATGCTTCTTAAATGGTTCATATACAGAGTAAAGCTTCAGAACACTGCAATTCATCTTCTATACCTATCTTCCTTGCTGTATAGGGGCATTTATGTGCTAGAGCCTATTTTTGGTAAATACTCATTTGTGTTTATCAAATACTCAGAAAAGACTGTAACAGATGAAATCCCTATCCAAATACTTAAATCCAAGTCCATTATGCTAGTTCAAGGAAGAATTCTCCTCCAGTGGTTTCTTTTTTAAGGTTGACGGTAGACTAAAATATGTCATATGTGTTTCTTCACCACCCACAGGCAAAAGTTTACTTGCTGGTTTTACAAGGAGACTTATCTGGTACTTAGCTTCATCCAGGCAAGTAAGATAATTTGGGATTTTAACTTCCATGCAAGGTGATATGAATAAGGTGAAATCAACACCAAGTAAAGTGCTGAAAAGCTCACAAAATTTAAGCAAACCCTTAGAACAATAAGGAGAAAGGGCCCAAGTATGCATACAGCATTAATCATTTTGTAAGGAGTCTTAATGACATGAGGTCTTTCTATAAAAGGGCTTCTCAAGTTTTAATGTTCAAAAATTTACTTAGGGATTTGGTAAAATGTAGATTCTAATTGAGAGGTCTGAGATGAGTCTCATGATTCTGTACAAGCTCCCAAGTGATACCAAAGCTGGTCCGTGGATCACACTTTGAGTAACAAGGGATTGCAAGGCCCTAGTGACCTTAAATAGGTACTATTATCTCCATTTTGCAGCAAAGGAAACTGAGTCTCAGACATTAAATATTTGTCCAAGTTTACATAACTATTAAATGGAAGACACAGACTAAAAACAAATGGCTTGACTTTAGTTTGCTTTCAATTATAGCGATGCTTAATTATCATTGTATAACCAATGACTCTCACCTTCTCTAGAACAAGATATGGAGACAGGAGAAAAGTAGACGTTTGGTGAATTTGTTCAATAGATGCCAAATAAAAGGAAGACCATATCATTTTGTTGCTTGGTTGAATTCTATGTTAAAGTGAAAATCTATCTGTGGTGCAGGTGGTAAAACTTTAAGAGAAACATGTTTTGTTGGGATTGTCCATTTTTTTTTTTTTCCCAAGCTTGTCTTGTTGAGTGTAGTCACATTGATCACTGCATCCATTCAAACAGCATTTATTGAATACCTAGTCTATGCAGGGAAAGATATGGGGTTACAACCATCATTAATACCCTCAAGGAGCTCATAAACTTCAGAGGAAGAGGGAGATTGAGGACTATTGGGATAGGAAATATGAGTGATGGGGATGTGCAGGAGGTACTAAAGAGTATAGAGGGGGAAGGCTGTAAGAGGGAGGAGTTTAAGGAAGGCTATGTGAAGGAACTGGCAATGGAATTACATCTCAAAGGATGACCTGGAAAAAAAAAAAAAAAAAAGGATGACCTGGAGCTTGAAAGGCAATGGGGAATGGCATTATATATCACAGTGCATCAAGGAGTCTGAAAGGCATCAGAGAAAGCAGAGACACATGAATGAGCACGGTTCAGGACTAGAGGCATTTTAGGATTATTGGCACATAAAGTGCAATGAGGCTGCAGATAAAGACAGAAACCACATATGGAGAGCTGTGCGTGCCCTGCTTAGGAACTTGTAATTTATCCAGTAGAAGAGTATTTCTCAAACTGTGGTCCTCAGACACATGTGAGTACTCAAAACACTTTCAGGGGGTCTGCAAGACCAGAACCACTTTCAGAATAATATGTAGACATTATTTGCCTTTCTCCCTGTGTTGACATTTGCACTGATGGTGCAAGAGCAATGGGGGTAAAACTCTTGTCATCTTAGCACAAATCAAAACTAGCACTAGAGTGTACTACAAAATGCACTAGTCATCCTTGTATTCTTCACTGTCAGGTACTCACAGTGGAAAAGAGAAGAAAGGAAAAGAAAGACAAGGCAAGGCAGGGAAAGGAAAGGGAAAAAAGAAAAGTAAAGAAGGAAGAAGAGCCACTTGCACTGAGGAATGTCCTTAATAAAGTAGTAAAAATCATTAATTTTATTAAATCTCAACCTTGAGCATACATATTGTTAACATTCTGTAAGATGAGCTGGGACATATGCATAAATCTCTTCTGCTGCGAACTGAAGTATGATGATTATCTCTAGGAAAAGCACTTGTGTGCCTGGGTTGACTTGTCCATGAAACATTGTTTTTACTTGAAAGAATGACCGACAAACTGGTCATTCAGATTGGGTATTTGGCAGATATTTCCTCAAGAATGAATAAAATAAGCCTACTGCTTCAAGGAAAACAACTGGTAGCGTTTGTTGCCAATAATACAATTCAAAAACTCAAAGCTCCTGGTGAAATTTTAAAAATTCAAAGCTCTTGGAGAAGTTTAAAATTTTGGAAAACTTCTCTTTACCACAGCGAGCTTGACAGTTTCCCAATACCTAAATACTTTTGTAATGTGATTGGTGACGATATTAAAAAATATGAATTTTTGATATTTATAGTGAAATGGGCCAACATTTAAAAAATCTGCATAACTTAGTGAAACCAAAATTTTTAAAATGATCAGTGCTTGGTGTGACAAAACTATGCATGGATAAAACATCTACTTAAAGTGTAAGACAGACCAAGGAATTTTAATGAAACAGAATACAAAAAGTCCAGCGATATACCCCAAGAGTCCATATGGCAACTAGCTTGTAAGTACCTATCACTTGTTCAGTTTTGGTGAGTATCAAACAAGAATAACCAAAAATATCTGAAGAAGCAAATAAAATAATCCTCCCTTTTCCAACTACATATCTGTGGGAGGCTGGATTTTTTTTTATTTTGCTTCAACCAAGACAATATATTGTAACAGAATGAACACAAGACCAGATATGAAAATCCAGCTGTCTTTTATTGAGCCAGACATTAAAGAAAATTATTTAAAAAATGAAGCAACACCACTCTTCTTGCTCATTTTTTATATATCTTGAAAAAGTTATTTTCGTAAAATATTTAAACTTATAATGGGATTATTATATTTACTTTTATTTTAATTTCTAATATGGCAAATATCAATAGATACACCCCACATAAACAGTTGCTCTTTCTGGTCCTCAGTAATTAATTATTAAGAGTGTAAAGGGGTCCTAAAATGAAAAGGTTTGAAAGTTGCTGCCATAAATGGTAGAAAGCTCAACTGAAGGGTCTAAAGTAAAGGAGGGCCATGGCCAAATATGAAGATTAGATATATTACTCTGGCTGTGCTCTTCATGACTAATTACAAAGAATGAGTGTGCAGTGTATCTTATACTTGTAAGAACACCTTTTTATGTATTACAAACATTAAACGTGTCCAGGTCACAGCAAGATAGTGGGCAGGTCACTTTTCCGGTAAGAAACAATGTGACTTTGATCTACAAAGGTTAAATAATTTGTCTTTAGTCACTCAAAATAGTCATGCAAGGATATAGGCACTCAGATGTGTCTGACTCCAAAATTTAAATTTTTTCTAGTACACTGTATAGTTTTAGCCTACAATTCATTACAAAACATAAGTACTTCCTTCACTCTGAGTCTAGAGAAGTCATTCTTAATTAAAAGAGCTTCAAAAGTTACTCTCTTTGTGTCTTTGCTGGACATTTGCCTACTAGGTGCCGTAGAGACCAGAGGAGCATCTTGTTTCCAGGGGAAGCACATAATCAGTCATTGAAGAAAAATTTACTTGGAAAAGTGACATTTTTCTATAACACAGACCATGATGAGAAAAAGAAGGTAAAACTGGACCCATGTGCTCCCAAACACACACATTCTGGGCAGGCAGAGTACACACATAGCTGCAAGGGGGTAATTGTATTAGCTTCCTATTGTGTCTGTAAAAAATGACCACAAACTTAGTAATGTAACACAACACAAATTCATTATCTTACAGTTCAGAAGTCCTACACAGTTCTGGGCTTAAATTAGGTATCAGTGGGCTATGTTCCTTCTAGAAGCTCTATGAGAGAATCTGTTTCCTTGCCTTTTCCAGCTTTTAGAAGCTGCCTCCATTCCTTAGCTCATGGCCCCCTTCCATCTTCAAAGCCAACAATTATATCCCTCAAACATCTGCTTCCATCATCACCACATCTCCTTCTTAGACTCTGATTCTCCTGTCTCCCTCTTTTATAAAGATCCTTGTAATAACATCCTGAATAATCCAGGATAATCTCCCCATTTCAAGGTCAGCTAATTAGCCACCTTAATTTTATCTGCAACCTTAATTTTTCTTTGCCATGTGACATAGCGTATTTCAGGTTCCAGCTATTAGTATAAGGACATGCTTGGGGCCATTATTCTGCCCACTACCATATATATATATATATTTTTTTTTTTTTGCATAGCTTATGTTCAGTTTAAGAAGCATAATACCAACTGCACTTTACTTCACATACACACACACACACACACACACACTATAAGTAGTTTTCAGTTTGGGCATCTTTGTTTTCCAATACTATACAGATGTCACTCCAAATTATGTTGCACCCCTTTTCTTCCCTCCTGACCTAGCACTACCTAGAAATGCAGACCTGGATGACAAGAAATTGATTGTCCTAAACCCTGCTGAGGATGAGTTACTGCGAATTGGTTCTTTGAACAGACTGAATGAGGTGAGCTTCTTTCAGTTTACAATTGATGGGGATAAATTTCATGTCCGCAAAATCCATAAAGATTCTTGGGGTGTTTTTCCTTGATTTGGTGCATTGTCTCTCCATGTAATCAGCAATTTTTTCAGACCAGACATATTAGTAGGAGAGAAGATGATGCATTTGCCCTGAATAGACATGTCTGATCCCCTTGGGACGGTTTATGATGTTACCTGAATAAGAGACTGATTCCTATTCAACAAATCTAAAATATGACAATGGGTTTCCTTTACTGACTAAATAATCTGCTCATATTGCTCTGATTGCCGAAGATTTTTTTGGTTCCATTTTTGTTACAATAAAAACTAAAAAAAAAAAAAACCTTAAAAAATGTTTTTTCAAATTTTTGTTTAAAGCACCCTAACATTTTAAGTGTCTACACAATACTCTATCAAGTGGATGCATGCACCTCAATACCCTAAACTTCCTTCCGTCTCTTTGTGGGGGGAGGGGCATCAAGGTTTTTCCAATGTGTCACTAATTACACATAGTTCTGCAAGGAGCACCTTAGAGCAAGGTTTCCCACTTTGTCACTAGTGACAACAATTTGCTGTTGGGGGCTATCCTGTGCATTATAGGATGTTGAGCAATATCTCTCGCCTCTACCCACTAGCTGCTGGTAGCATTCTCACAGTAGTGACAAACAAAATAGTTCCAGACATTGCCAACTGTCTCCTGGGAGGCAAAATTGCCTTTGGTTGAGAACACTGTCTTAGAATACATTTGTTCCTTCAGTTAGATAATTTCTTTGTGACAGATTTCCAGGATCAGAATTTATGGGCCAAATAAAAGTATTTGTATGGTTCTTGATGTATTGCTAAATTACTTTCCAAAAGGGTGTGCCCTTGTTCCCTTCCCACCAGTAAAAACTGAGTGACCCAATTCTGTGTTAACTGCGGGAGCCTCAGTTAATATCACTTTACTTTTGTTAACTTGCTGATACAAACTGTACTTTACTATCATTATTATCGTTATTATTATTTTAATTCAGTTTGTTTTTTCTTTAAACCAGTAAGAATAAAATGCTGTGTATGGTTATTTGTTTTCTTTTGTGAAATACCATTTCAAATCCTTAGCCCATTCATGTTATAAAGTTTCTGGGAGTAGCAAAAGGAGTAAAACATATAGCAGAAGAATGCTTTAACAGAAATGGGGCAGTCTTTTTGAAATGAGGGCTAATTCAATAATTAAAAAAAAAATGTTTGTGGACTACATTTTTTTCAAGATTTTGCTTTTATTTAGAGAAAGAAAATATGTAAGGTGACAAGTCTTATTTTATGATTTCCTACTCACTGATGGGCTTCATTTGTGGAGAGGGTATACATAAATTTTTAGAAATTGCATATCTAGCATGCACCACAATATCTGGTTGATAATGCTGCAAGTTTAAACAGATTTTTGTAAATTAATACCCTTTTGAGGTTCTGAAGTTCATGCTGTTGTTCCTTGACTAACCTTGTAAGCCACTCACTTGTAAAAGATTTTTTTTTTTTATAATGCCTCTTGTATTCATGAAAATAAGATATTTTTCCATTGTACATATGTTAATCAGCAATGTCTTTAAAACAAGGGATGGACTACCTTGCCTACTTACTTTTGAAAAATGCTCCTCTTCCCTACCTTTGTCTTGCCCTGTCACATCACTACCAGCTTTTTCTCTCTTCCACTTCCTAGAACAAGTTGGACAATAGTCAAAAACATCTGCTAAGCAAATACTATTGATCAACTCTCTTCTGTCTAGTAGACCTGACCAAGAAAGACTGAGGTATCCAATCTATACAGGGGTAGAGATAGAGAGACACACTGAATTTACCCTTGTGTTGATCTAAATTTCCTCATCTATATGTTGAGAAATGAAGAACTTAGATCTCAGATTCTATAATAGACTCAGTTAGTTCAGTGAGGCAACTATAGCCCTCAGACTTCCTCACTGCTCTACTCTAGCCTGTTTATCGTTGGAGAGCTAGAAAGTTACTATGAAGACGCTAAGCCAAACTTTAACAACACTGTAAATGCCATGTGTCTTCAAGAACAAACTCACAAACCTGAATCATTCAGAAATTCATCCTCAAATTAGATAATCACCATTCCTGAAAGCATTTATGAGGTTCAACAGGTTGTAAATTCTGTCTTCAATAATGATGAGAATTTGGGGTGCCTGGTGGCTCAGCTGGTTAAGTGTCCAACTCTTGGTTTCGGCTCAGGTCATGATCTCAGTGTTGTGAGATGGAGCCCCATGTCAGGCTCCACACTCAGCGGGGAGTCTGCTTGAGATTCTCTTCCTCTTCCTGTCCCTCCCCATATGCCCTTTCCCCCGCTCATGCACTCTCTCTCTCTCTCAAATTAATAAATAAAATATTTAAAAAAATAATGATGAGAATTGATAGTAAATACAGTGGTTACATAACCCATTTCATATTTTTCCTTTCAGTAGCTTTTTTCATTAGCCAGTACTGTTGATGCTGTATTATGCCAAATTTTGTGGCCTTTTAGTTAAAATTCAGTCCCTGAAGATTGATTTAGCTTAAATATGGAATGTTCATTTAATGTAACTCCAAATTGCAGCTAAGTAGTCTTTTAAACTATAGTATTTCATTTTTAGAAGAAAAAACACACTGTAATAACTAGACAATCTTGTTGAATCTTCTGCTGTGATGTTATTTCTGCCCTGAAATGATCACTTGTCTTCATTTTGCCAACTTTATTGCCCCAAAAGGATACCAAAAAAACAAAACAAAACAAAAACACAAAACACAAATTGCTACCTCCAACAAATGTTCTGGTAGATTTAATATCTCCACTAAGGCAGCTTCTAACACTAGTTTTTGGGTTGTTACTTTAAGGAAAAGTATCCTTTCATTTCTCTTGTCTTTTATTATTCTTCGGTAGCTGAGTCAAGCAGTTGAATCAGACAACCTGTAGTGTTTTACTAACAAACAAATGAGAAGCTGAAACCCGGGGCCAATGACCCATAGGTCTGCCCATTAACAACCTATGGAATGCTCTTGGCTATGTCTTGCAGCACACCAGTGCACAGCAGAGCAGAAAGTAATTACAGGGCACAGGCATTTATGCAAGTGGAAATGTACATGAGAGGCAAGGGTCCATATTAGCCAGGGAAGTCTCTGCCTCTGGATGATGGCAGGAGAAAAGAAAGACAGATTGTTTTCTGGGGTCATTTAAATGTTGCCCTGGAGACAGAGGGAAGCATGAGGTCATATCTTAAGAGCTTTTATCATCTCCTCATTTTATGTAGCACCAGGCTCTGGTAGATATGAGAGGCACTTCCGTTTGTGTTCTAGGAGCTGGAAAAATATGGTGAAAGAGAAAAAGATACGTGATATATGCTAGAAGATCTCTGTTGGAGGAATGTTTGGGCAACTTAAAAGTGCTAACCCTCAGTTTCTTCTCTATAAATAAAGATCAACTTGGTTGATTGAACATTTCCACACTCTCTCAAATTCCACATCAAAGTCTATACAGAGGAAAATCTCTGCCTGGAGAAGGATATAATCCCCATTTTCAGCATCATTTGACTCTGAGGTTTTGGGCTATTCTCACAATTTAAAAATCCACTTTCGTAATATTTGTACTATCCTGACAATGCAATAGGCAGTGGGTGCATTGGGTCAGCTCATTTTAGGCATTCTGCATTTCCAAGCTAAACTGATAGTGGGATCCCATCTGCTTAACAACATTCCATTTAAAATTAGACTGGGAAAAATTTAAAAAAAATGTTGACAACCCTGGGCAAACTTTAACAGAATGCCTTTCTCTATGCCATCTCCTAGAAGGAGTTCCAGGGGATTAAAGGGCAACTCTGAGCTTGTGGTTTTCTGTAAAGTCTGAGAGTTTTACTTCCTGTTCAGATTCCCAATTATAGCATTGCAGGTCCTTACGATAGAGTTGGGTCTCCAAGGTTCAGTCTGCCATCACACTTCTGGGTAGCACTTAACCAGAAAGAGTGTGAGCTTTGAAGCAAATAGACATGGATTTAAGTCCTGCATTTGCCACTTACTTTCCATGTGATATCAAACCTCTACAATTTTGCACATGAGTTCCTTGTATGTAGAATGGAAATATTGTCCCTTAATAACCTTCTAGAATACTTGTGGGGGCCAACTTAATGATAAAAATGAAAAGCAACAGAAAAACACCTGACATGTGAGAGGCTTCACTAGTAATAGTTAAGTGTACAATGCAAGAATGACTATGGGATGTAGCTGTGCTAATTCTCACTGTACAGATTAAGAAACAGATTCAGAGACATTAAGTTACTTGTTCAAAGTACACAGTTTCTCAGGCCATTAACCAAAGAGATGTTTGTGACTTCTCTTTTTCCCCTCAATCCTCCTCCCTCCTGATAGCTAATCCATTAGCAAGCTCTACCCTAAAATTTGATCTGCAATCCTGCTATTTGTCACCATCTCCACTGTAACCACTTCAGTCCATGTCTCTCACTTTATCTCTCACTGGACTTAGTTCAACAGCCTCCTAACTGGTCCCCCAACTTCACCTCTCACCTGCCCTCCTCTCTGTTCTCAACACAATTGACAGGATAAACCATAAATGAGACCATGCCACTTCCCTGCTTGACTCATTAATGGCTCCCACCACACTTAGATTCCAACCCCAACCCTTAGCAGAGCCTTCAGGACTCTGTATTCTCTGATCTCTGTCTACACCACTAATTCAATCTCTTCTGACTCTTCTCTGTGTTCACTGTTTCAATCACAGAGGCCTCATTGCAGCTTCTCATGCAGCCAAAATTCTTTGCTACCTCTGAGCTTTTCTACTTGTCACTCCTATGCTTGGAAGATGCTCCCACTAGATCCTCACAAAGTTTCTCCTTTCTCAACACTCAAATCACTAATCAAATGTCATCTCCTCCATAGGCTGACCACCTTATCTAAAATAGAATCACGGCCCCATCCATTTATCTATTGACTCTTCACCTGCCTTATTTCCTTCCTAGTCCTTACTACTATCGAAATTAGTGCCTTATTTACTTAATTTTTTTACTTGTTTATTTTCAGTCCCATCCTCTTCCCCCAAAGGTCATGCTTTTTTGATATAAAAAATGAAACAAAACAAAACCAAAAACAGAAACTAAAAAACAAAACAAAACAAAAAACAAAAACCCACCCCAAAACACAGATATTTAAGCAGAAGGGGGAATTTCTGTTAAATTTATATTATCTTTTAAACTGAACTAGCAAATCCATTTGATCCCAGCCAACTGATTAGTTTTCCAATGCAGAAACAGTCTAAAGCAGGCATTTTTACAAAGCATTCAATCCCTCAGGACACTATTTAGCAAAGAGGAAATCAGCCAGCCTTCTGCTCACTCGGGAATCAGGAGTAGGAATAGCATGGATGATTTCCTCTCATTTTGGCCATTAGTTGCAAACCTCCTGCAAGTCTTTTGCCAGAGCTACTAATACGAAGCCAAATTGACTGATTTGATCTTCACCTCTCTCTCCATCCCTGAGCAGTGCATATTGGAGGTGCTAAGGAACAACAAAGTGGCTCAATGCACAATCACAGGAGACCAGAGGAAGAAGCAAGCAGAGAGTCCTGAACTTGTTGGCTAATAAGGTGTGTATTTTTCATCCACTTTCTTGGCTAGGAACATGAATACATAAAGCCTGATACACTCACCCCTGAATGTGTGCTGATAGAGGGAGGTGACCAGCTCAATGGGAATCAGCAAGAGATGGAGAAGTGGCTCAGGGCCAGCCCAGCCACTTAGACAACAAAAGAAACCAAGCTGTCTAAGTTTAGGATCAATACACTTCATTCACACATAAGGCTTCACCAATACCTTACTGGGGGTGGGAGGGTGGAAGTTCACATCAATTCCACACTGCAGTAAGGTTTGTACACTATTGGCATTGCTGTATAATATAAACTTCTTAGTAAATGTTGTCACTCATTTTATAATGGTTTTATTTCATCAGTTCTGAACAAGATGTATCTAACCAGTGGCTGAAGCCACACCCCAGACTGGTTATATGGCACTGGTAGAATGGTTGCTGAGTAGAAGCTTTTTTGGGTGGATGACCTTCACTTCCTACTACATAGGCTCTCATGATTAAAGCCCTACCAAAGCTCAGAGGAGCTGGAAAGAGCTGGCTTTAGCTTATGAGCTTGCAATTGGAATTCTTATATTTCAAAAATAGATTTTGAAATGCTATTTGACACAAACCCAAACATACTGGAAAACTGTCAAAGAGAACTTGCTCACCAATAAGGGTGTCTTCCCAAATATAAAGAAAAAACTGGTGTGGTTTCTTTATTTATGAATCACATAGTGCTTGCCTCTACCTAAGCAGTAATTCTGAAAAGTGAGAAAAAAACAGGTGGGTGATCAACTAATTCATTTGGAGCTCTGAGTTCTCCAGTTTGGTCACGTACAATGAGCAAAGAAATTAATAGTAGGTCAGACTCTGTGCTGTGTTGGCAAGACAGCCTCAGAGTCCCAGATTTCTACCAATGTAAGATTTACACGCTCAGCAGACACTGCAATGCACCTCTTTTTGCATTTCTATTTAAACAAGTGTTTGGATAAATGCTCTGATGTCACTGCTCAAAATAAAGACTGCCGCAAGACCCAACTGCAAGGATTTTTTTAACATTCTGTGCACATATCCCTGCAAAGCCAGCACATTTCCAAAGTTATTTCATAACACAAACCTTCATTGCAAGAGAATAGTTAGGTTCCCTCCCACCCTGCCCCACGAATTGGTTGTCTCTGGAGCATCTCCAGTTGGCTGCTAACTTGCCATGTTACAGAATTGGGGCACTATGTCTTTACTTTCCATGTCAGTCTGCTCATCTGATGTAGGTATATCTGTCTTTTAGTAATTACTGCTTTGGGTTTTGTGAGAGAATATCCTTGCCCTCTCCCAAAGAAGCCATAGCTCCTTAACCAAGGATAGGGGTTAGCTTTTCATTAATCTATACTTATGTATACAATACAATGCATAATAATAAAAATAGTTACTCTTTTTGGGCTCCCAGTCTGTGCTAGGAATGACCCTGGTGACGTGACTTGCAGGCCCCAATGCAAAATGGAAATATGGAACCTGTTCAAAATTATTAAGAACCTCAAGATGATGATAACAGAGCATTAAACTAAAAAGCAAATTTATTCTTTTAATAGCCCTTTGAGGAAACCATAACTATTTCTAGTTTGGAAGGGCAGAAACCAAAACTCAGAGAAGTAAAGTAACATCAAAAATTAGACAGCTAAGAAGTGGTAGAGTCAGATCTATCTATCTCAAAAACCTATCTTCTTTCTCCTATACTAGAGGTTGTCAAACTAGGCAAAATCTGGCCCACAAGCTGAAAATGTTTTTTCACACTTTTATTATTTTTTAAATTTTTTATTTTTTTTTTGAGATTTTATTTATTTATTTGTCAGAAAGAGAGAGAGAGAGCACAAGCAAGGGAAGCCATAGGCAGAGGGAGAAGCAGGCTCCCCACTGATGCAGCACTCAATCCCAGGACCTTGGGATCATGACCTGAGCAGAAGGCAGATGCTTAAACAACTGAGCCACCCAGGCATCCCTTTTTTACACTTTTAAATAGTTGAATAAAACCAAAAGAAGAATATTTCATGACAGATGAAAATTACATACAATTCCAATTTCATGTCCATAAAGAAAGTTTTGTTGGAACACAGTCACGCCCATTTGTTACTCATTGTTACCACTGTTATACTCTAACAGCAAAGTTGAGTAATTGCAACTGACAGCATGTGGTCCACAAACCTGAAATATTAACCCTCTACAGCAAGTTTTCCAACCCCTGTCCTACACTGGCCTGTGAGCACAGACTTGTTCGTGTGTATATTTAATTGGATGTTTTTATAAGGATACCAGGGATACCAGTCACATTGGATTAGGGGCCCACTCTACTCTAGTATGATCTCATCTTAACTAATTACATCAGCAAAGACTGTATTTCCAAATAAGGTCACATTCACAGGTACTGGGGGTTAGGACTTCAACATATCTCTTTTTTTGGGAGGGGGAGGTAATTCAACTCATACCACTTAATTATGTATATAGTAAAAATAAATATATAGTAAGCAAGCAAATAAATGAGCAAACAATCTATAATCTCATGTCTTTACTCAGTCTGTTTCCCCCATCCCTGATGAGACCACAAGCTGTGTGGGAAGTATTTATAGGACTTCAAATCCATGTTCTCAGCCCTACCCTCAACCTTCATCTTACCTAATTTCTCAGATCCTGATGTAGGGAGCAAAATTTTGCCACTCCAAGATATGTCTTTGGCACACTGATTATTTTAAGCTTGTTATTAATAAGAAACTGCAGACACATGAGAAGCTCTCTAAACCAAGTAGAAGTTACACTTTTCTGAGACATTTACATTTATAATGGAAATCTCTATTTGTAAGTCTATACCAGGAAGAGGGGGGATGACTCTTAATCTCTAGAAAGCCTTATCAATGAAGAAGGCAATGACTTAAATCTGCATAATAATCACACCCTTGTTTACAATGCTTTTTCTTGACAACTTCCAATAACTGGCCTCTGCCACACCCAACATTTTCCATCTTTGAAGATGGTATTTAAGGTGATGGCTTGGGCCATTTCAGGGAGTTACTCAGTTTTTCTGGGTCTCTCACATGTATACAGGAGGTATGCATGGTATTAAACTTTTGATTGATTTTTTTTTCTATTAATCTGTCTCATGTCAAGTTAATTCTTAGACCAGCCAGAAGAATTTTGAAGAGTAGAGAAAAATTTTTCCTCCCAACACCGGGAACATCTTTGATGTCCATGGACTCTGCCTCCAAACTCCTTTGTTCTAGTATCTATAACTCAAGATCAAGCAATGCAGTAGGAGATTTTTACCTCACACATTCTGAACTTTGGGATGTGCACCCTGATGGGGTTCCTTACTTCATTCATTCTGTCCACCTAAATCCCATTTTTATCTTGAATATGTGTCTTTGTATTTTTTTATATGTATACTTGATAATAGAGTAATACTTTATTGGAAATTCAAGGCTATCAAGTACTTTATTGTATCACTTGAATTTTCAACAAAGCCCTTTTGTCATCTAAAAGCATTTTGATATGCTTTCCATTCATGGTACCAGTACTGCAGACTGCATTGGACCAACAACTGTTGGATACTTACTTAACACTTTAATACTCAGAAACCACTTTCATCTTCAAAGCACTGCCTCCTGACTTAATTAGTCTTTCTAATTTTCTAAGAAGTAAGTGTGTTATCCTCCTTTGTAATTTACATTAAAGGAAAGTGAAGTAACAAGAGGAAATCACTTACAGAGCATTGCAGATCTTTCTTGATGAATTAGGAGCTAGTTAAAGTGGCCTGAGTCATGAGATAGCAAGTAGGATATTATTGGTGTCAGGGGCAACCTCATAGAATTCCAAGTTTTTCTTACTAGGACCCTCTATTCATTGCATACCACATCTAGTAGAGAGGAGCTACTTAATAATTATTGGGTGAATGAATGAAAGGCAATAAAATACCTTTTAATATCTAGGGTGCATCAAGCACTAACTAAAATCATGTACAGTCTCAGTTTTTCTTTTGTTCTATTGAAATGACAGTATATCTATACTAGTAATTTGTAAAATGACTTCCTCATACTGCCTAGATTTTCTCTGCTATTTCCCTACTTCAATCTCTGACACTGTGCCATGTCCAAAAGTGCCTTCAAAGCCTTAGCATGTAAGAGAAACCATCCAACCCAATTTCTGCTAAAGTTACAATCCTAGGTGGTCATGATCTCTTTATCCCTGCAACTGTCATTCCTTATATGCCCTCTGGCTACAGTTAATCAGATCAGAGGCAGGAACATGACCAAAGGGTAAACTATGATGTGGTCTGCCACACACAGAAAAAAAAAATGACTATCCAAACAGGAATAGGCTGAGCCAATCTGTTTCTTGTTCTTAGGAATCTGAACTGAAAAACAGTGCAGGGAATGAGATTGTTAATAGGAGCTAAATGTGAAAGGCTACACAGAGAACCCATGAACAGGTAAGAGTTATGAGATTTATGAGAAAGCAGAAATTATAAGTAGAGAAGAGTGGAAATACATGGAACCAAAGATTTCCCTCTCATTCATTTCATGTTTCAGATTTTAGCACCTGAATCCCTATGTTGCTTTCTAGCCATATGCTTGTTATCAATTTGGCAATTTCAAAGTTCACATAGATGATTCTTCTACACCCTGGTTTCTTAATTCCTTGACCTTCTCACTTCCAATGGTCTTGGCCTCCATTCCATCTTAGCCACCCATTGCACAATACTACCCTTAAAGTCGTCATCCCCATAACTGCTCCGCTGCAAAGACTGAAATAACACAAACTACCCAGTGTGGGCTATTACAATAGTTATGGCAAAAAATGATGATTGCTCCAACTAGTAGAAGAAATGGTTATAAGAGTGATAAATTTTGGATTAGTCTGTAATCTTTGGTGACATAGTATAACTTGGGATATGGTTTAATAGTAGAGCTAACAGGATTTGCTGATGCACTGGATGGTGGCAAGGGTGAGGAGAGTAATCTAAGATGACAACACATTTGTCCTAAGCAACTGGGTGAATACCATTTACTGACATGAAGAAACAGTTCTTGGGAAGAATTTCAGAGTTCAGTTTTGGAAAAGAGGAAATGTCAAGTAGGCAGTAGCATATATGAGTGTGAAGTTCAAAAGGGATATGAAAGCCACAAATGTAAGTTTGGAAAACAATAGCATATAGAGAATAGTTAAATCTATAGATCTGAAATCACCAGGGTTGTGAGTGTAGATATCAAAGAGAGGAGAACCAATTAAGCTCTGGAGCACTCCAACTTTAATCCTTTAGGAAGAAGAGGAAGAACCAGGGAGGGATATGTATGAGTGTCTAGTCATTTAAGGAGGAATAGAAGGCATGGATCAAAGATATAGTCATAAAAACACAAGCAGTAAAAGGAAAATAGTATTAGTGTGAAAAAGCAAGTCATTATATGTTTTCTGGGTCAGCTCACCAATCAGTATATTAATCAGTGTATATTAGTATATTAATAAAATCATCATAACCGGATAATTGAATAGGTTTGGGTCAACAGCACTTCCAAAACAAAACATGCACACACACACACACACACACACACACACACACTAAACAGCAACAAAAACAATAACACACTTGTCATGCCTGTTTGGTTTCATAAAGATAATATTTAGAGATAAACTAAGAGCAGCAGTAATATAACTCATGTCCTCAGTTTTATCTTATTTTTGACCTTTACCACAAGAAAGATTATAACTAGGGTGGTTTTCAAGAAAATACAAACTTCTAGTATACTGTAATGACCTCACCTACTTCAATTTCCCTAAACACCCTCCCCTTTCCTTCCAAATTAAGATTAAATGCTCCTCCTCCTTGCTGCTGAAACATTCTGTCTCTAACAAGGCATTATGAAATTTCATTACAATTAAATGCTTACATGTCCCTCTCTTCACCATAGTGTATACTAAAAAATAGGAACTATGCTGTATGCATCTCCATACTTACAGTTTTTAGCCCAGTGCCTAGACCAGTGCATTCATTTATCAAACAAACATGTATTGAACACTTACAAACTCCATGTTCAGGAAACTCCATTGCTCACAGGTTTTCCTTTGTAATAAGCTGTTGGGGGGGGAGCCAATAATTTCTCAGATGGAATGCTGTACTAGCCCTTCCAAATAAAATGAAGGCAAATTTAGAAGACAGCTGCATCATACACTGAAAAGGAGGTTAGGGTTTCTGACTTCTATCTCTCCATGTCTCTAAAAGTTAAGACTCAAGGGCCAAATACTTCTCCAAATTGAAGAGTTTAGATTAAAATGCTATGATTATTTTAGCAATTAACGTATCCTGCATGTTAATTGTGACTTCCAATACTTCATGACCCTATTGGAAAAATGAGAAGGGTTTTCATTCTACATCAGCATTAAAATCTGAGAAAATTATTATGGAGCAACTGATTTACAAGGATATGCGGGACACATATGGAAGCAGTGCACTTCCCCGTGGCAGGCTGTAGGAGGCAAAATGCTCCACAACAGTCCTTCTGATGTTACAGCTTCTCATTTATGGGCTCATTTTTTTCAGGGAGTCAGACTCTTTCATCTCAACTTCTCAAGTTGCAACTTATTCCGTCACCATAGTAAGATAAAAGGCAAGAGCAGCAAGCCATTAATATTAGGGAACCCTCTTGATATTTCCTGCTTGTATGTTCAAATGGAAATTTTGTATATTGACTTTCCTCCATACATTTTGCTTTTATTTTATATAGTTAATTAGATTAAAATATATCACATTGAGACACATATTAATAAGTGATTTAAAAGATCATCTTAATTAAAAAAACAAGTCTTAGGTATAGGAAATAGTAGGGTAGCTTGTAGAGATTCTTTTCTTTATGTAAGGTTAACTAAATGGTTAACTAAAATCTATATACCTGATTTTAGCTAATTATTTCGATTTGTTCTTCTATCTGGGCTAATAAATGCATCCACAATGACTGCTTTGAATTTTACTTAATTTTTTTTTTTTTTTTTTTTTTTTGTAGAAGTGCTAGAGGGTTGGAAAGAGGTAAAGGAGAATTTTGAGTGCAGTATTGCCAATTCTGAAAACATTGCAAAAAAAAAAAAGTGAAGGACTAGGTGGACAGTACACCTTTTCCATCATCTAAAAAAATCCAAAAACAAAACCAAAAGATCATTTACTTGTTGGTTCTTTCCCCCATAGACTTTATAATGGGAACCAATGAGAAAATCAGATTTGTTTTCTAGGTCCTGATTTTGAAAGTATATTTTTAATATGCAGATATTCCACAGCAAGTATGTTAACTACAGTTACTATACTTCTTCCATCAGTTCTCAATGGTAGTAGGTTTCTTCCCTGTGTCCACTGATAGGTACTCAAGTCATTTTTGGATCTGAGATCTTGCACACTTTAAGCACTATAATAAAGGCAGAAAGGAGGCCTGGGATGCCTTCTTTGGATGAAGAGTTTAGATTAATTTCTATTTACATTTGTTCAGCTACTGGAACTGCTAACAACTATGTAGTACCATATCCTCTGAAGTTACACATTGCTGGTCATTGTTATGCTACTTGCGTAACCAAGTAAATACATGAATTACATGTACACTAACTTCTGGGTTTGTTCTTAATTGAGTTCTTGTAAAAGTCACTTTAAATTTATAATGATGACTGACCTCTGGGAAACGCAACTGTCAAAACACAAAGAAGGCTGTCCAGGGACTGAGAGAAAGACAAGCCTTCATTATGCAAATATTGTGTTTTCTAGATATGGATGTTCAATTTTTCCTTTATTGCCTAAAAATACATAAATATTCTAATTGCAGCTTTTATGCAGAAGACACCCAAGAGCTTGTATCCTGGCTGGTAAAAGGACCCTGAAGAGTATTAAGTAGAGAGATACATGTGAAGAAAAATACATATTTTAAAAACATACTGCAATAGTCAAGGGCTTTCCAGGCTTCTGTCCTCTGCTTCAGTACTCTAACAGGGGTATTAGGATAGAGTACAGAAAGCTGAGACTCTTAGCTGAGAGCTTCAGGAAACTCAAAACCAGAGCCTGTGTTCTGTTTTTTCCAGGGCCTCTTAGATCTGTGTGTAGTTGGCAACCTATTTTGAATCCCCCAAACAAGTCTTTTGTATCTGTCTAGACCTGCTTGCAAGTGGACATGTTCCTCAGGAACCGCTCTTAGCTTACCCAAGTCCTTGAGGTCATGCTAGAATGGAATTCACATTAAGCTATAATGGTAAAGTACAAGAAAATACACAAATTAGAAAACTAAAAGAGTTGGAAAACCAAAATAACTCTTCATAGTGACAAGAATCAGGAACAGGGAAGAATGAGAGTAGGTGGGCATATTCAGACTAGAAACAATTTCTTGAATACACAATGAGCAACTGCTATGTGCAGATACGGTACTGTCTCCTTCAGGGCATCCTGATAAGTGCGTAATATGTAGACAGAAGGCCTGTGGAGCTAGACTGTGCTTGAATCCCATCCTCAGTATTTACTAGTTTGGGTAAGTTACTAAACTTCCTTGAGTCCCAGCTTTTCATCTATATAATATTATGCATCTGCGGAATGTAGAATAATATCTCCCCAAATGTGTCATGCCCAAATCCCCAAAGCCAGTGAATATGTTACTTTACATGGCAGAGGGGACATTGCAGACATGATTAAGTTAATGACTTTTAAGAGATGAGATCATCCTGGATTATCTGGGTGGGTTCCAAGTAATTCCATACAAGTAGAGAGTTGTGCTCAGAGAGAGAGAATCAGAGATGGCGCCATGAGAAGGACTCAGCCCACCATTGCTGGCTTTGAAGATGGAGGAAGGGGCCCAGAAGCCAAGGAATGTGTGTGATCTCTAGAACCTGGAAAAGGCAAAGAAACTAATTATCCCCTAGAGCCTCCAGAAAGGAATGTAGCCTTCTCAACACCTTGATTTAAGACCAGTGGCCCATTTAAGACTTCTGACCTCCAGAACTGTAAGCTAATAAACTTGTATTATTTACTTTTGTGGAAATTAATTTTGTGGTCATTTGTTACAGCAGCCATAGGAAACAGTATTTCATGGGGTCATTGTGAGGATTAAGTAAGTAATTATATGTAAAACACTTAGAATGATATCTGGCACATAGTGTATATCATTTAAGTATCAATTACATTATTATTGTTGTTATTATTATTATTATCCTAAGAAGAATAAGACATTAACTACTAGGGATGTAGGGGAAATGAATATGAATATAACTAATAAAAACACATCCAACAGGATCAAGACTTGTATTAAAAATGCTGTGAAAGATCAGAAGTAGGAATCACTAAGTCATGGAGACAACATTGGAAGAAAACCTAAGGCAAAGAGTGGAACTTGATCAGATAAAAGGGGAGAGAGCTCACATAGAGGGAGAAGTCAATGCATGTGAAAGTAAAATAGCCAGAAAATTGGTGTGGCTTCCCTTTCACACCCCACAACTTCTCCAATTTTATCTCTCATCCTGTGCAGAACTATGTGGAAAAGACAATATACAATGTAGACAACATCATACTGCTGAAATTCAGTACTATTCCAGAAAGAACGAAAAACTTCTGCCTGGTTTCTCCTGGACTTTGCTATTGACACATTTTCCCTTTGCTACTTTGATCTATGTCCTTTCACTGTAATAAACTATAACTGTGAATATAACAGCTTCTGAGTTCTAGGAGTCGTTCTAGTGATGGAATTATCATGCCTGAAGGTGGTTTTGGGGGACCTCCAACACAATTTCTTCAACCCTTAAAATTATAAGCAGGAAAGAAAAAAGCTGTACATGTACATGTAAAAATATGTACATGTTGAAATGAATCTTACACACTGAAATACATGCTGGTTTTCTTTAGGCTAATCTGGGGACATCCCATGAAGTCTGTTACCCACTGATGAGAAGCCTTGACTCAGCAGACTGGGCTCAGAGGGTCTAATATCCCAGCCTTCCTTGCCACCCCATATATATTTCTGTTTCCATGGGACAATTTTCCAGAGAGTGGGAAGTCATTCTTCAGTCCCTGGGATACAAGGAGCTGCTAATATTCTTGTTAGTTTAAAGGGAAGTGATGTTTGGAAGTAGACTGACTCCATGGAGGCTGGAACAATGAAATACATACTAGCAGCAACTTTACCTTTATTATATCTATATTGTTATTTAGTCATATAATACATATCTGCCAATCTTAGTAGCTATGATCTTCGCTCCTCAGGCTTGATCACAGAGATGAATTGCCATGACAAGTAGTACTACATAATTTTAAGTAAATCTCTATCCTCTAACTTTTATATTCTGCCTAGGTCATTCTTCTATGTGTTACTGAAATGCACAAAAATGATTCAACTATAGCCTTATACATTTTAAACTACAACCTGAAGACTACTTAAAAGCTTGATATTAAAGAAACAAAAGAATTAGTATGCATATGTCACTACTGAGTGTGTCAATGGAAATAATTTTGTGAGACCTTTGTGAATCTCCTCTAGGATACATTTAGATCTCAGATCGATGATCAATCTATAGCAGTCCACACTAACCTGAGACTCCTCACTCTCCAATCCAAGCAGTTTTCATCATATTTCCCTGGTTTGAAATCTTTAAAGGCACTGTATTGGCCCATCAGCCCATTTGACCTGCCCAAGAGTAAGGGTTAGGGAACTCAAGGGACTTTCCCAAGGTCACACAGCTTGTGCATCTTGGAGCTGGGATTTGCATGGGATTCCTGGGTTTAGGCTCTTAACCCCTCACTCAAGCCCCAAGTTACCTCTGGGTAAAATGAGACAACAGGACCAGACATTCCAGTGTCCCATCTACCTCCACAGGGTCATAAATCTGGTCAAAAGACAAAGCCTATGGGAAGAGCTGCTTTGCCACTCTTTTCTAGCTTGCTTTTAAATGACTTAGATTACTTGCAGGTAGTTTATTTGTATAAAGTAGAAAAGGTGACCTTTCTTGGATATGTGAGGTTTTAAGCCTGCCATCTGAAGTACAGACATCAGTTTTGTTTGTACACCCACCAACTCAATACTTTCCCCCTCCCTACATAAAACCTAGCAATATATTGAACTGTCCAACACAAATGCTCACAGTTTCTCAAGCCTGCTTACTATCATTTGCTGTCACTCATACTTCCTAGGCTGTACATGTCTGTACCTAGCAGCTGGAAGTCCACCTTCTGAAAAGAAGTCTGGAGTTGGCTGCTTTGTAATTTATCTACCTGATCTCCAGCTCTCACAGCAGCAGAGCTTATGAAGAACATAATTGGAATATCCCTTCCAAGTTAATAGCTCTGCCTACCACCCAAGGAAAAATGAGTCCCTGTTAATATAACAAGCATTGGCTTTCAGGCATCCTCTCCAAGCTCTATCCATTACTAGATATTTCAAATGCAACCTTCTTTACCAAGTAGAAACCTGGGGTTGGCTACTTTGTTCTTGGTTTACCCTGCAAACAGCACACATAGCAGCAATCTCACACTAAGTACATGTTTGAAACAGCTCATTCCAATGCATCGAATACTTTACTCACTGGATGTTTTTACCACAGAAGCATCCATTGACTGCTTCTCCATCAGACATGCACCTATGTGCTCATGCCTGTACCCAACCTCTACCCAATCATCCTGTGGATATTAGTTTGATTCCTCTTCTGTTCTCTGTACAGTGATTCAGCTAAGGGCCTGGTTTTTAACTTCCTCCTGTCCTGAACTTGATGTCAGGCACCCTCTTCCCGCTTCCTACTACTAGGCAATTGGAAGTCAATTTTCCAAAGGAATCAGTGGCCTTATGTTGCCTACAACAATGATTTACCTGGCTTTCACAGAAGTCTCAACAGAGTTGTACAAACCCAGACCCAAAGCCTCAGGGCCAGGCTTAGTCTCCTCTCACATTCTACCTCTGCCCTCCAGTGGCTCCAATCAGCCTTACCTCTAAGATTGATGATGCTCTATATTTTTCCCACAAGCCTAAAATATCTTACACCACAAATATACCAAATTAGCAGCATTCACAGCATATATCTGCTAAGTGAGATGTTAGATCCATTTAATGACACATCCTGTTTTGGAATCACCCCTTTTTTTTTCCCATCTCCCCATGCAGTACTTAAGCCTTAAGCCAGTGATCTCTAAACATTAGATAATAATGGTAATCTCTCAATAAATGTTAGATATTATTATTAGTAAGTCATGCATTGGGTTCAATAACTTAATCTTTGTTGACTTTAATATGCAGTAGGTGGATACTATAAAGATTTTTGTTTAGTGAGGCTCAGAGAAGTTAAGTAACCTCCCCATGGGCATTCCAACTGCCAAGCTGCAATTTGAATCCAAGTCTGAGTGACTATAAAATTCATGTTCTCTACCTTTATGCCATTTTCTCTTCATAAATGTCTGAATACAGAGCAAGTGACCCAGTCTCAACCTGAGATATTATCACTACTTAAGAGATTACAGAACTATTCAAGTCAATATAAGAAAACTAGTCAATATAAGTTGTGTGTCATATATATATATATATATATATATATATATATATATATATATACAGTTGACTTTGAAATGGCCACTTTTAGGTGGAATTATTATTTTACCAAACACATTCTAAAAACAAAAATCAGTATGCTTCAGTTACAGGGAAAAATGAAACAAAGAAACACTGATGGATGAAATAAAAGTCATAGTTTGTGTTATTCAACTAAATACTGCCTCACTCTCCCCCAGAAACTCTCCCATTGGAAAATGAAGGGAAATATACTGATAGTTCCTGAAGCAACTCTCCTCTGATGTGGGGACTGCTTTGGTTGTTGGAAGAAACTCTCCAAGAGAATAACCAAGAACTGATGTATATTGAACTTATACCAACCACAAGGGAAGATGGGAAGCTGAGTTATGGGAGTAAATTAATATTAACACAACCTTCTTGGCTTATTAATATTCCATTGGAATACATCAGATAAAAATTTTGTAGAGTCTCCTATTAGACTTCTTGAGAACTGTACTTCTATTTCTTTTTTAAATTTAATTTAATTTAATTTAAATTCCAGTACCGTTAAAATACAGTGTTATATTAGTTTCAGGTGTACAATATAGTGATTCAACAATTCCAAACATGACCCAGTACTCATCAGGACAAGTGCACTCCTTAATCCCCAACGCCTATTTCTATTTCTCTTTATGGCGTTGGTGTGTTTTTGTTTTTGTGTGTCTGGTACATGAGTATTCACTAAAAGTTTGTTGAAAAGATATATCCATGAAGAATGGGAATAAATGCATCTTGGGAAATAAAAGGAAATGTCTTTAAACTGAAAAAGGTAAAATAGGCAGGTAATGAATCAGACATTTTGGTCAAATTGTTTTTGAAGAAGTTCATTATATCCCATGTTGATATAATTTGCAGTAGGTCATACAGTTAGTAAGCAGTAACCTCTGACTGCAGACCCTACTCCTGTGGTTCCAAAGCCTACTCTCTTTCCATTATACTCTGCAAGAAAAAACTGACAGGTGGTGTACAACACATGAGAGGAAGGGTCTTATTTTGCCTGAAGAGGTTAGGGCAATCTCCAAGGAGAAAGTATCATTTGAGCTAACTCTTGAAGAGTGAAGAGGCATTTTCCAAGAGCACAGAACAGGAAAGGATATTTAGAATAGATGTATTTTAAATACGCATGTGTGTGCTTTTACATGTGTAAAAGCAAGGAGGACCGACAATCTGGTGTGTGCATTCAAGGATGTGCAAGTAACTGGTATGGCCAAAGTTCATGTTGCACATGGAGAGTGGTGCCTACTCTTTTAATGACTTAGATTACTTAGATTAACAGGGCTACCAATCTGGACAAGGACTAGACCACAAAAGGTCTTATGTACTAGGCTAAGGAGTTTCAATTCCCTAGGCAATGGGATCCACTGAAGGGTTCTGTTCAGGGAAATGAAAAGCTAAGAATTGTATTTTGGCTATGTCTGGCCTCAGTGTAGAGAATAAAGAGGAGAGGAGCAAAAGTTAGAAACTGTAAATCTCAATAGATTTAACAAGACCTGGTGACTAATAGGGTTGGAGCTGAGATGGAGAGGGGTGGAGGAATTGAGGATGAGTGATGTTTAAACTCACTTGGGTTTCAGATTGAATGTTGGCATCTGTCATCCAGAGAGAGAATACATGAACAGGAGTGGGTCCAGAGGTGGTGGGAGTGAAGTTTTGAGAGCAGAATGGGATCAGACTGAGAACCTGATTGGGCTTGAATCTCAATTTTGCCACATAAACTTAGTCGAGTTATTTAACCACCTTAAGCTTTGTTTGTTTTTCATCCATAACCTGTCTGATTAGAGCACTTACTTCGGCATTACACAGCATTGTTGAAAAGTTCAAGTGAGAGAATGTCTACCACATGGTTTGCAAAATGGCTGCCTCATTTAGTAGAAGCTAAAAAATCATACTTTGGACTTACTGAGAGTTTGAGGTTCCAGTAATACATGTAGACCTAGAAGTCTGTTAAAATCAAGCTCACTTTGCTCCAGGCATATGTCGCCTTCCTAGGGAATCTGGAATAGCATAAAAATCAAGGCTCTTTGATTTGCTCCTAAATAGTTTTTCTTTATTTGAGGTAAAATATATTTTCCTCACTAAAAATAATACAAAATATTCACAGAAAACAGAAAAATGCAAAGAAAAATTATTGAAATTACACAAATCCTCACCACATATAACCACTACTGACATTTTGATGTATTTCTTCCCATTTTTCCCTATTCTATGATAGTCTATTCTATTGATATGCATCTGTATTCTTGTGAAAGCATCATACTGTTACAATAAAATTTAGGTATTAATATCTTATGGTAGAAGTTCCTCATTTATTATTTCAACTTCAAACATTTTCTGGCTAAGTCCAATATGTTTAGTCTTTTAGATAAGCCTGAAAATTTTTGTCAAGTGACAGAAATTCCACTTAGATATTTCTCCGGAATCATGTTAAATTTATAAATTAATTTTCAGAGAATGGACATTTCTATAATATTGAGCCTCCTAATCTAGGGGTGTGATATATCTCTCTATTAATGCAAGACATTTTATAACTATGTGGCCTTGGAATGGTATTTTACTTCTGTGTGACTGCATTTCCTCTAACTATAAAATCGTGCACACCTCATAGTATTGTTGGAGGGTTAGATGAGTTAATACATGTGGTTTGAACATGCAGTTTGAAGTTGTTTGAACAGCACCTAGCATATAATGAGTGTTCAAAAACTGTTATGTTGGTTTTGTTGTTATTTCCTCTGGAAAAGTTGATGGTTTTCTTCATTTAGTCCCTACATATTTTTATTATGTTTACTCCTAGAATTTTGTTTTTGCTTTTATTGGTAAGATTGCAAGACAAAACAAAGGCTCCCCAGTTAAGCTTAAATTGTAAAACAATGAATAATTTATGTTCCATGCAATACTTGGGACATACACTAAAAAATTATTTGTGGTTCATCTCAAATTCAAATTTAACAGGGCCACCTGAATGATTTTTTCCTTTTGTTTAAACCTGGCAATGCTACATTATTGGGAATGCAATATTTTCATATTGTAACTTTGACTAATGATTGTGGGGAAATAGAGAAGGCTTTTCTTAACTTTTATTTCTATTTCCTTCTACCAATGGTTCTGGAAACATTAACATGAACCAGATTATCTGGAGGGCTTCTTAAGACACATATTTCTGGGCCTTAACCTCAGAGTCTCTGATTCGGTAAGTCTGAGATGGAGCCTGAGAATTTCCCCTGTAACAGCTCCCATGTGATGCTGATGCTACTGGTCCAGGGACCACACTTCATGAATTGCTGCCTTTAGTGGAAATCTTAGTTCTTATTTCTTATACTTTATCAATGGATTCTCTTGGTTTAGTTCCATTTTGTTTTGGTAAGGAGTGAAATCATTTTCAATTAATAATAATATTGTTTCCAGATGCCTGATAATTAAAATTTTCTTTTCTTTGTATCTTGTGTTTGCTTTATTTTTTTAAATTTAAATTCAATTAGCCAAGGTATAGTACATCATTAGTTTTTGATATAGTGTTCAGTGATTCATTAGTTGAGTATAACACCCAGCGCTCATCATATTACATGTCCTCTTTAAAGTGCATCACCCAGTTACCCCATCCTCCTACTCCCCTCCCTTTCTGCAACCTTCAGTTTGTTTCCTGGAGTCAAGAGTCTCATATGGTTTGTCTCCCTCTCTGATTTCTTCCCATTCTGTTCCCTCCCTTCCCCTATTGTCCTCTGCACTTTTCCTTATGTTCCACATATGAGTGAAACCATATGATAATTGTGTTTCTCTGACTATTTCACTTAGCATAATACCCTCCAGTTCGATGTAATTGTGTTTGCTTTAACTTTCAAGGTGATGCCAAATTTTAGTCATAGTGTGTGTTCTTGCCTTATTCCCATCTCGAATGGGGATGACTCTAGTTTTTCTAGAGACAATGGTTAATTTTTAAGTCACTTTATTCCTGGTTTAGTAAAAAGTTTAATGTCTTTTAATATTTATCAATATAATCATATTTTTTTCTCCATTGTCCTAGATATGTATGATATTATGTAAAAAAAATAGGGTCCAAATCGTCCAGAACCCTGAAGAACATGAAGAGGATTTTTTTCTTTATCTTTCAAGCATGGGCTTACAAGAATGACTGTTATGATCAGAACTGGATCCCAAAAAGATCCTTTTAGCTGCTGCAGTGACTATGGATTGATTTTGTATATTGCATAATCAGAGTCATTTTCACTCCATCACTTATTAGCTGATTACCATAGATAAATTTATTTGATGGCTAAAAGCCTCAGTTTTTTCATCTGTAAGTTTGGGATAATATTGGCTTCATTCATTCAACAAATACATACTGATCACTCACTATTTTCCAGATACTGACATTTCATAAATTTTTGATAAGGATTAAATGAGACAATCCATGTAAATTCTCAGTGTCTGGCAGAGAGTAAATGCTCAATAAATATTTGTCATTGTTAGGGTATTTCATAGCTTTATAATAATGAACTGGAAAACTTGCCTCCTTTTTTCATACTCTGGAAGAATTTGCATACTAGAGAGTAGTATAGTGTTATGGTTAAGGGTGAGCGCTCTCCTACCAGACAGCATGAATTCTCTTCCTCCTATTACTTACTAGCTATGGGGCCTTAATGTCTTCAGTAAAATGAGGATGAGAATAAAAGTACCCATCTCACATGACTGTTATGAAAATTAAATAAATAACTGCACAGAAAGCACTTAGAACAGTGTCTGGCACAAGACCATACTCCTTTAAAACTATTTTTATACGTTGCCTATTGATTTATGTAAATGACATATTTTATGTGTGTTTTTTTCCATTAAAAGGTCTTATGCCATAGAGGAGCTAAGAAAAGTCTAATGTGAGGTAAATGTACATCTATGTTTCATATATTATATATGTTTCACATATTATATATACTTAAACATACTCATTATATATATTTCAAAGGTATACATATTTCAATTGTTATTTGATAAACACAAAAATGCAAACTTACTAAGAACAATTTTATTCAATAACATATATTTATATAGAATTCTTTCCATGCAAACAAAACTTTCCATAATACTCCCAGAAATAAGCACAAAGACTACAGCTGTTTGAGCACATGTATTAATCCTATGCATTTTGCAGATAAATCAGTGGGCTTCCCTTCCATTACTTGATTTCGGCATTTAGTTTCTGCATAGTTTGTGCTGTTGCTAGCTTCAGAAATTCCTTTGGCTTTGTTCTTATCACTCCAGATGTCTTTTGCTTTGCAATCAGACATCCTTGGTTAACCCAAAAGCCCCCCCTTTATTTTTCTGCTTAGATCAAATTGCTAATTGTCCCAGTAGGCTCATAGAAATGAGCATGGAGCTCAGGGAAGAGGTCTGGTTATTAGAGAAGGACCCTGGAGGCAGCCTGTGTGTGTGGTGGCTGGTGCTGCAGAACTGGATGAGAGTAACAAGAGCAGGAGAGAACAGGGTGAGAGACAGAACTCTGGAGAACTTCGACATGTGAATTTCTCATAGAGGGCAAGAGAGAAATAAACTTTTTTTTTTTTTTTAAATGTTATTCAAGACAATCAGAGGGGTAGGGAAGGGCTTGGTGATGCTGGAAGATGGAATTTTTGTTGTTGTTATTTTGCTTTGTTTTTTACCATTACAAATGGGCTTTATATTTCCACCTAAAATCCAAACCAATCTGAAAATTTTACTGGAGAAGAGTTTATCTTTGGTTGAGTTGAATAAAAGAATAAGGATTTTTTTAAGTGTGAGCTATTTTCTTGAGACTGATTTTAGATTCCAATAATTTAAAGCATACCTTTGTGATTCAATTTGTCAGAAATACATCATAATTACAATGTTGTTTTTGTGCACACACTGATAGCAGGTATTAAGTGAAGAATCATCACCATAAAAAAAAGAGTCCAGTAGGACTTGAACCTCATTGTTTTTGACAGCTCATAGTTAGAGCAACTGTGATACTTAGTGGACATAAATCATTTATCATCAGAAAATCTAATGCATTCAGTCTTTTCACACCAAGAAATATCTTTTGTGGTTGACTGCCTGGCTGAATTTAAGTTTACGAATATTAAGAGTGTTCAGAAGGAATTAGGTGATAGCCTATAAGGATGGGCTGATCTGAACCAACCTAAAAAAGATGCAAAAGATGGGTGAAGAGCCGAATTGCAAAAAGAATATACTTATGATAAGGCAGGACTTTTGGTCTTTTTGTCATTGTTGCTACTGCCATCCATTGATATGTTTTGTCATTTTGATGAAATTGAAAAGAAAATTCTTCAGAAAATGTGCCTGAAATATGGCAGCATTTTTGACTCCTGTTGTCAGTGAGGGAAAAAATATATATTAATAATGAAAACACGTAAGACTTCCATGCTGGATTAGAAAAAGCAAAGTATATTCCAGAGGGTTTTATTAAAGGACAATGCACCTTATATGTCAAAGAAGCATAACTACCTTAACAGAAGGCGAGCCAAGATCACATTTTGCCTATTTAAAAATGGTTCCTCTGTCTGTCACCTTAACATTTCTGCCTACTCAGGCAGTCCAATTAGCTTCATTTTGAATTATCTCCACCTTTCTTCTTTCCCCTCTATTTGACAACTCTCCTTTAATTACCCAGAGAAGCTGAATTTTCTCCTAGGAGACTTTTGAATTGTAATAATATAGTATTAGCTATCTTTGGAGAAAAAGCAAGTACAGATTGAAAATCAATCTTATTTGTGTTCCTCTGAGTTGACTGTTTCTTTCTCTACTTCCATTTCATAGTTTAAGATACAGTTTTTATGTGCATAACTTTTTTAAAGAAAGCAGCCCATGGGCTGGTAATAAGAAGCAAACTATTCTATTCTGAAAACATCCTTAGAGAACAGCAATAAACACCTTTAGAACAATCACAATCACACTTTATAGGTGTATAATTCTTTACAGTCCACCTGGATCCTTGACAACAAACTTCTCAGGTTTGGGGTTTTCATTAGGGGAAATCAAATTACATTAGAAGAGGGGGCAGTGATTAGCTGGCTCAGTCATGATTCCCACCCAGGTGCTCTCCTTGCCTAAATCTGAAACTGATCCCCCCTTCCCCACCGTTTCTTAAATGATGAAGATCACCTGTATTTAGCTGGATGTTTTATCGGCCTCTTGACACAACTTGACCAGTGTGCATATTAGAAACACGACCTGTCTGCAGTTGTGAGTACAGTCAGGAAGAGACAAGAGGCATTTGAACATAGGAAAAGAGAATCATCAATTGGACAATGCTTTGGTTTTAGCTGCTGCTGCAACTAGAGAGAAAGTAAATTACTTGTGACACCGATAGCAGCAGTAGGCAGGATTCGATGTTAGAGCTACATGTAAGTCAATGCCCCAGGGAGGGAAGACACATGTGAGGGGCATCCCGTGACTAAAGGACAACTGCTACCAGCCACAGGGAGACTAGGAGAGACATTCCAAGTATGTTAGCAATTAGAGGGTTGGGAGTGAGAAGCAGTAGAGGAAGAGGAAAAAGCTGAAAATATACTTCCACTCATCTCCAGCATCTCTCTCTGGATATCTATCACTTAACCAGTGTTATTTACATCGTGACAACGAATGGCTTTAGAAATAATCAGGCTTCCATGCACTGAGAGGGACAAGGGAGGCAGAAAGCATGACGGCGTGGGTAGAACTTGAGTTTGGGTGTCATATAATTTCAGAAACCTCCTCTGCTATTTTTCAACTATGTTACTGTGAGCAAATAAATCACTTAGATCCCTGAGCCTTTGGTTTTTTTAGCTGTCAGATGGATACAATAATAACTGGGTCAGAGGTAATCTTATTTGCTCATATTATCATGCCATTCCCCCTAACCTCCCATATTTATGGATATTATGGAATGAGAGGCTCAAGAGACTAAGCATATGGGTTGGGGGGGTGGTGCGTTTGAGGGATGGGGGTGTTGCCATTATTTATAGATCATTTGACACATTCCAGGCTCTGCCCAAAGTGCTTTTTACATATTAACTCACTGATCCCTTGCAACATCTCCCCATCTCTTACTTACAGATGAGAAATCTGAGATAAGAAGTTAGATGACTTGTTTCAGGTTACAGAGCTATTAAATGGTAGAGGTAGAATTTGAATCCAGAAGTCTCACTCTTAACCTCAATGCTAACTACATTGCTTTCCCCCAAATCTTAAATTTTAACACAATTTGTTACCTGCCTGCATGCAACAAACCAGGAACTCCTTTTAAGTTTTACCAAACATTGAGGTTAGTAATCAACAAATTGTCCTCACATTCTACCTTACTCATTATAAAGCTTATTAGTGGCTAGAGGAAAATACCACATCCTGGAAATTTATAGCTTACTCGGAACAATGAGTGTATGGTTCTTATTGTTGCAACATTTCTTTAAGAGAATATTGTTTAAAATGAGTTTAATTTCCACATTATTATTTTATATGGATCTAATTACCGAAGTCTCCATTGACTTGCATTCAGTTCTCTCCTTAGGCATCTGACCTAGCTGTTTTTACAATAAATTCAAAAGTCTCCTTTTTCAAAAAGGCTTTATTTCTCTGATGTACCATATCCACCCCCCTTCCTTCCCTGCCCTACCACCACAGGCAGAAAACCCAACACCCTCTTTAGAACTCACTTCTGTTCTTCCTTCCTGGCAACATCAGGCAACAATCCTGTCTTGTTTGGCCCTTGTTTCAAAATAGAAAAATAGAAAACCGTATTTCTGTATATGAAATAAGTATTTGGAAAATATTATTTTAAAGTTAATATTTTTTATATGTATAATGCTAAAGGAGAAGCACCCTCAACCTACTTCATGCTTAGTACATTCAGGTGGGCTGCTAAAGTATCCTTAGGGATCCAAGTGCTATTTAAACTGGTTTTATCTTGTGATTCTTATAATGTAGAATCATCAAAACATCAATGATATCCCTTGCTTATGTTTGAGATTCATTTTAAATCCATATTATCCTATATACAGAATTACTTTTCCTATTATAAGGGGCCTCTCGGTTATTTTTTGTGAGTATAAGTACACACATCCATTCAGCATTTATTGAGCACATCGTAAGTGCCATGTAATGGGCAAGGTACAATATGCTAGTCTTCTTAATATATAATCCAGCAATAATTATAATTAGTATATTTCAAGAGATGTTATTTTCATGATTGGTTAGCTCTAATTCAGGAATGAAAAGTACATAACCTTTAGTATGTCTCTCTCTCTCTCTCTCTCTCACAGACACACACACACACCTCTGTGATTGACACTGCTAATCAATCATATCTTTTCCAATGAGACTTGACAAAGTCTCAGAATCCTTCTCAATCCTGTGCAGCAGGCAGCTAATATCATCGATTAGAGTTCACACAATAGACAAAACCTGTTTGTCATCCTTACTATTGCTAAAAATGATCCTCTATATCTGTTTTTAAAAGATCAGTCTTGAAAGGATAAAGAAGATGTGGTCCATATATACAATGGAATATTACTCAGCCATCCGAAAGGATGAATACCCAACTTTTACATCAACATGGATGGGATTGGAGATTAGGCTAAGTGAAATAAGTCAAGCAGAGAAAGTCAATTATCATATGGTTTCACTTATTTGTGGAACATAAGGAATAGCATGGAGGACATTAGGAGAACGAAGGGAAAAAAAATCTATATTCAGCTAAACTGTCATTCAAGAGAAATCGGAGGGAGAGAAGAACTATGACAGCCTATGGACTCTGAGAAACAAACTGAGGGTTTTAGAGGGGAAAGGGGAGGGGGGATTGGTTAGCCTGGTGATGGGTATTAAGGAGGGCACGTACTGCATGGAGCACTGGGTGTTATATGAAAACAATGAATCGTGGATCACTACATCAAAAACTAATGATGTATTGTATGGTGACTAACATACAACATAATAAAATAAAATAAATAAATAAATAAATAAATAAATAAATAAATAAATAAAAATAAAAGATCAGTCTTTTGTAGACCATTATAAAAGACTACAATGAACAGAATCATACAAATACAAACTAGCCTAGCTGATGACAATAGTTTATCCTACTTAAACATTAGCAAGATCTATTACATATTTTAAAACTGTAAAGCAACATAAATGGAATCCAAGACAGTAAGACCACTTTGATTACATAAATTTGCCTATATGTCTTCCAGAAGCTCAATAAAGAATTATATATAAAGATCAGTGGCCCCCAAAGTTCAATGGAAGTCTGTGCAGATACCCCAAGTAGTCTATACCTAGAAAGGGCAAGCAAGTATTTTCACCAATTCCTTGAAATTTAGGAAAGCTTCCTGATAGAAACATTAAGAATCTGAAAGTTGTGAATAAGTGGTCAAATCAAACAATAATATCAGATCTCTCTGGAAATATATCAATGCATAGAAAAATATGGGAAAGAAAAATGATTAACCAGAGCATAAGTAATGTGTCCCTTCAGTGACCTTTGAAATATGAGGACGCTCCAGGAACTGACCCCAAAAAGAAACCAGAGGTATAGACTCAGATCTAATAATTAAAGAAAAAAATGTACATTTATAATAAAGGAATTCAAATGAAAACAATAATACAATATCATTTTTAGTAATAAAAATAGGATCATTATGAGTATGATAGTAAGCCTGGTGAACATACAGGCTTTGTAACAGGTGAGACTATAAATTGGGAAAATGTTCATGGGAAATAATATAACACTATATCAAGAATATTGAAAAAATTCATATCATTTAAGGTAGTTTTGCCGCATTTTACAAATCTATTCAAGAGAAATAGAAATGAAGAGACTTATAGGCAAAGTTGGTTACTATAGCATTATTTATGAAACAAAAACATCAGAAAAAATGGAATATGAAACATAGGAAAATGGTTACATATATTAACCCACATCATACAGTAAAATACTATTAAACATTAACATTGTATTTTCAAAAAGATGGTAATTGCATGAAAAAAATGCTTGTTATTATATATTTTTTAAAATATACCATACATGATGGTTTGCACAGTATGATCTTCACTATGATATAACATAGGAAGCATGAAAAAAATATGGCCAAGATGTTAATAGTAGTTACCTCTGGGCAATGAATTTCTAGAGTTTTTTTTTTTTCAAGATGGCAGAATAAGTGGAAAGGATGGAAAAATTTTAAAGCTAGTAGAATATCAAAAGAGATTAGTTTTGAAATATCACTTGGACTGATAGCAGACTTCTCATCAGCAACAATAAATGTCAGAAGACAATCACATAATGTCTTCAAACTGCTGAGGTAAAACATCTCACAAAATAAAATTCTGTATTCAGCTAAACTGTCATTGAAGAGTGAGGGAGTAATGAAAATTTTAGCAGATATACAGAAACTGAAAGACTCTGCAAAAAAATACAAAAATATACAAAAACAAAAACAAAAAACCAGTTTTATTCCAACATAAAGAAAAATGAACTCCTAAAAAAGAAATAGGATATAAAAAACAAAGATGAGGGAAAAAATCATAAACAACAAAAAGCCCAAAGTAATTAAAAAATTGACAATAAAAGTATAAAAATTAATATAATATAAATGTTCTTTTTTATGAATTCAATTTTTAGTTTAACTGATAGTCTTCATTCCTGCCATAAAATCTTCCAATTCTTGCTTGATGCCCACAGCACATGCACACTTGTACTCCCTACTGTTCAGCTGTATGCTGCCAAGAGTCAGTTGTATTTGATCTTAAAACCTGTGTGAGTTATTTTTATTATCATAATTACATAAATTAATGGATTATCACATTAACTTTATGAAAAAAGGGGGTTGTTTCTATGGAAACTCAATAGAATGCTTTGGAAAAACCTAATAGAAGGAAATTATTTTAGGAAAAAAAACCTGTCAAATTAGATGTGGTTTAGACAAGTGTAAAATCTTGATAAAAATAATGTCAAACATCCAGAAAGATTCCATGTTCACATTGCTTAAATTCTCACTCTACTCAAAAGGAACAGGTGGGCCCACTCAAAGGAACCATACAAAGAAAATGTTGGATTTGTCAAACTTTTTTCTTTCTTTCTGTGTGTACAGTGATGATCTTAAGGGTTTTTTTTTTTTTCCTTTTAATTTGTTAACATGATGAGTTACATTGACTGGCTTTTGAATATTAAACCAACCTTGTATTCCCGGGATAAACTCCACTTGATAGTGATTTATTGCCTTTTCATAAATATTCTAATTCGATTTGCTAAAATTATGTGAATAATTGTATTAGATCATAGTTTACTTTTCTTGTAATGTCTTTGACTGGTTTGAGGGTAATGATGGCCTTCCAGAATGAACGGGGAAATGTTCTCTCCTCTTCATTTTTCTGGAAAAGAATCATATCCGAGTTTAGAATTTTCTTTTTTGGAAGGTTTCTAACCATAAGCTTCATTTAATAGATACAGAGTTATATAATTTATCTGATTCTTCTGAAGTAAGCTTTCATAGGTTGTGTCTTTCAAGGAATTTGCCCATTCCAATCTAAGTTGTCAAATTCATGGGCATACAGTTCTTAAAAATTCCTTTATTATTCTTTTAATGACTGTTGAATCTGTAGTTAAGCCACTTCTTTCATTCCTGACATTGGTAATTTGTGTCTACTCCCTTTTTCTGTTAATTAGTCTGCCTATTGGTTCACCAATTTTATTGATATTTTGATTCAGCTTTTGGGATTATCAATTGTTTTGCTGTTTTTTATTTCATTGATTTTTGCTCTGATTTTTATTAGTTACTTTCTTCTGTTTACTTTAAATTTCATTTGTTCCTCTTTTGCAGTTTATTAAGGTGGAAGTTAAGGGCATTTATCTGGGACCTTTCTTCCTTTCTGATACAGACATTTAGTGCTATCTATTTCTATGTACTACTTTAGTGCCATCCTTCAAATTTTGCTATCTTATGTTTTAATTTTCATTCATTCAAAATATTTTCTAATTTTCTTTTGAATTATTTTTGAACCATCATTTAAGTAGAAGTACTTTATTCTCCAAGTAGTAGTGGATTTTTTAGATAAATAAAATTCATTATTCATTACTGATTTTTAATTTAATTCTACTTCTTAGGAAGCATGCATTATGTCTTTAATTCTTTTAATTTACTAAAACTGTTTTTTATAGCACAGAATATAGTTTATCTTGGTAATTGTCCTGTGTACCTTTGAAAAGAATGTTTTCTGCAAGTGTTGGGTATGGTGCTTTGTAAATGTCAATGAGGTCAAATTCTTTGATAGTGTTGTTCAAGTAATCTATGGCCTTACTGATTTTATGTCTGTTTTATCAATTATTGAGAGAGGGGTATTGAAATTTCTGATTATAATTGTGAATTTGTAAATTTCTCACTGAAGCTCCATCAGGTTGTGCTGCATGTATTTTTAAGCTCTATTATTAGGTGCATAAATATTTAAGATTTTTATGTTTTTCTGATCAATCAATCCCTGAATTATTATGAAAGACCTTTGTCCTTAATAACACTTTTTTACTCTGAAATCTAATATATTTATAGGTACTGTAGCTTTCTTTTGATCATATGTTTGGTATACATTTTATTTTTATTTTTAACCTATTATTGTCTTTATATTTAATGTTCATTTCTTATAGGCAGCATAAAGTCAGGTCTTGCTTTTTCATCCAATCCAATCTCTCTTCTTTTTTTTTTTTTTTTTTTTTTTAAAGATTTTATTTATTTATTTGACAGAGAGAGACACAGCGAGAGAGGGAACACCAGCAGGGGGAGCAGGAGAGGGAGAAGCAGGCTTCCCGCAGAGCAGGGAGCCCGATGCGGGGCTCGATCCCAGGACTCCGGGATCATGACCTGAGCCGAAGGCAGACGCTTAACGACTGAGCCACCCAGGCGCCCCAACCAATCTCTCTTCTTAATTGAGACGTTCAGACCATTTATATTTAATATGATTATTGGTTTGTTTAGGTGTTTCTTTTCTCTGTTCCCTTCCCATGGATATAATGAGTTTCCAACAATGTCCTAATGAAAACAGTGCTTGCTGGGGCGCCTGGGTGGCTCAGTCGGTTAAGCGTCTGCCTTTAGCTCAGGTCATGATCCCAGAGTCCTGGGATCAAGTCCCATATCGGACTCCCTGCTCAGTGGGGAGTCTGCTTCTCCCTCTGCCCCTCACCCTGCTCTCATGCTATCACTCTATCACTCTCAAATAAATAGAATCTTAAAAAAAGAAAGAAAGAAAGAAAACAGCGCTTGCTGACCTTCCCCACAGATTAAGGCTTTTCTTTTGTTCCATATGGAGTAGGGAGAGGAGTATCTTAGGGCAGTTATTTTTTCCCCTCTGGCAGAACTTGCTTTTCCATCTTTTAGGTCTGCACCTCAGTAGCTATTTCTTATGTCTCTTTCTAATCTTTTCTGTCTGTACTTAGTGTGGTTGGTGGTGAAAGAGGCTGTTAAGAGGGTTTGAAGTCTACCAATTTTCTGTCCCTTTTAGAGGTTTCATATTATCCCATGAACCTTCTATTGGACTTCACTAATTTGACAAATATTCTAGCTGAATTCTTACCAGTGTCTGGGTGGATTTACCCCAGTTGTGAAGGTGCTCATGATTCTAGACTCTGCCAATGTGATTTGAGTAAGAGGCAGTGTGGTATAATAAGATATGGCTGGATAGAGCATCAGGGCCAGATTATATAGGACCCAGTAGAACAAGTTTTGTCTTTTGTTCTTATTTTAAATGCCATGAGAAATTATTGAAAAGTATTAATGCAATGGTCATAATCTGACTTGAACTTTTAAAGTTCATAAATATTTTAACTTTTACTTTTGAAATAAAAGAGTTGCAAAATAGAACAGAGTTCTTCTACAAACTCTACCCAGCTCCCTCTAAAGTTAGCATCATGCAAAATTATAGTACAGCCATAAAAACCAGGAAACTAATCTTGATAACAACACTACTAACTACTAGACAGAGATTATTCAAATTTCACCAATTAGACCACTAATGCCATTTTTCTGGTCCAGGATGTCACACTACATTTGGTTTGAATGTCTACTTTAGTCTTCTGCATTCTGTGAGTGTTCCTCAGTGTTTCTTTGTCTTTTGTGACCGTGGAAGTTTTCAAGAATACTGGCCAATTATTATTATTTTTTTATTATGTTATGTTAAATCCCCATACATTACATCATTAGTTTTTGATGCAGTGTGCCATGATTCATTGTTTGCATATAACACCCAGTGCTCCATGCAGAACGTGCCCTCTTTAATACCTATCACCAGGCTAACCCATCCTCCCACCCACCTCCCCTCTAGAACCTTCAGTTTGTTTTTCAGAGTCCATAGTCTCTCATGGTTCATCTCCCCTTCTGATTTCCCCCCCTTCATTCTTCCCCTCCTGCTATCTTCTTCTTTTTTTTTTTTTTTTGACATACAATGTATTATTTGCTTCAGAGGTACAGATCTGTGATTCAACAGTCTTGCACACTTCACAGCGCTCACCATAGCACATACCCTTCCCAATGTCTATCACCCAGTCACCCCATCCCTCCCACCCCCCACCACTCCAGCAACCCTCCGTTTGTTTCCTGAGATTAAGAATTCCTCATATCAGTGAGGTCATATGATACATGTCTTTCCCTGATTGACTTATTTCGCTCAGCATAATACCCTCCAGTCCCATCCACGTTGTTGCAAATCTGGCCAATTATTTTTTAGAATATTTCTCATTTTGCATTTGTATGATGTTTTCTTATGATTAGATTGAGGTTGTGCATTTTTAACAAGAATACCATAGGGTGATGTTGTATCTATCTCAGAGCATCATAGCAACAACAAGTTCATGATGTTGATCTGGCTTAACACTGGTGATATTAACCTTGATCATTTGGTTAAGGTGATGACTGCCAGGTTCCTTTTTTTCTCTTTGTAATTTGATTTACATTTAATACAGAGTGTTCTGGACACTATCAGGAGAATGAATTAATGAAGAGCAAGATAGGAGTTAGGGAGAACAGAGAAGAGACTATTATATTAGACCACTCAAGAGATGATGTGATTCAGACTAGGGGGATAATGGTATAAAAGAAAAAAAATGATAAATTTTGGAGTCAAAATCACTAATACTTGGTGATGAATTAAATATAGGTAGGTGAGGAAATATGAAGTATAAAGAGAGACTCCCAAGTGACATTTTTTTTGGATTAGAAATATCAGATGAGTTATATCTGCTATTATAAGGTGAAATATAGATAAAGAGTTGGAGAAGTACAAGAGTGCAAGGAAAGAGACTAGTTAGGAGGCTACTGCATTAGGTCCAGATGAACAGTGATAATTGCTTAGGTTAGAGGAGAGAATGGAAATAGACAGAAGTATCTGACTTTGAAGATAGTTTAGGAATTACAGTCAATAGGGATTATTTCTTAATTGATTAAGGAGAATTGGTGAAGGAGAGATGACAAAGATACCTTCTAGATATCTTGCTTGCACAATTGGATGAGTTGTGGTTCCACTTATTGGGATAAAGAACAATGGCAGAGAACTAGGTTTAGGATAATAGGCTACTTTCCCCTTTACTAAAAAATACTATAGGGGTGGTGGGCTGGGGGATTTCTCCTGACATAGCCAGGTTAGACATATCGTCTGACAATATAACTTTCTGACAGTATATTGTAGAGTCTGGTAGGAGAACATTTTCTGTCTGATTTTTTCCGGAGCAAGGGTCAAAGAATCTTGCTGAGAGATATTGTTCCTACTCAAATATGTCATTGATTCTTTTATCTTTCAATAGGATTTGTGATGTTGCTTTGGCTACAGCCACTGAATCCCTGCTGCCTCTCTTTCCTTTGGAATGAGAAGCTCTCAAAAGAAAGCCACAATCCCATATGGCAAAATTTTAAAAATCAATCAGTGTAACAAATATCATGCCATCTGCACATTATCCAGAGGCAAAATTAGGCAAAGTAAAACTCCCTAGTGGACAGAACACATTGTGCAACCACCCAAAACTTCAACACCACCAGGAAAAGAATGCAAAAAGTAATACAGGAAAGACTTGAATGCATTTATTACCAGAAGTAGAGCCATGTTCACCCTTTTCTGAATATTTGGTGATCAACAAAATCTACACCTTAATAAAGGAAAGATGGTAAACCTTTTCCAGAAGATGAAACCAAGGAGAAAGGATTCAAAGCTCAGGGACATACAAGTTATGGAAGGCATCAAACCATATCAAGAACAAGCTAATTAATACTTTCTGTTTCCTGGTAACAGAGAATACTATTCACTTCTTGTTTTCCTCCCTCCTTTTTTTAATTTTGTTAATTCAGCAAATATATAGAAGGCTCTTAATATGTGTGCTTTGTTTTCACTATCTATGGCTTGACAGATGGCAAATTGCATGATTTGTCTATCTAAAATTATAGCATATGAATCAGTGAAAAGATCTAGGACTCTCTGTTATCAATGAGAGATAATGTAAAAGACATTGGCAAATAAGAATAGAGAGAACAGTCCAAGAATGTACATTTTATTCAGCTAATCTAGTAGTTCTTTAGGGTGTGAAGTACATTTTGTATTACATCACTATAAAAAAAGGAAAAAAGGTATAATTATCAGTGGCATATCATAGAATTCCAAGTGGGAAAACATTTTGTTTCTCTCCCATCACACAGAGTGCAAAACCTTTTAGGAATCCCAGATTCCACCAATTAAAGCTACTTAAAGACAAAATGACTATTCACTTCCATAAGATTTACCACTACCAATCCTTCCATCAAATATTTGATAGAATGGACTATCATAATAGTTTACCTTTTAGCATTCATTGAAATGTATAGATTGAATGGAAGGTAAAATACAATTCTGGCTAAGCAATTGTTTTTGTCTCAAAAGCCTGGATATTGCAAGTGTCCATGGCCTGAATTATCTAGATCAACATTTCTTTAACGTCTTATATGTAAATACAAATTATCTAACCGTTCCAAATAGTCTTGAATAAATATCTCCTAACAATGTCTACAACTCAGATAACTCCAGTATAAAATTAAAAATAAAATCTTACAGATTTTTTTCTCAAATTTTACTAAGGATGTCTTAAATTTTCTACTTCTTTTCTTTTCCAGATGGCTAATATTTTGCTGAAATAAAATAGAGCTATTTTCCAGAGAAGCTAATCACTACCTGCTTCATCTCTCAAAGAATAATAAATATGAGAGACAAGAATTCCTGGAAATGACAAGTGAAGTGGGTTTCTGTCCACCTATCATGCTAATAAAACCCAAATAATCAAGATTATTTCCCCAGGTAGAGTCACTTGGTCTTTGGTGGCCAGTAAGATAAGACTGAAAAAGTAGCCCGTTATCTATTGGATTCTCAAATTGTATGAGCCTGAAAGGTCTTACAATAGCCTGCTTCTCCAATAAAAGACTTGTCACATTTGCAAAAACCAAGGTAATTCTTGAGAAACCCCACAGGATCTAGAAAAATGATCAATATAAAATATATGTAAATTGGAGAATGACTGAAAAATACTAAATAATGAATTAGGGGATAAATTAAAGAGTAGCTTTCTGATATTTCCTAATTCTGGTTCACTAAGAAACACATTTTAAAATGGTAAACACTCACCCTTAAAAATAGTGAACATTTTTCTTCTAGCAACCAATTGGCTCGTTCAGTTTTCTTTTCTCCACATGAGGCCAGTTACCGGAAAGTACTCTAGGCTATGTCTGTTTTTAAGTGACGTGCTTTCAAATGTGTGCTGCTCTCAGTGTTTTTGAACTACTCAGAAAGAAAAGAAAAGAATGGCTCTTTCTTGAACACTAGTTAAGAAGCACACAAGTTATTAGCAGATCTGCCTAAGTGCTTTGGCAGATGCCAAAGAGGAGCATGCACAGCCTCAGACTCAGAAAAGCTGTGAAAATGGTCTGACTCCTGATGGAGAGTGTATGGACTCAGGAACTGGAGGTCCTGCCTCCATTGTTTTTTTTTTTTTCCTCCGTGAATTCTAATTTTAGCTGAATGGAATCCCAAGAAGAGATAATGGTGAGATATTTTGCTCCTTAGATTGGGAATAAGTAGAGTTCATTAGGGCAGGAAGTGCAGAAATAGAAATGGAAATTAAGAGATAATTCACAGAACAAGAGATATGGATTGTTATGCATGAAAAAATGTTGTCCTCGAGGCACCTGGGTGGCTCAGTCCGTTAGCATTTGCCTTCTGCCTAGGTCTGTCTTCCACCTAGGTCATGTTCTCAGGGTCCTGGAATCCAGCCTTGCATTGGGCTCCCTGCTCAGCAGGGAGTCTGCTTCTCCCTAGGCCTGCTGCTCCCCTTGCTTGTGCTCTCTCTCTGTGCCAAATAAATAAAATCTTTAAAAAAATATTGTCAATAATAATCAAAGGGATATAAATTGAAATCATAGTAATATATCACTTTTAATATTGAAAATTAGCAAAAAATAAAAAATGCCAACACCATTTGTTGGCATGAGAGTCATGAGAAGGGTACTTTCATAGATTGCTTATGGGAATATCAGCTCAAACAGAGTTTCTGGAGAACACATGACAAAGTGCATCAAAAGCCTTTAAAATGCACATAGTCTTTGATTCTGGCACTTAGGATTAATAAGAATTTGAAAGGAGGTGATTATTAGATATGCTATTCACCTTATACAAGGGCCTACTCCTAGCCAACCCAAAGAGTAAAGTCATAGGTCTTTTGGGACATCTGAATCATATTGCTGCTAGGTGTTTGAAAGAGTTCAATGCTATTTGTGATTGCACTTGAATCCTAAGACATTTTTAGCTTTGAAATATTATTTTAAAATCCAAAAATGAAATAGATAAAGCAATGCACAGATGAATAGTTCTTTAAGTCAAAGTCCATTGAAAATGTTTAGATCTGCTGTTTTATCTCATGGAAAGCAAATTCATTTAATTGAAGAAAATCTCCAAAGATCAGATCAGTAAGGGGAGCTTGATAACAAGTCAAAAACCGTTTTCCTCATAAATAGCATAGGACATATTAGAATAAATTGAGTTCATTTTAATCAAGTAAGCAGCCTTGAGAGAATGGATTCTTATAGGCAGCCTTAGAAATGTCAATAATGTAAATGCTTAGTAAGAAATTCATCCACATGTTTGCCGACCTGGCATCCGGGGTTGTTGTGAATGCTCTTCACCTTGCTTCACTGCACACCTACAATTGAATTACACCTTTGAGTCCTATATGGGTTATCATTTGGCTCCCTACAGGAGCTGGATTCAAAAGGATAGACCATAAACACAGCTTGAATGGCCATGATAGAAGAGACAATAATCTTTTAAAAATACACAGAATATACCATAGGTCTTAGACAGCAATGAATCACATATGTGTAACTGATGGAAAACAAACTGCAAAGCCACAGTGTAAAAACTTAAGCATAGACCTGCATCCTCACTTCTGACTGAACACTAAATAATGGCTTGGGAAGAATGACATGAGGATAAAAATGTCACGATGAATTGCTACAAGAAAGGATCAAGTAGCCCTGGTAATTAAGAGCCTGTCACTTTGACACAAAGAAAAAAATCACAAGAGGTGCCAGATATCTGGGAAAGACATGAGCTTGTCATTGCAATGCAAATGCAAGGGAAAATCAGCTTGATTAGAAGAGGGCACTTTGGCAAGTAAGAGCACTTTGCATTTTTTCATAGCTTGTATTCTCACAAACATTTTTTAAAGGAAAAAAGCAAAAGCTGCCCATTAACAGCTCCTTTAAGAGTATTTAAGACAGATACCAGGGAAAGATGGCGGAGGAGTAGGGGACCCTATTTCAGCTGGTCCCCGGAATTGAGCTGGATATCTACCAGACCACTCTGAGCACCCACGAAACCAGCCTGAGATGTAAGACCTGGATCTCTACAAACAGAATATCACAGGCAGTTGGTTTTGAGGTACGAAGCGGAGAGCCGTGATTCTGCGGGCAGATATCGGAGGTAAAACGGCAGCGGGAGGGTGCCTGGCCGTGGGGATCCTACACCGCCGGTGAGTGACAGCCTCGCGCGCTGCGGACGGGCACAGACTCGCAGACCGGTAGCGTCGGGAAAGAACTTTAGGGCAGCCCCTGGGGTGGCAGACCGGTCGGGTCGCGCGCACACGAACTGCAGCCCCCGGACAGAAAACGGAGCGATGGTCACGTGCACGCGAACTGCAGCCTCCCAGTCGGAAACCCGGTGCGCCGGGGTCGTGCCGGTGAACTGCAACCCCCGGGGGTGGAAACCCCAAGTGGCGGAGTCCCGCGTGCGAACTGGGAGCAGCTGGTGGTTTTAGAAGCACAAAGGGCAGAGACGTGCCCCGACCTGGAGGCAAGACTGGGAGCGCTGAGGAGGGGTGCACAACCCAGGACACTGCAGTTTATAGCAGCAGAGACAGAAACGGAGACGGTGTGGCCTGGAGAGCTCACTGAAGAACAGACTGTGGTCTCTCTGCTCTGAGGCAGAGGGTTGGAAACGGTCTCTTCTGCTCTGACTCACGGAAGACACGCGGAAAGCCACCAGGGAAAGGCGCCAGAGAACAAAAGCCCCAAGGACTGATTCCCACTGAGCCCATCCCCCTCCACAGGGGCGCAGGGCAACTCCGCCCGAACAGGGTTGCCTGAGTAAGAGCGTGGCAGGCCCCTCCCGCAGAAGACAGGCTGGGAAAACAAGAGGCCAGCAACCCTAAGGTCCCAAGAAAACAGGTGCATCTTGCTTGGGTTCTGGTCAATAATTTGGACTCTATACATTCCCTCAAACACCCATCAACAGAATGACTAGGAGGAGGAGCCCCCAAAACAGAAAAGACTCAGAGATTATGACTTATGCTGCAGATTTACAAATGGATGCAGATATAACCAAGATGTCAGAGATGGAATTCAGGCTAGCAATTGTGCTAGCAAAAAAAGACAATGGCTAGAATGGAGAAATCAATTAATGGCAACACAGAGTCTCTAAGGGCAGAAATAAAAGGTGAATTGGCAGAACTTAAAAATGCTATCAATGAGATCCAATCCAATCTCGATAATCTAACAGCTAGGGCAACTGAGACAGAAGAGAGAATAAGCGACCTGGAAGACAATATAATAGATAAAAAGGGAAAAGAGGAGGCCAGGGAAAAACAACTCAGAATCCATGAAAATAGAATCAGAGAAATAAGTGACACCATGAAACGTTCCAATGTCAGAATAATTGGAATCCCGGAAGGAGTAGAGAGAGAGAGAAAGGACTAGAAGATGTATTTGAGCAAATCGTAGCTGAGAACTTCCCTAATCTGGGGAATGAAACAAACATTCGAGTTCTAGAGGCAGAGAGGACCCCTCCTAAGATCAAGGAAAACAGGCCAACACCCCGGCATGGAATAGTAAAACTTGCAAATCTTAGAACCAAGGAAACCATCTTAAGGGTAGTTAGGGGGAAGAGATTCCTTATGTACAGAGGGAAGAACATCAGAATAACGTCAGACCTATCCACAGAGACCTGGCAAGCCAGAAAGGCCTGGCAAGACATATTCGGGGTACTAAATGAGAAGAACATGCAGCCAAGAATACTTTATCCGGCAAGGCTTTCATTTAGAATGGATGGAGAGATACAGAGCTTCCACGACCGACAGAAACTGAAAGAACAGGTGACCACTAAGCCGGCCCTGCAAGAAATATGAAGGGGGGTTCTATAAAAGGAGAAAGACCCCAAGAGTGATCTACAACAGAAATTTACAGGGACAATCTATAAAAACAACGTCTTCACAGGCAACATGATGACAATTAATTCATATCTTTCAATAATCACTCTCAACGTGAATGGCCTAAATGCTCCCATAAAACGGCACAGGGTTGCAGATTGGATAAAAAGACAGGACCCATCCATATGCTGCCTACAAGAGACTCATTTTGAACCTAAAGATACATCCAGACTGAAAGTGAAGGGATGGAGATCCATCTTCCATGCCAGCGGACCTCAAAAGAAAGCTGGGGTAGCGATTCTTATATCAGACAAATTAGATTTTAAACTAAAGTCTGTAATAAGAGACACAAAAGGACACTATATCATTCTTAAGGGTCTATCCAACAAGAAGATCTAACAATTGTAAATATCTATGCCCCCAACATGGGAGCAGCCATCTATATAAGCCAACTGTTAACCAAAATAAAGAGTCCTATTGATAACAATACATTAATTGTAGGAGACCTCAATACTCCACTCTCAGCAATGGACAGATCATCTAAGCAGAAAATCAACAAGGAAACAAGAGCTTTGAATGATACATTGGACCAGATGGACCTCATAGATATTTACAGAACATTCCACCCTAAAACAACAGAATATTCATTCTTCTTGAGCGTACATGGAACTTTCTCCAGAATAGACCACATACTGGGTCACAAATCAGGTCTCAACTGATACCAAAAGATTGAGATTATTCCCTGCATATTCTCAGACCACAATGCTCTAAAACTGGAACTCAATCACAAGAAAAAATTTGGCAGAAATTCAAACACTTGGAAGCTAAAGACCACTCTGCTCAAGAATGTTTGGGTCAACCAGGAAATCAAAGAAGAACTCAAACAGTTCATGTAAATCAATGAGAACAAAAACACATCGGTCCAAAACCTATGGGATACTGCAAAGGCGGTCCTAAGGGGGAAATACATAGCCATCCAAGCCTCACTCAAAAAAAGAGAAAAATCCCGAATTCACCAACTAACTCTACACCTTAAAGAACTAGAGAAAAAGCAACAAACGACGCCTAAGCCACGCATTAGAAGAGAAATAATTAAAATTAGAGCAGAAATCAATGAATTAGGAACCAGAAACACAGTAGATCAGATCAATGAAATTGGAAGTTGGTTCTTTGAAAGAATTAATAAGATCGATAAACCACTGGCCAGACTTATCCAAAAGAAAAGAGAAAGGACCCAAATTAATAAAATTATGAGCAAAAGGGGAGAGATCACGACTAACACCAAGGAAATAGAAACAATTATTAGAAATTATTATCAACAACTATATGCCAATAAACTGAGCAATCTGGATGAAATGGAGGCCTTCCTGGAAACCTATAAGCTGCCAAGACTGAAACAGGAAGAAATTGACAACCTGAATAGGCCAATAACCAGTAGCGAGATTGAAGCAGTGATCAAAAACCTCCCAAAAAACAAGAGTCCAGGGCCTGATGGATTCCCTGGGGAATTCTACCAAACATTCAAAGAAGAAATAATACCTATTCTACTGAAGCTGTTTCAAAAAATAGAAACAGAAGGAAAACTTCCAAACTCATTCTATGAGGCCAGCATGACCTTAATCCCCAAACCAGGCAGAGACCCCATCAAAAAGGAGAATTTCAGACCGATATCCCTGATGAATATGGATTCCAAAATCCTCAACAAAATCCTAGCTAATAGGATCCAACAATACATTAAAAGGATCATCCACCACGACCAAGTGGGATTTATCCCCGGGATGCAAGGGTGGTTCAACATTCGCAAATCAATCAATGTGATAGAACACATTAATAAGAGGAGGGAGAAGAACCATAAGGTCCTTTCAATTGATGCAGAAAAAGCATTTGACAAAATACAACATCCTTTCCGATTAAAACTCTCCAGAGTATAGGGATAGAGGGAACATTCCTCAAGTTCATAAAATCCATCTATGAAAAACCCACAGTGAATATCATCCTCAATGGGGAAAAGCTGAGAGCCTTTCCCTTAAGATCAGGAACAGGTCAAGGGTGCCCACTCTCACCACTGTTGTTCAACATAGTACTAGAAGTCCTAGCAACAGCAATCAGACAACAAAAAGGAATAAAAGGTATTCAAATTGGCAAAGAAGAAGTCAAACTCTCTCTTTTCGCAGACGACATGATACTTTATGTGGAAAACCCAAAAGACTGCACCCCCAAATTACTAGAACTCATCCAGCAATTCAGTAATGTGGCAGGATACAAAATCAATGCACAGAAATCAGTTGCTTTCTTATACACTAACAACGCAACTGTAGAAAGAGAAATTAGAGAAACAATTCCATTTACAATAGCACCAAAAACCATAAGATACCTCGGATTAAACCTAACCAAAGAGGTAAAGGATCTATACTCCAGGAACTACAAAACTCTCATGAAAGAAATTGAAGAAGACACAAAAAGATGGAAAAATATTCCATGCTCATGGATCGGAAGAATAAACATTGTTAAAATGTCTATGCTACCCACAGCAATCTATACCTTCAATGCCATCCCAATCAAAATTCCAATGACATTTTTCAAAGTGCTGGAACAAACATTCCTAAAATTTGTATGGAATCAGAAAAGACCCCATATCGCCAAGGAAATGTTGAAAAAGAAAAACAAAGCTGGGGGCATCACGTTGCCTGATTTTAAGCTATTTTACAAAGCTGTAATCACCGGGGCGCCTGGGTGCCTCAGTTGTTTAAGCGACTGCCTTCAGCTCAGGTCATGATCCTGGAGTCCTGGGATCGAGTCCCGCATCGGGCTCCCTGCTCGGCAGGGAGTCTGCTTCTCCCTCTGACTCTCCCCCTCTCATGCTCTCTATCACTCTCTCTCTCAATAAATAAATAAAAAAATCTTTAAAAAAAAAAAACAAAAAAAACACAAAGCTGTGATCACCAAGACAGCATGGTACTGGCACAAAAACAGACATACAGACCAATGGAACAGAATAGAGAACCCAGATATAGACCCTCAACTGTATGGTCAAATAATCTTTGACAAAGCAGGAAAAAATATGCAATGGAAAAAAGACAGTCTCTTCAATAAATGGTGCTGGGACAATTGGACAGCCACATGCAGAAGAATGAAACTCGACCATTCTCTAACACCATTCACAAAGATAAACTCAAAGTGGATGAAAGACCTCAATGTGAGACAGGAATCCATCCAAATCCTAGAGGAGAACATAGGCAGTAACCTCTTGGACATCAGCCACAGCAACTTCTTTCAAGATACATCTCCAAAAGCTAGTGAAACAAAAGCAAAAATGAACTTTTGGGACTTCATCAAGATAAAAAGCTTCTGCACAGCAAAGGAAACAGTCAACAAAACAAAGAGGCAACCCACAGAATGGGAGAAGATATTTGCAAATGACACTACAGATAAAGGGCTGGTATCCAAGATCTATAAAGAACTTCTCAAACTCAACACCCAAAAAACAAATAATCAAGTCAAAAAGTGGGCAGAAGATATGAAAAGACACTTCTCTGAAGAAGACATACAAATGGCTAACAGACACATGAAAAAATGTTCATCATCATTAGCCATCAGGGAAATCCGAATCAAAACCACACTGAGATACCACCTCACACCAGTTAGAATGGCCAAAATGGACAGGGAAAGAAACAACAAATGTTGGAGAGGTTGTGGAGAAAGGGGAACCCTCTTACACTGTTGGTGGGAATGCAAGTTGGTACAGCCACTTTGGAAAACAGTGTGGAGGTGCCTCAAAAAGTTAAAAATAGAGCTACCCTATGACCCAGCAATTGCACTCCTGGGTATTTACCCCAAAGACACAGATGTAGTGAAAAGAAGGGCCATATACACCCCAATGTTCACAGCAGCAATGTCCACAATAGCCAAACTGTGGAAAGAGCCGAGATGCCCTTCAACAGATGAATGGATAAAGAAGATGTGGTCCATATATACAATGGAATATTACTCAGCCATCAGAAAAGATGAATACCCAGCTTTTACATCAACATGGATGGGACTGGAGGAGATTATGCTAAGTGAAATAAGTCAAGCAGAGAAAGTCAATTATCATATGGTCTCACTTATTTGTGGAATATAAGGAATAACATGGAGGACATTAGGAGAAGGAAGGGAAAAATGGGTGGGGGGAATTGGAGGGAGAGATGAACCATGAGAGACTATGGACCTGAGAAACAAAAGGGTTTTAGAGGGGAGGGGGCAGGGGGGATTGGTTAGCCCAGTGATGGGTATTAAGGAGGGCACGTACTGCATGGAGCACTGGGTGTTATAGGAAAACAATGGATCGTGGATCACTACATCAAAAAGTAATGATGTATTGTATGGTGACTAACATAACATAATAAAATTAAAAAAAAGAGTATTTAAGACAGCAAACAGCATTTGATAAGAGCTGTAGCTCAGGTCAATCCACACATTTGTGGTGTGGGGCAGTGTCTTGAATCTATTATATCTGGCAGATGCAACATCTCACTTTGACTTAAATGTAATGTGGCTCCTAAGAGATGCAGTTATTTTTGATGCCAGCTTGTTGGATTTGGAGACTTTCTAGGACGAGATGACCAGAGCACTGTAGGCTGTCTGAGAGTTACATGACCACGTTATTCTGCACTTCCTTTAAAGATTTTTTAAAATCTTAATCCAGGCACTTTAAATGTCTAATTCAATAGTATCCATTTTTTGGATATGGAAACTAATCATTAGGGAGGTCAAGTAACTCACCCAACTCACAGCCCAGAATAGGAGAATAGGAATTTGCCCTAAGGTTTCCCAGACATTTACAAAGTCTGTATCATTTCTCTATAGTATGAGGACTCTCTAAGAATACTGGTGTAGAGACAAGAAGACCTGGGGTCTGGTGTCAGTTCTGTTACTGACTCAACATAGGATCATGGGGAAATCAGCCCTTTAACAGCTGTCTTCTTGTCCACTCGTCATTTTATAGGCCACTTCCTTTTCAATACAGCCCATGATGTTCATTGGCTTGTGTTTCTCTCATTTTACCAGCATGATCCTTTCATAAATACTTTTAGAATCCAAAGGAATAGGAGGTTGAGTTTGCTCCTACAGGCTTCTAGGATAATTGCACAAAGGAAGTCCCTCAGAGAGTTCTATCAAGCAGGGCAAGAGGAAAAGATTAGAATTCACCACAGCCAGTCCCTCCTTATCACCCTTGGTTTGATCCCCTGAGTCTGTCATTGTTAGTGAGGCCTTTGGAACTTGGGCAGTAGGGTAGAAATGCAGAAAGTTCTAAACAGGTTATTTAATTAATTGTGTTGTATCTGCTAATGTTCTCTCACATTAACTAGAATAATTGAAAGCTGACTACAATAACAATGAGGTTACTGCTGAAAATTGGTGGGGTCAGTCTCACAAAGCAGAAAGGGTAAAGTTACCAGACATAGCAAGTCACTCTTCATCTATTTCTTCCCATGGGAATGGACAAAGACTGTAGACTACCTTATAGAATACTAAGAAATTTTTCTCTCATTTTTTTTGTCTCTAAAAAGAATTTGGATAATATTCAAAGATGTTAATCTCTATTAACATTCATGTGATAGGTGATACTACCAACCATGTCAATAATAATGATGATGAAAAATCTGGGGCAAATTCTTGATAGAATGACAGATAATATTAAATATGGGGGAGAGGAGAAACATAAATTTGTTAAGAATCCTCAAATGCCAGAGGAACCTCCACAAGGTTCTTCACATACTTTACCATATTTTAATACAGAGAAAAATTCAAGCACCATGGGTACTTTTGTCTTTATTTTGCAGATGAAATCACTGAGGAATGTGGAGGTTAGTAACTTGCCCAGGGTTCCACAGCTAATCAAGACAGAGCTGTCATCATTTCAGAAGCCTTTCCTCATTCCACTACACCATGCTAAAGCATCTGGGCTCTCTCGGCTGGTCCTCCTTAGCCTTCATGATTGAAGACACACATTTAACAGATGGGGAAGGGTGCAGTTGTGGCTTTATAGCAGAGTTCAGTATTCCCCTATGTGCAGACAACTTGTCATGTCCCTCATTATCACTAAGATCCAACCAACTGAACAAACTAGCCCAGATTTAGAATCAGGAAAAATAAAAGCGCTGCCTAGCTGGCACAAGCTGGTTCAACATCTAATTAACTCCCTTAACAGCCCTTTCAAGGAAAGAGCTGGTATTATCAGCCTCTTGACAGATGAGGAAACTGAGCCAATGAAAGTTGAAATGACTTTTTAGCATCACTCAGAAAGTAGATACAAAGCTGGGAAGAGACCCATGGCCTTTGGGCTCTTATTTGGGTTCACTGGCAAGAACATTCCACATCAAACAGAAAGTACCATAATATATAGCACCAGCTGCATAGGCCAATTATTCCTTGCAAATAAAATAGTATAGAAACATATCTTTTAGAAAATGAAAAATGGTGGTAATTTTGATGACAACTATCCAGGTATGGGGAAGGAACTAATAGTGAACACAGGCCTGAACTTTAATTTAACAAATCAATTCTATTTTTCTGTAAATGATTTCATTAAGATGTTCCAAACTGGTGAGTTCTGTAGTTTGGAAGAGGCACATCCCTAATAAATATTCTGTCTGTCAGGGTCCCATATGTGGATAATAAATAAAGTTCCATTGTAGAAACCCAACCATGAGACCATATCCTATTATCTTCCATGTCATTTAAAATAAGAGTTTGAAAACAGATTGTAAATCTGATTTCATGCAGTCCAGTTTTGTCCCCTCACTCATCGGCTTTGACTTTTCTGGTCTTACCTATCAAAATACCAACAGCATTTTTCACAGAGCTAGAATAACAATCCTGAAATTTGTATGGAACCACAAAAGACCCTGAATAGCCAAAGCAAAAAGCATGGGGTGCCTGGGTGGCTCAGTTGTTAAGCATCTGCCTTTGGCTCAGGTCATGATCCCAGGGTCTTGGGACCAAGCCATGCATCGGGCTCTGCTCTCCCTCTCCCACTCCCCTTGCTTGTGTCCCGTCTCTCACTGTGTCTCTCTCTGTCAAACAAATAAATAAAATCTTAAAAAAAAAAAAAAAAAAGAAAAGAAAAGCTGGAGGCATCACAATTCTGGACTTCAAGTTATATTACAAAGCAATAGTGATCAAAACACTATGGTACTGGCACAAAAATAGACACATAGATCAATAGAACTGAATAGAAAACCCAGAAATGAATCACAGCCACAGGGTCAATTAATCTTTGACAAGACAGGACAGAATATCCAAAGGGAAAAAGAACGTTTCTTCAACAAATGGCGTTGGGAAAACTGGACAGCGACATACAGAAGAATGACACTGGACCACTTCTTACACCATAAACAAAAATAAATTCAAAATGGATGAAAGACCTCAATGTGAGACCTGAAACCATAAAAATCCTAGAGAAGAACATAGGTAGTAACTTCTTTGACATTGACTGCAGCAACTTCTTTCTAGACATGTCTCCTGAGGCAAGAGAAACAAAAGCAAAAACAAACTATTGGGACTTCATAAAAATAGAAAGCTTCTGCACAGCAAAGGAAACAATCAATAAAACTAAAAGGCAACCTATGGAATGGGAGAAGATATTTGCAAATGACATATCTGATAAAGGCTTAGTATCCAAAATATATGAAGAACTTATAAAATTCAACACTCAAACAAATAATCCAATTAAAAATGGGCAGACAACATGAATAGACATTTTTCCTAAGAAGACATCCAGATGTCCAACAGACACATGAAAAGATGCTCAACATCACTCATTATCAGGGAAATACAAATCAAAACTACAATGAGATGTCACCTCATACCTGTCAGAATGGCTAAAATCAACAACACAAGAAGCAACAGGTGTTGGCAAGGATGTGGACAAAATACTAATTCAAAGGGATACATGCACCCTGATGTTTATGGCAGCATTATCTACAATAGCCAAATTACGGAAACAGTCCAAGTGTCCATCAACTGACAAATGGATAAAGAAGATGTGGTGCACACACACGCACGTGCAGACACACACACACAGGAATATTACTCAGCCATCAAAAAGAATGAAATCTTGCCATTTGCAATGACATGGATAGAGCTAGAGTGTATTATGCTAAGTGAAATAAGTCAGTCAGAGAAAGAAATATACCATATGATTTCACTCATATTCAGAATGTAAGAAACAAAACAGATGAGCAAAGGGAAGAGAGAGAGAGAGAGGGAGAGAGAGAGATAAATCAAGAAAGAGACTTTAACTATAGAGAACAAACTACTGGCTACCAGCAGGGAGGTGGATGGGGAGATGGGTAAAATAGGTGATGGGGATTAAGGAGTGCACTTTTTGTGATGAACACCAGATGTTGTATGGAAGTGCTGAATCACTACACTGTACACCTGAAACTAATATTACATTGTATGGTAACTAACTGGAATTTAAATAAAAACTTTAAATAAAATAAAGACAAAAAAGAAAAAATAAAATAAATAAATAAATGCAGTCAGAAAGAATTCCCACACTGACCTCTTGGAGAGCCCTCAATAACTACTAGTTGACTCATGGAAGTAAGAATAGTTTTAATTTGAGATATAATTATAATAGTAATAATAATAATACAGCTACTGTTTATAAGTTCTTATTATGCATTGGGCACTGTGATAAATTATGCTTGATATGCATTATTTCCTTTAATCCTTACATGAAACCTCAGAGAAAGTTGCTGTTATTTGTTGTAATTCATATTTTAAAGATATGGAAACTGAGGCACAGTATGTTGACATATTTCACCCAGCTATGAGTCAGAGCAGGCATTCAAACTCAAGACTCTCATTCCAGTGCCTGAGATCTTAACTCATATTCAAGGTAATTCTCCTATCAAGAAGACTATACCGAGTTACAGAGCCAATGTGTCTGCTGAATAAAGCAGTCTTAATTCCCAAGCGATGATCAGACTGGGCTCTTAGCCAGTATACTGTATTATCCCTCTTACTTTGCAATAAAGACCATGAGCCATTGACTTTCAGTCAACAGGCATTTAAGCAGTATATACTAGACAAGCGCTCTAGACAAGGGACTGCAAGGGTAGCAAGGAAAACAGACAGAAAACAACAAACTCCCTGAGATCTACGATTTGACTTTCAGAAAAGTCAGAAAAGAAGAAGTGGCCACAAAAAGTATCACTCAAGTGAAATGGAGACTACCCATGCAAAGGATAGTTTGGAAAATAGAAATTCAGCCATTCATGCATTCTGAAGGCAGCAATTAAATTCAAAAACCAGTTAGGAACTGTACAGCAAGTTTATGGGAAGAAGTGATTGCTTGACCAAATTCATCATTTTATCCCCAAACCAGTATACACACATGTGTGTCTGGGGGAGGGAAGGAGAGGGTGTAAGAAACTACCAAAACTACACAAAACTGGTTGATGACTAATTAGTGTTTATATCTGTTGTTTCATGTGTCCTATATGTTATCATTGGAATACCAATGTAATATAGAGGATATAGTACATGAACAGTTCTCCTTCCCTTTTTGTCTCCTGGTTCTCAGACCAGAACTTATACCATCAGCCCCCAGCCTCCTCGATGCACAGGCCTTTGGCTTCAGACTGAATTATACTACTGGCTTTCCTGGGTCTCCAGCTTGCAGACAGCAGATGTGGGACTTCTCAGCCTCCATAACCACATGAGCCAATTCCTATAATGGCATTCCTATATCCATATCTGTATTGATCCATCTATAGATATATATCCTATTGGCTCTGTTTCTCTGGAGAACTCAAATACACCATGTAACAAAGCACCTCAAATTCAGTGATTTACATCTATACTCATTTCCTCCTGGCCACACCTCTGTGTGATTGAGTGTGGTCTCAGCTAGACAGATCTGCTCTTGATGGCAGGTCCGTGGGCTAGCTAGGGCAGCTTTGGTTTAGGCTGTGGCATATGACTGGCTCCACTTCACAAGTTTCTCATTCTTTGCCTGAGACCTGCAGGATTACTGGGGTATTTTCTTATGGAGTCAGCAGAGGATCTCATGGGTGAGCAGAAGCATATAAGGACCCTTAAAGTTGAGTGTTCAGAATGGCACAATGGCACTTCCACCTACAGGCCAGTGGATAAAGCAAGACACAGGTTTTAGCTTAAGACCAAGAAATAGGAATCTCCCACAATGAGACCATGGAAAGGATGCCGATGCAGGGAAAGGTCAGGAATGTACTCAATCTACCACAACTTCATAAGGAATGAGGAGTTTATTCTGTTGTAATGGTATTGGGAGGTTTTAGCAGAGGAGTGACATGATCCGACTGACATTTTAGAAAGAATTCACACATTTCTGTATGGAGAATATATAGCTGAGGGACAAGGTGAAAGCAAAACCAGTCAGGAGACCATTGCAGTAGATTAGGTAAGAATTGATGTGATTTTGATTAGATTATGCTAATGATAAATGTATTGACCCAGGCTATAATATGAAAATATATTCAACAGGATTGCTGATGAATTGCATGTGGGACATTAAAGAAAAAGGAAAGACGTCAATAACATCCAGGTGGTGGTTGGTGCCATTTATTAAGATGGGGAAAGCGGGCAGAGGAGCACGTTTCAAAGAGCCTGTGTTAAATAGGAGTTCAACTTTGGACTTTTTAAATTGGAAATGTTTATTAGACATCCAAGTAGGGATATCAAGTAGGCAGCAGAATGTATGAACATGGGTTATAGAGAAGTCTGGGCCGGAGGTATACATTTGGGAATCTATCAATTAGTGTGACTTCAGCTTCATTAACAGAGGAGCCAACTGCAAGTATTTTGAACAATCAGGAGACGTTGTTCTCTCACACATCAGGAAGCTAACAGATAAGCAATTTCAGATTTAACATATTTAGCAACTCAGCTACATCATAAAGACTGGAGTTCTTATTTTTCTGTTCTATCATGTTCAATGTGGTGGTTAATAGTGTCATGGTTAAAAGATGGCTGCTGTAGTTCTAAGTATCACATGCAGATGAAAATATCAAAGGCAGAGAAAAAGAATTTGTTAAGGAGGATGGAGTAATAAACTGAACTAAATATTACTCATTGTTCTTCAAGTACATTGGGATCTGAGAACTGACTGACTATTGGGTTTAAAGAAGTCATTGGTGACCATGAAAAGAATAATTTTCATGTATTGTGTAGAATAAAAACCTAATAGGAATGGGATCAAGAAGGAAGTTGTGAAAAGAAAGGCAACTCTTTTGAGGTCTTCTAGGTAACATAAGTGGAGTTGTAAAGTAGTCTGAAACTCAAAGGAAACAGTTGGGCAGGATGTTTATACTACTGGAAGATAGCCACTATAGAAGCCTTGAAAGTGGACCTAAGAGTGAATGCCTCAAAAATCATAGAGACTCTTGGACCAAAAAGAGAACTCTAAATCGTCCTCTAGAAAATAAGAGAACTTCATGAACTGACCTCTAAGCCTTCCTTCAGTAGTACTACTGATAAATCCTCCATTCTTGTATGAATGGCCCTGTGAGCATTTGGAGTCTTTTCCAACCACATTGTGGTTCAGTAATTCTCAATAGGGCACGAGAGGCTTAGAAGAAGAGATAGAATGGAATACCATGGAGGCTACCCAGTCCCATTCCTTTTCACTATAAACACTGTCTCTACGATTACATACAAAGATCTTTCTCCGTCTCTCCTTCTGTCCTTCCATCTGTCCATCTATACACCCACCCCTCTATCTATCTGTGTATGTGTGTACAGGAAGGAGCTCCTCCCTTTTTCTTTACACAAAGTCTGTACTCTCAATTATACTTCAAGGTCATTCCTCCAAATTAATACCTACATATCTAATTCATTTTTTAATACCTGCGTAAATTCCCTAATTTTATGTTTTTGGAGGTTGTTTTTGCTCATTTTCTTGTGTGTGTGTATGTGCTTTGGCCACTACAAAGTACACACTTAGACATATGTGTATGTACTGTTTATTTTTGCGTGATAGATTCCCAATAGTGGAAATGGTAAGTCAAAAATTATGTGCATTTTTACAGTTTAATAGATCCTAATATATTACATCTGAAAATACTTGTAGAAATGTATATTCCCTTTAGCAATCTAACAGAGGACCTGTTTCCTTGGGATTTCCTATTTAGTATACCATCCCCCCATTTAAATAAGTCACCTGTGGGGGAGATGAAGTCATCATTGCCTCCCCAGCAATGTCATTGCAAATCACTGTCCTAGGGAGCCATCAACATGGATAGGTATGCACCATGTCTCTTGGACGATCTGAGACTTTCTAAGGCTGTAGAATCATTGCTTTGTTAGCTCTTCTTTCTCCACAGGGGCCCAGGCTCTGAGTACTGGGCAAAAGGAGAGGCTTAGGCCAGGTTTATGTGGTTAAATTTAACAAGGACTCCCAAATTTACACTTTAAGGATTAAATAATTTAATTATTTGAAGAGATCTAGGGAGCCATGTAATAATACTACATCCAAGTAAGAATCTGACTGAGAGCCAAATTAGAACACTTCCACCTTCGGAAAATAACATCCAATAGAAAAGAGATGGAGCAATTGTACTTACTGAGCAATTTCAGGAAAAGGCATTTACTTGCTATTGTGTAGGCACAGTCTAACGTAGAACTTTAAACCTTCCTCAGACTGCCTGCATCTTGAAATGAAGACATTCAGTAAACCATAAATTCAGCTCCCCTCCCCCATGTTTTGTCAATACCATAATAACAATGTTGCCAATAACACATGTAAAAGGAAAGTTTATAGATGGTCAATGACAATGCCCATTGAGCTGATATCTCCATTATTTATATGCCTCACAAACAGAAGCTTAAATGCACAGAGAAATCAATAGAATAAAAAGAAATCAATGCTCAGTTTATTCTTAAAGCTACCAGACTAAAGAATAATTTCAAAAATATAGATGTGCAATGATAGGAGAGTTAAAAATTCTGAACATCTTGTTTTCATGCACACTGCAAATGCAACAGTGATTTTTTAAAAGGCTTAAAGCGTGTGTGTGTGTGTGTGTGTGTGTGTGACACACACTGAAAAAATTAAAAATAATTTCCTTACAGTCCAAGTTGGTGTTTCAGGCTGAAGTCAGCCCCAATTGCTCCGTTGGTAGATAACTTGTGAAGAGAGGATTTTCATAAGGAAGTCTGTGATGCAGATGAAAATCACTTCTTCCTCTCACACTCACCTATCCCTCAAAGGTAGTTACTAGTTAGGAAAATAAAAACCACTGGTGGCAAAGAATTCACCAGCTGAATTTAAAGCCATTCCCTATTGTGGCTCTGTATACGCACTCAAATCTAAAAGCCTTTCATGTTTCCATTGTGGAATCTCTCTTCAGTTACTCTATCCCCAGCATTGTACATGCCTCTGAACATCACATTTTCAGAGTAACTTGGAAAAAGATTTCAGCCTATGTGAGCATACACCTTAACTCTGGATTTTCTCCGGAGTGACATGTTGAGTACTTGTTACCGTATCAGGTACAGAAGCTCAGGGGCTAGGGAATCATTGTGATTATGTCGTGAAATTTCTCTGGTGGTTTTACATTTACTATCTTCCCTTTTGTGAATTTCCTGGGTTTTGCTTTCATTATTTTTGCTTTCTTTTTCTTTATTTGAGTGATTATAGATGCACTATGGAAATGGAAAAATGGAAAAATCTTAAGCTTCATAGGCACACAGACAGCCCTAGGCTGAATCTGGGACTTGGCATTTTCTGGTTGTGAAACTATGATTAAGTCCACCATTTCTTCATCTGTAAAATAGGAATAATAATATAACCTACCTCAAGGTTATTATGAGTAATTGAGTAATAATGATGACATAATGAGTAATAATGCATGTAAAGTGTGTAACAGTGTTTGACACAGTAGACAATCACACGTGAACTGCTACCGCTACCAAAATACCTCAGACTGTGTAGCTTCTAAATGACAGCAATTCGTTTCTCACAGTTCTGGAGGCTGGGAAGTCCAAAAGGAAGGCACCAACATGGTCAGGTGAGGGTCCTCTTTGTTGTTCATTGCTGGTACCCTTCCATTATGCCCTCCATGGTGGAAGGGACCAGGGATCTCTCTGGAGCCTCTTTTATAAGACATTAATCCCATTCATATGGATTCTATACTCATGACTTAAGCATCTCCCAAAGTACCCCCTTCCTAATATCGACTTTGGAGGTTAGGATTTCAATATATGAATTTTGAGGGGACATAAATATTTGGACCATAGCAACTATATACTTGATTACTGTGAAGGAAAATGTGGTGGGTAGAGGAAGAAAGGCATTCTCTCTACTTCTTGGATTGGAAAGACAGCCTTACCAAATGAAGGAAAGTCTTGCTTAACAGAAGCAGACTCACTGAAATATGTATAAAACTTGGTATTATCTTTCAAATTATTACACTTCCAATTGAGCTAGTTTTCCAAACAGCTTGTTTGGCTTCAGAAACAAAACAATTGGTTAACGAACATGATTATTCTTCCAGTTGGTATCATGAAGATAAATCCAATTGGTGGGATGGAACTATTTGTTTTTCCACCGAGAAAGGGTAAACTCACTGAATGATATATGTGATGCGGTCACAGACCTCATAAAGTCCTGTGCTCTTTGCCCAGGACTACTGGACTCCTTTGTATGGCCGCATTGAAGGAATATTTGTTTCTTGGAAATTATTAACATAGATATTTCAAAACACGATTTTTGATAACAATAGAGTACATTATGCATGGGATGAAACCTCAGGCCAGTGAGCTTTTCTCTATCTTGGTGAAGTGCTTGAAAAATGTAGGAGGGCAAAATAACAGAGCTGGAATTAGTAAAATTATATTTTGTCTCATTATCTGCCTATTACAACTGGAGAAACAAATGTACAAAAATAAGGTCAAGAAAGTTGGACGAAGTTGTAGACTTATTGGTGGAGCCCTTATCCTGAGTTAAAGCCAACTTTTTAATGCATAATTTAACAATATACAAGTAAGTCAGCTAAATACTTCTTCCTTCATTTTATGACAGTTTGTATATTTTCTTTATAGATAAAGAGGAGAGGGAAGGAAGGAAGGGAGAGGAAGGAGAGGAAGAGAGAGAGAGAGGAAGAGAATAAATGCTATTCCATTAACTTATTACAGTAGAAATAATATTTTAATAAACTTAATAGAAAACAATAAAAGGAACCTAGATTATATAGAACAGAATAGAGTCTATTAAACTATTATTCACAAAAAATAGTATTAAACTATTATTCACTCAAAAATATGGTATCAAAAATTTAGCTATCATTCACACAAAAATAATCTGTGAAAAAATATTTTGTTGTTTTTTTCAGTAAGTGTTCTAGGTTGAGGGAAGCACTTCTGGAATGGCAGAGTTAAAACCTTTGGATAATCAACTTTTTTTACAAAAGCAATGAGAACACTAACAAAATATTCAAAATCAACATTTTAGAAACTATAGCAATTAACCAAAAACTTGCAAAAATCCAATGAATGTTTATTCAAGAAAAAGAGCCAAATCTCTGTAAAATAACAATTGTGAAGTGTTTAATCTTGACCTTCTCCCACTCTCCTCTCCTCAGTTTTGCAGTAACCTTGCAACTCAACAGCCTCACAATTATGGTAGCTGTGAAAACCAACAACTGAGCAGTCACTGAAGGAGGCAGAGTTTGGGGCTGTCCCCAAATCCTCTTATATAAAGAACTGTCACTGTTTGATCTATCTGGCAGCTCCTGAAAAAGCCACACTTAAATTACTTGTCTTAATTTGACCTGACTCATAGCATGACCAGTGCAAATTGTCCTATTCTTAGGACATTTGTTAAAAACAACCAGCCACACTTATATAACATTCTACCTGCCTGAGGTGGTGATATCAGTTGGAACAAATAAGAGATTGACCAAAAAACATAAAAGGAAAATCTGGGGAATGAGATATTTGTAATGGTCTTTGAAAAGCTCAAACATATTTCTGGGAATATAGAAAGCATGTGCAGGGTTATGTATATACCCAGGAAATACATGAGAAACATTAATCTCTCATTTCTAACTGACCTTGAGGCTCTGCACAAGCAGGAAGTGAAGGTGAACACAGACTTGTAAAGTGACTGCTAGAACATAGACGTCATGCCCCAACATATACACAGTGCCCCCTCAGCAAAGGTCTGACAGTGATGTCAGACCAAATAGAAAATATCAATAAAGAGATATAAATGATAAAAAAAAAAACAAACTGAAATTGTGAAAAGCTCAATGACTGAAATGAAAAATTCACCAGACAGGCTCAACAGCAGGCAGGAGACTTGAGCCAGCAGAATAAAATAACACACTTAAACATAGGTCAATTGACAGAAAAACTGGACAACACACACACAGATTTAAACTTTCAAATGACAAAGACAAAGCAAGAGAATCATGAAAGCAGCAAGAGAAAGTTGACTCATCAAGGGCAAGGGATACTCAATAACACCGATAGGTAACTTCTCATCAGTAAACATGGAAGCTGAATGAAATAGACTATGAACAAAGCCTAATCCTTCAAAAACAAAGGAGAAATTATGACATGCATAGATAAACAAAAGCTGAGAGTTTGTAGCTAGCTGACCTGCCCTATAAGAAATCCTTAAACTCTAAACCCTAAAGAGAATCCTTCAGGTATAAATGAAAGGACACTTGTGAGTAATTTGAATTCACATGAAGAAATAGAAAGCACTGGTAAATGTAACTACATAAGTAAATAAAAAAGACTATAACTATATTTTTGTTTGCAAAGCATTTTTCCCCTCCTATCTGATTTAAATGACAACTGCATAAAGTAATAATTATATATCTTTGTTGATAGGCACAGAATATATAAAGATATAATTTGCATGATAACAGTACAAAGAAGGGGAAAGGAAACAAAGCAATATAGGGGCTAAGATTTTTATTCTAGTGAAATTAAGATAGTATTAATTGTACCTAGACTGTTAAAAATTAAGATGTTAATTTTAATCTCTAGGACAACTATAAGAAAATAAGATAAACACTATGGTAAAAAAAAAAGAAGAAAAGAAAAGAAAAAAAAGAAAAAGAAGGGTACACTTGAAAGTAACTAACACCAAAGAACATAGTGAAGGAGGAACAGAGGCACAAGAAAGACATAAGGCATTCAGAAAACAAAAAATGACAGACATAAATCCTAACCTATTATTAATTACATTAAATATAATTGATTAAACACACCAATCAAAAGCTGGACAGATTAATATTGCACTTTCAAAAATGGATAAAACAACTAGATAGAGAATCAACAAGGAAATAGGAAACTTGAATACTATAAACCAACTAGACTTAACAGACATTTATAGAACACATCACCCAACAGCAGCAGAATACATATTCTTCTTAAATACACATGGAACATTCTCAAGGATATACCATAAGTTAGAACATAAAAATGTCTCAATATTGACAAATACATGGAAATGTAATAACACTCCTAAATAACAAATGAGTCATAAAAGAAATCATAAGAGAAATTAGAAAATACTTTGAGAAGAATGAAAATGGAAACACAACTCAAAACTTATGGGATTCAGTAAAAGCAAAGTTTATAGGGACATTTACAGCTCTAAATGCCTACATTAAAAAAGAAGAATGAAGGGCACCTGGGTGGCTCAGTCAGTTAAGTGTCTGACTCTTGATTTCAGCTCAGGTCATGCTCTCAGGATTGTGAGATTGAGCCCCGAGTAGGGTTCCACGCTGGGTGTGGAGCCTGCTTAAGATTCTCTCTCTCCCTCTCCTTCTGCCCCTCCTTGTAAGGTTTCAGTAGTGATGTCTCTCCTTTATCCCTTATTTTATTAACTTAACTCTTGTCTGTTTTTCTCCGGGTCAGTCTAGTTAAAGATTTCTGAATTTTGTTGTTCTTTTTCAAAAAACCAACTGTGGCTTGTTGACTATCTCTATTGTGTTTTTTATTTCATTTATTTTAAATTATACCATCAGAAAGTGAAAAGACAACTATGAAATGGGTGAAAATATTTGCAAAGCATATATCTAATAAAAATCTAGCATCCAAAAAATATTAAAAAAAATTTTACAGCTCATGATTAAAAAGACAACCCAATTTAAAGTGGGCAAAAATATTTAAATAGACCATTCTCCAAAGAAAATATACAAGTGGCCAGTAAGCATGTGAAAAGATACTCACCATTGTTAGTCATTAGAGAAATGCAAATCAAAATTACAATGAGTTATCACTTCACGTCCACTAGGATAACTATAACAAAAAATAATGGAAAATAACGTGTTGTAGAGAAATTTGAACTCTCTTATGTTGTTTATGAGAATGGAAAATGGTGTATGCACTGTGAAAAACAACTTAGCAGTTCCTCAAAAAGTTAAACACTGAGTTATCATATGACTCAGCAATTTCATTGCTAGGTATATAAAGAGAATTGAAAACATATTCACCCAAAACCTGTACACAAATGTACATAGTAGCATTTTTCATAATCAACCCAACTGCCCATCAACTGATGATTGGATAAACAAAAATGTAGTATATCCATACAATGTGATATAAATCAGCTATAAAAAGAAGGTAATAATTCATGCTACAACATGAAGCTTGAGAACATTATGCTAAGGGAAAGAAGGCAAAGAAGGCCACATATTGTAGGATTCCATTTATATAAAATGTCCCAAATAGGTAATTCCATAGAAAAGAAAGTAGATTAGTCATTGCCAGGTGTTGGGGGCAGTAGAGAAACTGCCATTGGTCATGAATTTCTTTTTGAAGGTAATGGAAATGTCCCCAAATTTAGATAGTGGTGACGTTTGCAGAATTCTGTGAATATGAAAAGAAAACACCAAATTATACACTTTAAAAGGATGGATTTTGAGATAAATGGATCATATCTTAATAAAGTTGTTATTTTAAAGTGTTTAAGGTTGCATGGAGTTCTTTTTTTTTTTAAAGATTTTATGTATTTATTTGACAGAGAGAGCGACAGCAAGAGAGGCAACACAAGCAGGGGGAGTGGGAGGGAGAAGCAGGCTTCCCGCTGAACAGGGAGCCCTATGCAGAGCTCGATCCCAGGACCCTGGGATCATGACCTGAGCCAAAGGCAGATGCTCAATGACTGAGCCACCCAGGCGCCCCGAATGGAATTCTTTGAATGGGCTGCATTGATTAAAATTAGCTACTTCTCTTTATTTGTCATGCTATGTATTTAAAAAAAATTATTCCACAACATTCACATATGTGAAATTTGGTATGACTTAGTAGAAAGAGGACAGGATTTGTAATTATAGATAAATGATCCAAAACCAACTTGCCATCATGTAAGGAAATCTAAACTTTAGTTTCTCCATCTGTGACACAGAAATAAGACCTGTTATTAGGTTTACCTGAAGGTAAGAGCACCTAACACAATGTATAGTATAGAGAAGGAAGAACTCAATAAAAACTAGCTCAATTTAAATAATGGAAATGACTAAATATTTATTTAGGTTGTACTCCCTACAGCAGGATTTGGCAAAATATGGTTGAAGATCCAGTTGCCAGTTTTTGCAAATAAAATTTTATTGTGAGAGAGGCCTGATGGTCTGTCTGTAAGCCTAAAATACTTACTATCTGGCCCCTGAAGGAAACATTTGCTGACTTCTCTCCTAGAGGATGAGGATGTGGTAGGGTGGGGTAGGATGTGGCAGAATATGTAAAACAGGTTAATTTTTCCTAGTACCCACATAGGAGTGTTCTATCTCTCTAAAGCAACCTCACTGTGGAGAAGTCAGGGACAAAGAGACTCATATGGTCTTTTGCACAGTAAATTTGGGATCCACATTCCAGGGCTACTGACTCAACACACAGTGATAATAGGTGTATCTTATTTTGCTGCCCCAAGTAAGTATCAGCATGTTTAAAGGAAGGGGGATAGGGCAGTGACTAATGGCCATTGGAAGAGACAAAGAAAAACAAATTATGGATTGTGAGAAAATGCTATGAAAGCAGTAAACAGGTGATGAGATACTGAACAGTGGGAAGAAGGATACTTGAAATGGAATAATCAGAGAAAACCCTCTAAGAGGTAATATTTGATCTGAAAATGAATGCTGTGGAAGAGCTTGGAGTGTTCACTAGAGTGCAGTGCAAGAGCAGCAGCATTTCCAAAGGTGAAGTCATGGAGGTAGAAAGGAAACCTATCAAATCGAACTTGGTAGGCACGATAAAGATTTTTAAAAATTTTAGTTTGAGGGGAAACCTTGGGAGTGTTTGAGATTAACGTAATTTGATACATGTTTTTAAAAATATCATTCTAGGGGTGCCTGGGTGGCTCAGTCGGTAAAGAGTCTACCTTGGGCTCAGGCCATGATGCCAGGGTCCTGTGATCAAGCCCCAAGTCAGGCTCCCTGCTCAGCCTGCTTCTCCCTCTCCTGCTGCTCCCTCTACTTGTGCTTGCTCTCTCTGTGTCAAATGAATAAATAAAATCTTTAAAAAAAAAAAAAAAAGAAGAAGATAGCAGGAAGGGAAAAATGAAGGGGGGGGAATTGGAGGGAGAGATGAACCATGAGAGACTATGGACTCTGAGAAACAAACAGGGTTTTAGAGGGGAGGGGGGAGGGGGGATTGGTTAGCCCAGTGATGGGTATTAAGGAGGGCATGTACTGCATGGAGCACTGGGTTTTATAGGCAAACAAGGAATCATGGAACACTACATCAAAAACTAATGATGTAATGTATGGTGATTAACATAACATAATAAAAAAAATGCTAGAGGGATACCTGTGTGAGGGGATGGGTGTGTGAATTAGCGACATTGTGGGTATGTATATCAAATCGTCATGGTGTACACTTTAAACATCCTTTAAATATATTACAATTTTGTAAATTATATCTCAATAAAAAATTTAAAAAAATCTTTAAAAAAGAAATCACTCTAGCTGCTGCTCTTTCTAATAATGTGTTCTTGTGTTTTTTCCCATTTCTTCTAGATTGTTCAAGTCTTTGCTTATTTTAGTTTATATTTGCTTTCCTAATGGACCGGCTCCTAGACTGCTCAGTGCTGCTTTTTTCCCAAGATCTGAGCAGAGGTCTAACAGTCCTTGGGGACGTTGTATAGGAGGGCAAATACTTGGATAATTTAGGTAACGACCTCTTCCATGCATCTCTCGGATAACTTAAAACAAAGGGAGACCTGTGGCCTGCAAATTTCTTGTATGAAGTATGGTTACTTTTTATGTTAAAAACAAGGTAGCATTCATTTTGCACTATGTGCTAAATGTTATATATTTATTTATCCAAAACGCTCCAAATTCCCTCATGCTGAAACTGTAGTCAGAACCTTCTCTATCCCTATCTCTGTCAATCACTAATCTGTTCTGTTCCCTACAGTTTTACCTTTTCTACAATGTTGTATAAACAGAATGTTACACCATGTATCCCTTTAAGACTGGCCTTTTTCACTTAGCACAAGGTTTTGAAGTTTATCCAAGTTGTTTTATGTATCAGTAATCTGTTCCTTTTTATTGCTGAATAGTTAGTATTCTAGAATATGGATGTGCTAGCTTGTTTATTCATTCAACAGTTCATGGACATGTGAGTTCTTTCCAGTTTTGGTAGTGATGAATAGTGCTACTATAAAACATTTTCATGTGAACACAAGGTTTCTTTTTTTTTCCCTTTTTGGCTAAATTCCTAAATGTGGGATTGTTGAGTCATTCAGTAATTCTATGTTGACCTTTGTAAGAAACTGACCATTTTCCAGAGTGACTGTACCATTTTGCATTCCCACCAGCAGTGTATGAATGACGCAGTTTCTGCCCATACTTATTAACACTGTATGCTTTCTGAATAGATATACTGTGTCCAAAGATTATAAAATCATCATATATCCAGTAATGTTCAATTTCCCCACTTGTCTCAAAAATGTTTACTTTGCATTGTGTTTGTGTCAGTAACTAAACAAGTTCTATAGAATGTAGTCAATTATTAGAGAAAAGAAAATTAAAGATCAGTAAATTACATGAAGATAGGCAGAAACATCCTTTAAAAATGTTAGAAAATTGAATGCAGAGTTCTACTACAAGGACACTTGTGGGAGTATTTTAGGCTTACAGACAGACCATCAGGCCTCTCTCACAATTGAATGCAGAGTTCTACTACAAGGACACTCATGACCAAGTGGGGTGACCCCACAAATGCAAATGTTGTTTAACATTTGAAAATAAATTAACATAACTCACCAAATGGGTAGAATAAAGCAGAAAAACCATAAGATCATTTCAACAGATGCAGAAAAAACGTGTGGTAAAATTGAACACCTGTTCATTACAAACTTCTCAGCAAACTAAGAATAAAAGATAAGTTTCTAAACTTGATAAATGGTATTTATGAAAATTTTCAGCTTAATTCACAATTCATAGCTTAATTCACAATGATAAATTATTGTCTGTTTACCCCTAATATCAGAAATAGGGCAAGAATGTTTACTCTCCTCACTTATCTTCAACATGTTATTGAATAGCCAAGAAAACAAGAAAAAATACACTTAATTTATTCCTAGGTATCTTATGGTTTTGGGTGCAATTGTAAATGGGATTGACTCCTTAATTTCTCTTTCTTCTGTCTTGTCGTTGGTGTATAGAAATGCCACTGAATTCTGTGCATTGATTTTATATCCTGCCACTTTACTGACTTCCTGTATGAGTTCTAGCAGTTTTGGGGTGGAGTCTTTTGGGCTTTCCACATAAAGTACCATATCATCTGCAGAGAGTGAGAGTTTGACTTCTTCTTTGCTGATTCGGATGCCTTTTATTTCTTTTTGTTGTCTGATTGCTGAGGCTAGGATTTCTCGTACTATGTTGAATAGCAATGGTGATAGTGGACATCCCTGCCGTGTTGCTGACCTTAGGGGAAAAGCTCTCAGTTTTTCCCCATTGAGTATGATATTTGCTTTGGGTTTTTCATAGATGGCTTTTATGATATTGAGGTATGGACCCTCTATCCCTACCCTGTGAAGAGTTTTAATCAAGAAAGAATATTGTACTTTGTCAAATGCTTTTTCTGCATCTATTGAGAGGATCATATGGTTTTTGTTCTTTCTTTTATTAATGTATTATATCACACTGATTGATTTGCGGATGTTGAACCAACCTTTGACCTAAATTCAACCTTGAGCAGTAGTTAAATGAACCCTGAATTATTTGTATCTTATAGGCTTAATAATTTATTATTTTTTGTTTCAAACACTCCAAATTATTTCTTAGGTATATCACTTGGATAAAATCTTCATCATTTTCTATTAGTAGGTTTTCTAATTTTCTATTGATATTTTTAAATTTTTTATTTTAATCACCTGGTGCTCATCACAAGTGCACTCTTTATTTTTTTTTATTATTATTATTATGTTCAGTTAGCCAACCCTCAGTTTGTTTCCCGGAGTCCAGAGTCTCTCATGGTTTGTCTCCCTCTCTAATTTCTTCCCATTCAGTTTTCCCTCTCTTTCCCTGTGGTCCTCTGCACTATTCCTTATGTTCCACATATGAGTGAAACCATACGATAATTGTCTTTCTCTGACAAGTGCATTCTTTAATCCCCATCACCTATTTAACCCATCCCCCCACCCACCTTCCCTCTGGTAACCATCAGTTTTTCTCAATAGTTGAGAGTCTGTTTCTTGTTTTATCTCTCTCTCTCTTTTTTTCCTTTGCTCATTTGTTTTGTTTCTTAAATTCCACATATAAGTGAACTCATACAGTATTTGTCTTTCTCTAACAGACTTATTTCCCTTACCATAATACTCTCTAGGTCCGTCCATGTCATTGCAAATAGCAAGCTTTCATTCTTTTTTATGGCTGAATAATATTCCGTGGTGTATGTATACCACCTCCTCTTTATTCATTCATCAATTGGTGGACACTTGGGCTGCTTCCTTATCTTGGCTAAACTATAAACATCAGGGTGCATGTATCCCTTTGAATTAGTAGTTTTGTATTCTGTGGGTAAATACCCAGTAGTGCAATCACTGGATCATAGGGTAGTTCTATTTTTAACTTTTTGAGGAACCTCCATACTGTTTCCAGAGTGGCTGCACCAGTTTGCAGAGAATGACATTTTTAGAGTGCTGAAAAAAAAAATCTCAACCAACATTCCATATTTAGCACTATCTTTCAAAAAATGAAGGAGAAATTAAGACATTCCCAGATAAATACAAGCTGAGGAAGATCATTGCTAATAGACATAAAGAAAGGCTAAAAGGAGTTCTTTAGGCTGAAATGAAAGGACACTAGATAGGAATCTGAAGTCATATGAAGACATTTAAACAATAGCAACTGTAGTAAAGATAACTAATAGGTAAATAGAAAAGTCCGTATTGTATTTTTGATTTGTAATTTTTTTATTTCCTAAGTGTTTTAAAATACTATGCATAAAGTAATGAATTATAAGTCTATGTTAATGGGGACAGAATGTATAAAGATGTAATTTGTGACAACCACAACATGAAGGGAGAAGAGGGACAGAGCTCTAAAGGAACAGAGATTTAGTAGCTACTGAAGCTAAGCTGATATTAATGCAAACTAGATTTTGAGAAATTTAAAGTGTTAATTGTAATCCCCATGGTAACCACAAATAAAATACCTAAAAATACATACAAAGGAAATGAGAAGGAAATAAAAATGGTACTCTACAAAAAAATTAAATACAAAATAAGGCAGTAATAGAAAAGAGAACAAAAAAGTATAAGACATACAGAAAACAAACAGTAAATGTTAGAAATAAACCCATCCTCTCTGGTACCTGCTGACTCTGTTCCTCTCTCCCTCTTTGATTGAATTTACTATTTCATCTATCACTATAATCTCTGTCCTATTCAATTTGCAATCTATTTCCAGAAGTTTCTCCCCAGTTATTGTTATTGTTGTTGATGAGAGTTTTGTTTGCTTATTTTTGAGATTTCATAGGCCCCATGTCACTCCAGCACACTCTCATCTATTAATCAGAACCTGCAAAGCTCCTACTTCATTGTAGCTATTCTTCTTACATCAGTCCATTGAACATTCTAATTACTAATTTTTGGTGATTAGGACCATTACAGTACTTTGGCTTCCCTCTAATTACTTTAGCATAGTTGCTCTTACCAGACAATTCTTTTCCCATCAAGTGTTTCTCCCCACCCACTCTTTTGTGTTTCATGGTAATTCCTGTCACCTAATTTTGCTGTAGATATTGTTTGTGGGTTTAAAATTTTTCTGTTCATGTTACCCTACCTTGTAGGAGAATTTATTGAACACACACACACACATTCACTCCATTATGACTCCCATCTTCCCAGAATCCTCTTCCCTCAAATTTCCTCTTGCCATGGTTTATGTAGGCTTTTTCTAGCTAAAGCAGGAGATAGATTAGACAACCACTAGAGTGCAACTTCAGTGGCTAGGGACACTAGTTTTCAAAGGAAAGCATTCATGTGCATCTGCTAGAAACTAAGGGGTCTCAGAACTGGGAACCAGATTTTTCATAATTGGATATGCATGTCTCAGTCACCTCTACTTTTTCTTTACCTTAGGTAGTTTGGTGTATATTTGCATAAAGGACTTTTAAGTGATGGCTAAACTTGGAAATGATATTGAGATCTCAGGCATGCATTTGCAGCTCAGTAAGATTTCCCACTGGTAGCTTAATTCATGCCCCAATAGTTTATTTAACATTTTTTTGTTGTTGTTCTTAAAAACACAGTGTCATCTGTTTGAAACTATTGTTTTAGTTGTTCAGTGAGTTTCTTGCCTGAATAATTTGACATACTCAGCAGCTCTGTTTAAAGAAAGGACTCTGTTTAAGGTCTTTTCTTTTTTAGAGGCAAAATGTGTGTCAGAGGGGAATTAGGAAGGAATTACCTTTGTTTAATGAATACTAAAGTAAAAAAAAGGATTAACATCTCTACAAATAGCCAGATCCCATGGGCCTCTTGACTTTAAAGATTGTGGAAGGTAATTATATAGTGTAATTAAATTATTTTAATTCAATTTCAAACTTTGCTTCATGAATAGAAAATATTTCCTGTTCTGAATAGGGAATACCTTTCTTTCAGCTAAATCCTCCTTTGGGATAGAAGAGAATTTGTCATTTAAATGTAAGCAACAGGGACAGAGTAAAATTAAAAAAAGAACAAACAACAAAGACATTCCCTGTTTTGGTCTCTTCCATTCTATAAATTTTTAGATTGAATTTAGCATTTGTAAATAATGTTATTGGCATGAAACTCAATTAAGCCTTTTAAAACTTGGCTTGGTATAAACATTCAACCATAGTAGACTATAGAATAGACTTGTTGCTTTGTCAGTTATCAAGAGGCACTTCCATATCAATTTTAAGATGAGTTTATAAAATAACTGAAGACATTTTTATGGCCATCTGAACTGTTGGTAGAACCTGGGAAGTCATTGGGATATAGTGAGTGGAATGATTGAAGAAATGTGTGACAGAATCCTGAATTCATTAGCTCTACTCCCAGGATAAATTTGTTTAACCTCTCTAAATTCCAGTTCCCTCATGTGCAGAAAGAGGAGTAGGGCTAGATGATTTCTAGGGCCCTTATCCACTCTAACATTCTGTAGGCCCTCAATAAAAATAAGCACACTTAAAAGTAATAGGACACATATTCTACTAGTATTTTACAGATGAGGAAGTTGTGACTCAGAGGTTAAGTGACTTGTTCACAATGACACATCTGGGAAGTGGAGGAGCTGGAATTCTGACGCAGAACCCTGTGATGCTTCTCTATAGCCACATATAGAAAAAATATAATTACTGTTCCTTTCTGTGACTGACTTTCCACTCCATAACTTTCTGTGTGCAAGTCTAAAGCCAATAGTAGAGAAGGGAACACTGAGCACTTGTAAGACTAGTAACACTGAGAGCAGTGTAAGGGCAACAAAGAGGCCTTCAATGAGGAGACCTGGAATTTATAAATCCAGTTTGTGAGCATTTCAAAACAAAATAGAGGATGGAATCAAGAGTGTGAGAAGGGAACCACTTTTTTTTTTTGGAAGATCCTCAAGGGTTAATATGCCACCACCCTACCCTGGATAGATTCTTCTCGTGGAACAGAAACCTCTTTGGTTTGCTCATATGTTTGTCTCCCTCTACTAGAAATAAACCTTTTATGAAGAGAGATAATATTTATTTCTGTATCCCCAGCACCTACTTCAGTACCTGGCACTAAGTAGACTCGATGAATATAGCAATTATTTAGAAATGGTATTGTGGGAGACAATTCATCTTTTTTTTTTTTTCTGAAGATTTCTTTCTTTATTTGAGAGAGAGCAAGCGAGCACAGGGGGAGAGGCAAAGGGAGAGGCAGAGGGAGAGGGAGAGAATCTCAAGTAGACTCCCTGTTGAGCACAGAGCCTGATGCAGGGCTCAGTCTCATGACTCTGAGATCATGACCTGAGCTGAAATCAAGAGTTGGACGCTTAACCAACTGAGCCACCCAGGAGCCCTGACAATTCATCTTTTATTTTTTTTTTTATTTTTTATTTTTTTACAATTCATCTTTTAGTAACAGCTGCAGTAGCTGTCATATACTGAATTAATATTTATCAAATACCTACTATGTGCCAGGCATTCCTCTAGGTTATACAAGGAACAAAACAGACACATTTCTCTGACCTCATGGAGTTTACATTCTACTAGAGGAAGACAAGACAAGAAACAAAAGAAGTAAAACAGATTGTACATAAATGTTGATAAGTGCAGTGAGAAAAAATAAAGGAGGGAAGAAGGACAGGGGATATCAAAGTATGGGATTATATTTCTAAATAGGGGGGACAGGAAAGGCTTCACTGAAAAGGTCACATTTAAACCAACTGGACACATTTGCCAGCAGTGGGCCAGAAGCTTCACATTCATGTATTAATTTGTTAGGGCTGTCATAGCAGAGTACCACAAACTGGATGGCTTAAACAATAGAAATTTATCGTCTCACAATCTGGAGGCTAGAAGTCCTAGATCCAGGTGTGGGCAGATTGGCTCTTTCTGAGGGCTGTAAGGGAAGGATCTATTCTCTATGCCTCTCTCCTTGGCTTATAGATAGCCATCTTCTCCCTGTGTCTCTTCACATCATCTTCCCTCTATGTCTGTTTCTATGTCCAAATTTCTCCTTTTTATAACAACACCAGCCATAATGGATTAGAGCCCACCCTAATGACCTCATTTTAACTTGATTATCTCTATAAAGACCCTATCTCCAAATAAAGTCACATTCAGAGGTACTGGGGTTAAGACTTCAACATATGAATTTTGGGGTGCCAAAATTCAACCCACAAAGTACATTATTTCATTTACTCCTAACAATAATTCTATGAGGTAAGTATTGCTAAGCATGCTGGATACAAGGATGAATGGTATTACATCCTTTTCATTCATCCATGGATGGAAAAAAATAACACAAATATACAGATAAATCTAATATGGATGACATGAATAGAAAGAAGTACATGGAGGAATATCTAATCACCACTTGGGTGGAATACCTAACTACCACTTGGGTAGAACCAGAAGTGCAATTGAAAGCTAATTGGGAGAGGGTATATCTCACCTTAGCCTTGAGAACCAAGAGAATTTAGCAATATAAAAGGTGGAGGAGTAGTGGTAGGAAGGAAGGGAACTATTCAAGCTAGGAGAGCAACTTGTATATATGCTAGAGGGAGACACAGAGTATGGAGTATTCTGGGAACCATGGATATGAATAAAACCATTTTTATGGGTAATGTTAAATAGGCCCCCAAAAATTGGTACATTGAATTGTGCCAAGATGATTTTCAGCTTGCCTTTAAGTTTTGCAAATGTGACTACATTCAACAAGCACCACGAGAGGGACATGACCTGCCAGCTTAATTAAGTGTCTGAAATGCTTCTGGGCAAAATTAATATGTGTGGATACCAGCCCAAATCATTTGGACTGAACACACTTCAGCTTACACAAAACTCCATGAAATGCAGGAGTATTAAAAAATTTGAATATAGCAATATTGATAATGGTGGTTAGAGAATTGTTCATCCTTTCCCCGGATACCTTCTCTCATTGGTTATTTCAAAGTCAATATGGTTATCAGAACCTTTCAGAGCAAAATCAAAACCTCGGGGCTAGGTGGCCATTTGGCATAGCCTCCTATGTATATTCTAGTAAACCCAAGTGGATAGAAACAAAATAAACTTAATTCCAGTGTAAAGTTTACTTATCCTTTGAAGAAGGTGATGCTAAATATTAGTACTGAGTAAACACACATTCTCTTGCTGATCATCTCAGATGTGGGCCAACTGGCAAAATCAAGACTGAACTTTCTCTTCTTTCTGTTTCTAGGATGTATTTTTTTTTATTTTTTATTTTTATTTTTTATTTTAGGGAGGGAGAGAGAGAACACAAGAGCAAGGAGGGGGGCAAAGGGAGAGGGAGGGACAGTCTTAAGCAGACTCTGAGCTGAGTGTGGAGCCCAACCCAGGGCTTGATCGCATGACCCTAAGATCAAGACCTGAGCTGAAACCAAGAGTTGGACACTTACCCAACTGAGCCACCAGGTGCCCCTCTAGGATGTATTTTTATCAATAAGGCAAAGGGTGTAAGAAGTAATGAGGCCCGGGGCACCTGGGTGGCTCAGTCGTTAAGCATCTGCCTTTGGCTCAGGTCATGATCCCAGGGTCCTGGGATCGAGCCCCGCATCAGGCTCCCTGCTCTGCAGGAAGCCTGCTTCTCCCCCTCCCACTCCCCCGCTTGTGTTCCCTCTCTTGCTGTGTCTCTCTCTGTCAAATAAATAAAATCTTAAAAAAAAAAAAGAAGTAATGAGGCCCACATGTACAAAGTCCTTTATGATTTGCAAAGCCTTTTCATATCTGTCATTTCAAATGGCCTCTACATCTACTCTGTGAGGATAGCAGGATGGAAATTATGATTCTCATTTCATAGAAGACAAAAACTGAGGCCCTGGGAGTTGTTTTCAATGTTACAATCAGGAATGGGGCCAGCACTAGCACTCTAAAATTTGGACTATTATTCCAGTGCTTGAACATATCAAAGAATGTATGAGTTTTACAATGCTATGTTGTTAAGCAACTCTACCCCAACACTCTGATTTTCCTAAAAAGTCTCAGACCTGAGATTCTGTGAAATCTTACAAAATCTTACAAAATAAAATAACTTTATGTCTTATAGGCACAACTGTCAACCAGTATAAGATCAGTATTTGTAAAACTGTATTCTCAAATTACATTTTAAAGATCCTTGAAATTTCCCATAAGATTGTGTGTGTGTGTGTGTGTGTGTGTGTATTCATTCTTATGGTAACCTACAAATAAATAAATAAGCAAGCTTTGTAAGCTCATCACCTTACACATCGGTACTACATGTGATTTGAGAGCCCCTGTACAAGTTTGTGGTCATGATGCCATTGGCACCATGGCTAATTTGACGACCAGAGGTATATGGCTATAACTGACCTTTGTTTTGATGAATGAGAGCAAAATGATGTCATTGTATGTCATCTGAACAAAGGTTTCACAGTATGAATACAGAAAATGGTAGGAGAATTGAGTCATCATCCAACACACCTTAACCTAGGCACGCAGAGCTCCCAGGAGCCTGTAACACAGCAATCACGATTGTATTCACATGGTGAGCTACAATTTAGTTTCAGTGAGATGTCTTCCATCACATTAAATTAATATAGCTACTTTCAACATTATTGTTATTTTAGTTTTTCTTTGTGTTTAATTTCCCAATATGTTTTTCTGTGATAGCCATATAAGAACCATAAGCATAGCAAGTTTACACCTAGTGTTATGTTGGCATACACTTAAGTAACATATGTTAAAATAAACATAATTTGGTAAACACTAGAGATAAGAAATCATTGTTTTTCTCTTTATAAGGGCTTGGCACATGACACAATTTGGAAAAACACTGAACTACGTGGTTCTAACAGTCTAGCATTCTAAAATTTGAAAGAAGAGCCTGTTCTGCCTGTTCTTACTTTATGGCTATGAGTGTTCATAGAATAGCCAAAGAATCAATCCAATACATATCTCTGAGCTGTTACTATATGGTTTACCATAGTTGTGTGCCAAGAGTAGACAGAGACAAAGCAAACACAGTCCTGGCCCTTAAAAAGTTAACTGTCTAGAAAACAGCTTGAGTCTACCACTGCCTGACTCTGCCTAAGTTGACTCTGATTCCCAGAGTTAAGATTTACAAACACTTTGGGCCTGTCAAAGAGAAGCAACCAACTATAGTCCCACTTCTTGAGGAGCACTGTGTAGCATTCACTGAAGTCTGCCTTCCTGTGGTTCTCTAAATGTATTAAGACTTGAGTGTGGTCTGGGTGGAACTGTCTTCTAGGGAGAAAACTTGCAGAATGAGTAACCTTCATAGAAAGTTCAGGGATGTTCATAGAAACAGTAAAGTGAAGTAAACAAGAGCAAGTCAACAGAGATGTCCCTGAGTTGCCTTTGAATACAAATAATGACAATGAATTGACATAGCAAGACAGGGTGTGGTGAGATGGTTGGAGTTGGGTTTACACTAGCAGATTTCTTTCTGGCTCTTTTTTCAATTTTACCTTCATTGACCTCAATTAGGTGCTGATAAGATAAATGAAACTAGGATGCAAGGATGTGATTGGCCTAAGAAACAGCCCCCCTGGAGGGCGTCAGGTTTCAAAAGGGTAGCTTATCAGTAATGATAGTCACAGTAATTCTAGAGATATGGAGGGTTCACATATCCTCCAGCCTGTAGGAAGCATGGTGCAAAGGGAGTGAGGATGGTCACATCATCACCTGACTCCTTGGACCACAGCAATAGCCACCTCCTCAGTCTACATGCTTCTATTCTGGCCCTTACCCTCACTCTCATACAGTCCATTTTCCATATAGTAGGCAAAGTGACCTTTTAAAAAGAGTAATTAGTTCATGACACTCCCAGTGTCCAAAACCCTTCAATGGTTCATGGGCACACTTAGAATAAAACCCAATGGACTTAAAGATCCTATAAGATCCAATTTTGTTTATATTTTCAAAAAACCAGTTCTTAGCTTCATAGATCTATTGTTTGTCTAGTCTCTATTTCATTTATTTGTTTAGGAGTATGTTGTTTAACTACCAAATATTTGCAAATTTTCCAGTTTTCCTCCTGTTATTGGTTTCTAGCTTCATACCATTGTGGTAAGAAATACTACGTGGTATGATCTCAATCTTCTTAAATTTGCTAAGACTTGTTCTGTGACCTAAGATATGATCTATTCTGGAAAGTGTTCTGTGTATGCTTGAGAAGAATGTAGATTCTGCAGCTGTTGGGTGAAAAGTTCTGTCAGTGTCTGTTAGGTCCATTTGGTCTAAAGTATAGTTCAAGTCTAATATTTCCTTAATGGTGATCTATCTGGATGATCTATCCATTGTTGAAAGTGGGATATTGAGGTCTCCTACTATTATTGCATCGTTATCTACTTCTCGCTTCAGACTTGTTAACATTTGCTTAATATATTTAGGTGTTCCAATACTGGGTGCATCTATATTAATAATTATTATATCTTCCTGGTGAATTAACTTTTATCATATAATGACCTTCTTTGTCTCTTGTTATACTTTTTGACATAAAGCCTAATTGTCTGATAGAAGTATGGCTATCCCAGCTCTGTTTTGGTTTCCATTTGCATAGAATATCTATTTCCATCCCTTTACCTTGAGTGTATGTGTGTCCTTAAAGCTAAAGTGAGTCCCTTGTAGTCAAGCATACAGTTGAGTTTTTTTAATCCATTCAGCCGCTCTAAGTCTTTTGATTGGAGAATCCAGTCCATTTACATTTAGAGTAATTATTGATAGGTAAAGGCTTGACTATCATCATTTTGTTAAATATTTTCTGTGTTTTATAGATTTTTTTTATTCTTTTCTTCCTTTCTTGATGTCTTCTTTTGTGATTTGGAGATTTTCCATAGTGGCATGCTGAGATAACCAAGAAGAAATGGATAAATTCTTAGAAACATACAATGTTAGAAACATACATACCAAGACTTGAATCATGAAGAAATAGGAAATCTGAATATACCTATAACTAGTAAAGAGATTGACTCAATAATTAAAAACCTCCCAACAAAGAAAAAAAAAGTCCAGGACCAGATGGCTTCACTAGTGAGTTATAATAAACATTTTTAAAAAAATTAATGCCAATACTTCTCAAAGTCTTCCAAAAAACTGAAGAGAAGGCAGCACTTCCAAATTCATTTTACAAAGCCAGCATTACCCTGATACCAAAACCAGACAAGGACACTACAAGAAATGAAAATTCCAGGCCAATATCTCTGATGAGCATAGATGCAAAAATCCTTAACAAAATACTAGCAAACTGAATTGACAGCACATTAAAAGGATCATACACCATGATTAAGTGGGATTAATCCCTGGGATGCAAAGATAATTCAACATAAGAAGATCAATAAATGCAAATATGCCACATTAATGGGATGAAGGAAAAAAATCATCTCAATAGATGCACAAAAACATTTGAGAAAGTTCAACATCCTTTCATAATAAAAGCTCTAAAAAAATTAGTCATAGAAGGAATATGCCCTAACACAATAAAGGCCATTTAATGATAAGCCCATAACTAATGTCATACTTAATGGTGAAAAGCTAAAACTTTTCCTCTAAGATCAGGAACATGACAAGAATGCCCATTCTCACCACTTTTATTCAACATAGTACCAGAAGTCCTAGCCAGAGCAATCAGGCAAGACAAAGAAATAAAAGGCTTTCAAATCAGAAAAGAGGTAAAGACAAATCTTATGTGGTATCACTTATATGTTAAAAAAAAAAAAAAAAAGCTGAACTCAGAGACAGGGAGCAGTGGCCCAGTGATTGCCAGGGCCTGAGGTATGCAGAAAATGGGAAATGTTAGTCAAATGGCATAAACTTTCAATCATAAGATGAATAAGTTCTATGGATCTAATGTACAGCATGGTGACTATAGTTAATAATATTATGTTGTATACTTGAAATTTGCTAAGAGAGTAAATCTTGACCATTCTCACCACAAAAAGAGTTTAAAAAGGAAACTATGTGAGGTGCCAGATGTGTCAAATAACTTGATTCTGGTAATCATTTCACAATGCATATGCATATCAAACTGTCACATTGTACACCTTAAATATGTACAATTTTATTTGTCAACTAAACCTGAATGAAAATGGGCAAGATCTAATCTGTTGTTAGCTTGCTGGTCTCATTTCCTACCCCTCTCTAACTTGGTCACTCTATTCCAGTCACCTTAGTCTCCTTGCTCTTCCTGAAACATGCCATGCTATTCCCATCCTAGGACCTGGGAACAAGTGGACTGGAACAAGTTCTTCTGCCTGGAAATTTCCCCCCTCAGAAATCCAGTGAGCTGACTCCTACTTAGGTCTCATCTCAAAGGTCATTTCCTTCCATGACTGTCTAATCTAAAGTGCTTCAGTCAAATTAGTCCCTCTCTAGAGTACTTGATGGGAGGATCTGGGCACTGGTGAAGAGAATATCCCCAAATGCAGAGATTTAGTAAAAGGCCAGAGCCTTTGCATATTTTTCTTATGACTTCATCTACCTCAAATAAAAATAGAATTCAATTTCTCCTCCTGAAACAAATTCTTGCACCTCCCAAGTTTCTTTCTCCTCATCTTCCTGCTTTTATCCCAAGCAGTCTTAGAAACTGCTAAAAGACAGCAACAACTGCAACCACCATAACAATAATAATAATATCATAAACGGAGTGTTCAGTTGGTGCCACAAATCATTTTAAAAGTTTATGTGTTTAATACAAAGATCCTATGAGGTTTATGAATTTTACTATACCTATTTTATAAATGAGAAAACTGGGGAACATGGATTTTTTTAAAAAGATTTTATTTATGTATTTGAGAGAGAGAGAGAGAGAGAGTGTGTGTGTGTACATGAGTGAGAGCAGGGGAGGGAGGAGGGGTTGAAAGGGAGGGAGTCTCAAGCAGACTCTGCACTGAGTGTGGAGTCCAAGGTGGGACTCAATCTCACTATGCTGAGCTCATGACCTTAGTGCGACCCTGAGATCATGACCTGAGCTGAAACCAAGAGTCAAATGCTTAACTGACTGAGCCACCCAGGCACCCTGAACATGGACTTTTATAAACTACCATAGTAGATCTCTTAGGTCTACAGTCTGGTTGTTATCTCAGAATTAAACGTCTGTGTGTTAATTAAAGTGCCAACTTATGTCGGAAATAGCAAGATGATAGTTGCAATGATAAAAAAAAATGGCAGTCCAGTTTAATCCTTTTTCAGTTCCATGCACTGCCCTTAATACTTTGCACATATGGCACCTGATTATAATCAGAGTCCTGAGAAGTCTGTTTTAATTATATCAATTTCACAGAGGAGGAGACTGAGGACAATTTTGCACAAGGTCACAGAGCTGGTAAATAATACCCATAGCAATGGTAGCAGGAGCATAGTGGTTTCCGGTGGGGATGGATGCAGACTTGCTGGATCCAAGCAAGACTTTCAGTCTAATTTCACATACAACCTCTGTCGCACATTTGATTGAGACAGGAATCTTAGCTCGTCCTTCTTAAATACCATGATGACGCTCTAAAAACTTGGTAGACAATTAATTTTGTATTCTGTAGATCATATCTCATCTTGTTATCTATCAGGCCTACCAGTCTAACTAAGTGAATCTTTTCCTCTAAAAGGGTCAACCAGAGCCCTAGTGCTGCCCTCTTCTTCTGATACAGGCCCTGCCTGGGATTGATCCCTCCAATGCTGTGGTGAGATTTAGTTAGCATCAGGTCTTCCTCTGAAACAATTTATGCCACCTGATTAGAAAAAGGAAAGGGCTGACTTGACATGGATTTATAATTCATGTAGGTTACCAATCTGTGGTCCATTCCACTAATGGAATAAATATTTCCATTTATGTTGTGAAAAAGATGTACTGACTGAACACAGGTTTATTCCATTCGAACTTACTTGTCATGCTATTTGTGTTCTTTGATATCCTATTAACAATATCTAAATTTGAAAAGTTTAAACTATACAGAAACTATAGGGAATAATATAAAAATGTCCACAGAATACTAGGGATATTGAGAAAATGGAGCCTGGAACTAGATTGTGTGGGCTGGGATCCCAGCTGTGTCATTTCCTAGACTGTGTCCGTTGGACATGTCATTAAATTTCAGTTCCTTTATTTACCTCCCTCAAAGATACATAAAACATTTAGAACAGTGAATGGCACATAGTAAGTGTTCAATAAATATTAGCCTTTTGACTATTCTTATTCATAACCAACATATTATTTTAAAAATAAAGATATAATAGTCCACAGATCTACCTGTTGTTATTTCAAAGTCATAAATATTCATTCAAACCCCTATAAATATCCCATTCCAAGTGCAAGGTATAGATCTAAAACTCTCAAATTTTTACATGACCAGTGAATAATATGCAGTGTCGCCCCTCAAAGTCCTTTTGATATAGAAGTAGACAAAGGCAAATGATAAGTACCTAAAGAGGCATAATACAAGGTGAAATAAGTGCTTAAGTATCTGAAAAGTGATTCTATGTATTACAGAATTACAAAGGAAGAATGAATCTAATATATCCAATACATACAAATCTAAATACATTGGGGATGACAGGGTGTGCATACTGAAAGGTTTCATGTGCCGTGTGTCATTTGTGTTGATTCTTGAACAACCAATAGAGTTCAATAAGTTAGATAGAGTTTTAAGAGAGACATGGGAGCAGGGTCCAATGAGGGAAAATAAAACAACCTGGCAAAGCAAGGAGGTAGGCCATTAAAAATTGTGAGAAATGTCAGGAATAGTGAACTTTCCACTCTGGCAAAATTCTCAGACACATAGAGAGGGGCAGTGAGATAGAGAACTGAGAGACTAGGTTGGGGTCTTGTGGTTGAGGGCCTTAGATGCCAGGGAAATTTGTACTTCATTCAGTGAGCAATGCAAAGATCATAGCAGGGTCTGGGGTAAAATCTCAAATGGAAAGTAAGTTCCTGGAGAGCACAGACTTTGTTCAGCTTAACATTGTTTTCTCAGCACCTACACTAATGCCTGGCACGTAGCAGGTCAATATTTTCTCAAGGAGCATTTATCAAATGGATAATCATTGTCAGCCTTTAAATTATTACTATTGTTGATGTTGTTGTTGTTATTCTGCAAGGTACAAAAGTTCCACTGAGTGACCTCAGGAACTCCAATTTTAGCTGTTTATAATCTAAGAAGTCATTACTTTAAAGAGACCCCACTATCATATAATGATTTTAAAATCACTCTTCTAGTTTAATTATTTGTCTCCTTTTCCAGATGAGAAGATTGAGGCCAAATGAAGTGAAGGAACTCGACAGGAATATAACCCAATTGTCTGTTTTCCTAGTCTTGAGGTCTTTCCACAACCCCCAAAGAATCTGTTGTACCCAACTCTCACAAGATATAGCTATGAAGACATTGTGAACTTTGTGCACTGTTGGTGAAATATTAATTGGTACACCCACTGTGGGAAACAGAATGGGGTTTCCTAAAAAAATTCAAAATAAAACTACCATACAATCTAGCAATCCCATTACTGGGTATACACCCAAAGGCAATGAAATCACTGTCTTGAAGAGCTATCTACACTCGCATGTTCATTGCAGCATTATTCACAATAGCCCAGACATGGAAACAACTTAAATGTCTGTTGACAGATGAATGGATAATAAAATGTGGCATACACACACACATACACACACACACACACACACACACACACACACACTGGAATATTATTCCGAGATAAAAAGAAGGAAATCCTGCTGTTTGTGACAACATGGATGAAGGTAGAGGACATTATGCAAAGTGAAATAAGCCAGACAGAGAAAGACAAATACTGTATGGTATCACATACATGTGGGATCTTAAAATAAAATTTTAAAAAGTCAAATGTTTAGTGAGTAGAATGGTGGTTGCCAAGGACTGGGATATGGGGAAAATGAGGAGATATTAGTCAAAGGACAAACTTTTGGTTATAAGAGATGAATAAATTCTGGGGATCTAGCACACAGCATTGTGACTCCAGTTTATAATAATGTGTTATATACTTGAAATTTGCTAGAGAGTAGATCTTCAGTGTTTTCACCACACCAAAGGAAAAGGTAACTAAAGCGGTGGATGTTTTGTGGTAATCATTCCACAATGTGTACATATATGTCAAACCATCGCATTGTACACCTTAAATATATACAATATTTGTTAATTATATCTCAGTAAAGTTGAAAAAATATAAAGACTTTGCAAGTCCTCAGTGAAATAGTTAGGGTTTTGTTCTATTTTGTTTGTTTTGTGCTTAGGAAATGGAAATGCACTGGCATAGTTATAATACATGGATTAAAAAATAAGTTTCAGTGTGGTATCCACATTGGCCTCAATTATCCAATATTTTCAAGGACAGAAAAGAGTATATTGTTAGTGTGTGTTACATATGGTTCATTCCTCAATAAATCTTTGAATGCTCATTCACTTTCTTCTAATTTGCCATGACCTCATTAGCATTGCAATACAATATTTAGAGAAAGAAAGCACATACTGGCAACTTTTGGGGGGATTCTTCATCATGTGCTGTTACTCACAAGTTGTTTGCATATAAAATTTGTTTAAACTGGTTTGAAGATCTTTTTTGGGTTTTGAAAAATATACTGCAAAGACTTCAAAATGTATACATTTATCTTGTCAAAAGATTTATTCTTAGCACAGAAAGAATACCCCCCTTTCCCTGGGCACAAGCTAAATGCAGAACATAAGTTGCAATATCGGTGAAATAATCCTAATTGCATAAAGTAGGGCACAACAAACTGTAACAGAAGAATGAAGAAAAATTCAAAACATGGGACAATCAATACAAAGATATCACTCATTCTGAAGACTTCCATCAGTACTCAATGAAAAAGAATTTCTTATTATTTCTGGAGGCCATTAGATGATTACTACGAAATGTATAAACAGAGAATTGGAAATCTGAGATCCAAAAGAAGTTAGCAAAGAGCACCCAGTGAAAAATCAAGAAAGGAATAGAAGCAGTGAGCACAGGGTGACTTTTCATGTTAAGACAAGGATTCATTGCTTACAGTGCCTGGGATCTCAGCACAAGTTTTGTGTTAATGGATAGCCCTTTCAAAAAGAGAGCATTTACTGGGCCAGAAGGCACAAAGATAATTCCAAAGACAGCATTATAATGATGAGCAAGCTGGCTGCCGTAATCACAACCATCTCCCACGTTTTAAAGTTTTTTTAAATTTTTTTTACTGTGTTATGTTAATCACCATACAATACATCATTAGTTTTTGATGTAGTGATCCATGATTCATTGTTTGCGTATAACACCCAGTGCTCCATGTAGTACGTGCCCTCTTTAATACCCATCACCAGGCTAACTACCCACTATTGTTTTGATACTCCCAGCTTGTTACTAATGTGGACATTACTATCGAGGGGCACCACCGTGGAGGGGGTAATAGCTCAGGCTCTGAGTCATGCTAGCCTGATGACATTGGAAGGGATTCAACTTCTCTTTGCCTTAGTTTCTTTATCTGTGATAAGGAGCAACAGTGACTTCCATAAGAAGTCGTGAAAGTGATTAATCTTGTTTTTATATGTAAGTTGCTTAGAACTGTGGGTAGCACATGATTAAACTGTCAGCTATCGTGACAATTTTTGCATAGTTACGACCCAGATATTGTCTCAAGAGTTTTACGAAAATGCATATATTTGTGCTTGGGTGCATACAGGTATACACTCACCATTTCTTGATAATCTGTCATATGCCAGGCCCTATGTTAAAAATGTGACAAACAATTTTATTAACTATTCACAACTATATAATAAAATGGACTATACTGGTAATAATGATGACTAGTAATAAAATAACATGTCAATAATTTTTGAGTGCTTACTGTGCACCTCGTCCTGTGCTATGTGCTCTGCTCTGTGTGAATTATCTCATTAATCCTCACAACCACACTGTTATGGATTGTTATTATGTCCACTTGCTGCAGGAGAAAAATGAAGTAGACAGAGGCTTAGTGATGCTGAAGGTAACACATCTGGTAAGTGATAGAACCTGTATTCAATCCAAATCTCACTGGCTTGAGAGTCTAGAGTCTGTTCTCCCAACAACAACCTCTCCCAGTCAGCCTCTTCCTCCAGCTTGAGAACTTAGAGCCTCTCCCAAGGAATTCACACACAAACTCCAGAGTGAAATGTTTCCTTCCCAAGGTTTTGTGACATTACACATACCTGGCTCCCCTCTTACCTCACCAGTCCCTCCTCAATCTCCTTTGGTGGTTTCTCCTGATCTCCCAGCACAATTAATTGTTGGAGACGCTCAGAGCTCTGTCCTTGGACTTTCCTTTTCCATGTATATTTGCACCCTTGGTGATCTTGTCCAAGTGGCATTGTTTAAGTACCATTTATAGGTGGAAGACTCCCACATTTATAATCAAGCCTGTTGTTCTCCTCCTAAACACCAGGCTTGTATATCTAACTGCCTTCTTGACACATTTGATTGGATGCTGGATAGGCATCTCAAATTTAACATGTTCAAACCATGTTCCCGACTGTTCCCCCATATCTGCTTTTCCCCCAACCTTCCGCATTTCAGAATATAGCAATTGCATCCTTTCTGTTGCTCAGTCCAAAACTTTCAAAGTCATCCTGACTTGTCTCTTTCTTTCACCACTCCCTGCATGTTAACCCATGAACAAATCCTCTCAGTTCTACATATGGGATATTTCTTGAATCCATACAGTTCTCACTGATATCACCACCATACTGTGAGTCCAGGTTATCATCATTTCTCATTTGAAAAAAATGCAATTAGCTTTATAACTGGTTTCCTGGACTCTCTTTTGGCCACCTAAACAGCACTCTTTGCAGCAGTGTTGTCTGTGCACCACACTGCCCCATGTGCCTTACCTACATTAACTCACTTCATTTTGATAAGACTCCTATGAGATAGGTCCTATCCTTCTTCCCATTTACAGGTAAGGAAATCAATGCTTTAAAATGTGGGGTAACTTGACCAAGGAGGAACCGTACAACAATCTTAGTTATGCTGTTTCCATAGTGCCTTAATGCCTCAGCAATCCAGTAATTAATTCTTAGGGCTTTATTCAAGAAAATAAAGCAACAGAAAATAGACGTCTAAAGGCATTCATTAAAATGTTAACTATAATTGGGAAATGTCAGCAAACAATGTAAATGTCTCCAAAGTGGTGAATAGTGAAATAACTCAGATTACATTAATACAATAAAATATTAAGCTATCATTAAATACATGTATTAAGATTATAGAGCATCATAGACAAATACTTGAAGTGTGTATGTGGGCTAGTAATGGTTTGAGGCCACAATTTGCCCACTGTAGGAATTTAGAAATGCTTAAGGATAGGGCAGGTACTGTTTAAAGTCTATTTGAATGAGTCCATTGAATTGTGTAGACTCAAGAAGTCTTCTTCTTGAGTTTGTGTGGGCACTGAGGTGTGTCTGCATGGGCATTCGAGAGAGGAACCATTTCTCAGAGTGGATAGTATAGGAACCTACATTGGCCCTTAGCCTGGCTCCACGAACTCGGACCTGAGCTCTGTTGAGAGCCTGTGGGAAGAAAGTGACATAACTCTTCCATGAAGAGCTCCCATGTACCAGGTACCAACATTTCCTCTGAGCTATCGACCCTTCTCCTCTCACCCTCTGCCTCTAGAGCTCCAACATGCACTATTGGTTCTAGCTTACCTGCCATGTCCCTTTAGAAGTCTTGCCTGCTGGCCCATCTGGGTTAGGAGTCCTTCTTCTATGTTTCCTTAGCATCTTCTTCCCTTATCATAGTGCCTATCACTTATTACTATTATTTAATTTTTTTAATTTAATTTTTTAAATTCAAGTATAATTAACATAGAGTATTATATTAGTTTCAGGTTTACAATATAATGACATCAACAATTCTATACATTTCTCAATGCCCATCAAGATTAAATGTTTATAATTATTTCATTTCTCTCACACTCTACATTGTAAATGCCTAGAGGGCAAGGACATGTCTATTCTTGTTCTGTAAGCAAGGACACTATCTGTCTTGTTCAGTTTTGACTCTTCTGCTCCTAGCACAGGGTCTGGATCAAAGTAAGTCATCAATAAAACATTTTTAGTGTAGCTAAATCCTTTACTGATTCAAAAGCCATATTATTTTACCATCCAAAGGAGCCCTGGAAAACAATAAAAATATTTACCCAAGCCCTAAAAGAAGTGACACAGGGAATTATATTGCATGCCACCCAAAACTACATTCTAAAAATCTTCTTCACACATCTAACTTCCCTGAGTGTATGTATCACTAATCAACAATTAGCACTCACTACTGCCTTTCAGATTTGCACAGGAAAAACAAATAATTCTAAATAAACCAAAACTCAATAAACAAACTCCAGCCCATTTTTTTTGCCCCTCTCTTCTCTGTCCTCTTTCCTATCTGAGGCCTTTGGCTCTTAAGAGAATAACTCCAGGTACTTTCTAATGTAAACCATTTTAGCTTTTATTGCTGGCCACAATTTAGCAGCTCAAACATACTACCCCAGTCAGTTACAATAAGAGCTTAGACAATTGTAGTGCTAGAGTAACAAAATCTTTGAAAAATCCTTTCAAGATTGGAATGTGGGGCAGGTAGGGGTTTGAGAGGTGGTGTTAATCAAGGTAAGATGACAAATGTTGCTGTAACAAATATGACTTGCTCTTGAACCAGTCAATTGCCAGCTAGGAAGTTTTCTGATAAGTGGTGATTTGGGGGCTCAGACTGCTTCCATTCTGGGGCTTATTTGCTGCCCTGGCATTGAATAGCCAGTGGGAGGTTGGGAGCAGGGTGTGGGGAAAGCACACCCACACCAGAACCTTCAACTTTGTGTTGTGACTCTGTATGTGACACTCAAGACTTCCACTCACATTCTAATGGCCGAAACTAGTCACATGGACAACCTAATTGCAAAGGAGGCTGGGAAACATAAAAGTAAAGAGGGTTATCAGTGAGCATTAACAGTCTCTTCTAAATGGGGAAAGGAGAACCCCAGCCTATGATTAATAAATGGGTTTGCCCTTGTTGTTGTAATAAGGTACATTTTGTTTAATAAGAGTGGCATTTTATTTCCATCAATATTATTCTACTATTATTCTTATTAGAATGTGATTTTAAAAACACATTAACAATATAGGAAAGAGTTTAGAGTACTATTAGTCTCCTTGATCACCAAATCTGAGTACAAACCAATGAAATTCATTCTCGCTGCAGAGAAAATGGCAGTTTTAGAAAGCAACCAATAAAATCTAATTGATAGCCATGTTAGTGATATAGGCCAAGTATATTTGTTATCTACTGTTGTGTAATAAATTAACTTAAAACTTAAAGGTTGAGAAAACAAATATCTCAAAGTATCTGTGGTCCAGGAATCTGGGCACAACTTACCTTCTGCCACTGGCTCAACATCTCTCATGAGGTTGTGATCAAGTGGTCAGTCGGGGGTCACATCTTTAGGTTCAAGTTGAGAAGAAAGGAATTCATTTCCAAGCTCACTCACACAGTCGGTGGCAGACCTTGGTTATTTGGAACAATGACCTCTCCAGAGGGCTACATCACAACATGGCAGCTATCTTCCCCCAGGGTGGCTGATCCAAGAGAGAGTGAGAGAAATCACCTGTCAGCAGTCACAGTCTTTTAACAACTTAATCCCAGAAGTGACATACCTTAACTTCTGTGAATTTTATTTGTTAGAAGTGAATCAATGTAAGTCCAGGCCACACTCAAGGGGAGACTATGACACATGACAGTGAATGCTACCAGGGAAAGATCATTTGGGAGACTGCATACCATTGTAGAGACTGGATATCACTGTAATTTTCAATAGCAAAATCTTTAATAAATTCTTTTTTCAAAGTTATATTTGAAACTACAGTTTTAACACTGTTTCTTTTGGGACTAAAATCAAATAATTTAGTTAAATATTGCAGCCTTGAAATTAAAATAAGCATTGTTAAAGTAGCAATAAAAGCATATATTACAAACTTTATCTGAAATAAAACTTATGTTTTGAGAGTTTTTCAATATGTAATTTATAGCTCCTATCCTAACTTATAATTGTGCTCTTTGCTTTCTAGATAGAGACCTTGAAAAGACAATTTTTCCAATATTGCTGCCTTGGGAATATGAAGATAAGAAACCATTTTTTGACTTGACATTTAGCTGTGAAAAAGCATTCCCCGTTTGAGAAGCATTTTAAATTTCCTGTTCCAACAGGTTTCCTTCAGGGCACTATGGGGTGAAAGCCCACCATGCTATAAAAATCCCATAAGGATTTTCCTGACACTTTGTTTGATTCTTGGATCAGACAACAGAACAAAAGGCAACTCTGGCCAGAAAGAAGTCTGTTCTCCTTTGCCAAAGAGCCTTACTTCTAAGGGTCACTAGAGTAGCTCACATTTTCAATTTTTTTTTCCAGAAGTCACAAAAGCACCATTCTCGAAGAGATAACTATGATTCCATGGGCAAAGACAGAAAAATAATGCCCAAAGTCACTTAATGACTAGATAAGCAAAAGATTTCAGTTTCTTAATAAGACTTTGCTGAAAACAAACAAAAATCTACACACAGAATTTCTATCCTGCACTGTTTTCATTATTCAGCCAATCTCAATCTTCTTCTCTGCCATTGGAATAATCTTTCCAAAACAGAGTTCTCACTGTGCTACCCCCACCTCCCTGCTGTTCTCCACCCAGCAGTACTTCTACCACAGGCCTTCTGATTCCTGTCAAATGCAACACAGAACACCAAGAAGTCATAAAGGAAAATATAGAGACATGTAGCTACATAATTCAGGACAGTAAAACTCACCAGAAAAAAAGCTATAGATTTTAACCCCTAATATAACCTCATTTACCTGTCATCCATAAAAATGATCAATATTATTTCTGTATCTTTATTCAGGTCATTAATAACATCACTAACCAGGACCGGGCCAAGGCCAATGTCCTACATCATGCCACTAGAATCCCTGCCCCATGGTGCCGTTGTTTCTTTCATCAGAACCATCTGGGCACAGTGGTTCACAAGCAATGAATCTACCCAATTGTAACAGACATCTAGTTCACATAGGTCCATCTTAGCAGTGAGATTCTGAGAGATCTACTTAAATGACATGATGAAGTACAGATAGTTTTCTGTATTTCTTTCAAATGCCAGTCTTACAATTTGACCAATGATGAAAAATCAATCAGTTTTGTAGTTTGTTCCCAATCAACACATGCTGCTTCCTTTCCTGCGTGCTCAAAAAACCTAAAACAAATAGGAAGTTCTTTCAGCTCTACCTTCAAGTTCATTACTAATATTGCCTCTTCTCACTACCTGAATCACTACTACCCTGGTCCAAGCCACCTTTGTCTTCACTTTCAGTTTTGCTTCCTTAATACAGAGACCAAAATTAGCCTTTTAAAAAGTCATATCAATCCATTTCTTTGTTCAAAGTCAGCTGTCACCACCAGCCCAGTGATGGGTATTAAGGAGGGCACATACTGCATGGTGCACTGGGTGTTATACGAAAACAATGGATCATGGATTACCACATCAAAAACTAATGATGTATTGTATGGTGACTAACATAACATAATAAAAAAACAAAAACAAAAAAAGTCAGCTGTCATCAATCGTTTTTCAAATAAAATTTCAAGTTCTGACTGTGACCTACAAGTCCCCATATAATCTGACTCCCGGTCTGACTTCATCTCCTATTCTACTCTCTCTCACTCCACTCAGTCACCATGGCCTTGCTATTCTCCAAATACACCAAATTATTCCTGCTTCAGTGCCCTTTACATGCTCTTCCTTCGTGGATAGCTCTACCCCAAGAAGAGCTTATTCCTATTGTGTTTTCAAGGTCATAATATTCCCTCCCTCCTATACATCTATTGTATTTGCCTGGAAGGTTTTGAGTAGTAAGATGAGGAAATGGCTACGGTTACCAGCCTTGGGAGACTCGTTTATCTCATTATGCAAATCATATTCTAAGCTTATCACATCACCTTCTATTTTAGAGTCATAAATAGGCATATGATGCAATTAAATAATAGTGCTCAAATGACATGAATTACCAGAAGAAAACCTATTCAAAAAATAGAAATAAAGGTGCTTGAATGGCATATTATTGATTCATTTGCTACAAATATCTTTTATGGGAACCACTAAATATTGTATGATTTTGGCTACAATTCATACATGTCAGATATGTGTATGATACAAATCATCATGTAATACCTATTTACCCAAACATATACATTTACACATACATAGCCAAATAAATGCATTTAATAATGTGGCCACTAGAGCCCTACATTTATAGCATCCTTTTAAAAGGGGATGCATTTTAATATTAATTATAATAGAAATAGATGCAGCAGTGTTGCAAAGTTTAATCACAAAGATAATATTTTAATAAAGAATTAGTCAATTTGTGTTAGACAAAACTCAAAAATCATTATAATTTTTTTCAAATTAGTAAAACTATCTCCAATTTTTCCACCACTCTGGCTCATTAATTCATTGCTTATTCTTTTTTTTTTTTTAAGGTTTTATTTATTTATTTGAGACAGAGAGAATGAGAGAGAGAGAGAGAGCACATGAGATGGGGGAGGGTCAGAGGGAGAAGCAGGCTCCCCGCCGAGCAGGGAGCCCGATGCGGGACTCGATCCAGGGACTCCAGGATCATGACCCGAGCCAAAGGCAGTCGCCCAACCAACTGAGCCACCCAGGCGCCCTCATTGCTTATTCTTTTTGATAAATGCTAGCCATCATGCAAATAAAATCACTGCAGCCACATTTAGTCTTCAGAGAGCCTGCAGGACACATCGGAGGAAAGAAAACATCTAAGAGTCAGAATATTTGGTTTCAATTTCTGGACATACCACTGGTTTGACATGAAACTTTTAACACATTGCTCTAACTCTTGGATTCTGTTTCCTTGTTTCTAAAATGGGGTCACTAGGGGCACTTGTGTGGCTCAGTGAGTTAAGCATCTGCCTTCGGCTCAGGTCATGATCCCAGGGTCCTGGGATCGAGCCCCACGTCAGGCTCCCTGCTGAGCATGGAGCCTGCTTTTCCCTCTCCCTCTGCCTGCCACACCCCCTGCTTGTGCTCTCTCACTCTCTGTCAAATAAATAAATAAAATCTTTAAAATAAATAAATAAAAATAAAAAAGAATTAAAAATTTAAAAATGGGGTCACTAATATCTGCCTTCTTCCTCTCATAAAATTTCTATTTGTATAAAAATTATTAGTAGTAAATACCTTTCATTAGCCTTGACTCAGAGGCAAATGTGTGACTAACAGTTCATCTATAGGAAGAATTTACAATTAGATACCTACACATAATGTTGCCCTGATACCATGCCAATTTTGAGTATCTTTCCATCAGTCTTACACTGTTTAAGGACTAAAACTTGAAATACATAAGGAACATCATGAACCACGGTCAGCAAACAGCATTGTATAGCTTCATAATATTTAATCATTTCACCATTTCTTGGTTTTCTATTCATTAATTCATCAAATATTCAATGAGCAACTTACAGTAAATCATTAGGAGATTGAACTTGTGTTTATTCCTACTCCTAGAAATGTCACTACAATTATGGTACAAAGAATGAAAATGGACAAAGAGAAAGGCAGAGGAGACAACAGATGAAGATGGCACACATTTTTCAAAGATGGATAGCAGAGTGGTGAGTGACTTAGCAGAGACCGGGGAGCTTAAATTGAAATGTCTACAGTCAAGCAGCAGCAAGAAGTGAATCAATTTGCCCCACGGATTCCTGAAAAGCTCGAATTTGGAGGCACCAGCTATAGCAGAAGATCATGTAAAAAGCAGGGTTGAAAACAGAATTGTCTGGAATCCTGTACACAGGAGAGTTAGGCTTTAACTCAGACATCCCATCCCCCTCCCTCTTCAAGCCTACACACCCTTCTTGTGGACAGTGCCACTAGAGGTATTGACTGGGGGGTAACCTTTAAATAAACATCAAGATTCCCACACAATCACCCTAGAATGAAGCACAGCATTTGACAAGGTTGGCTCATGCCCGCAGAGCTCCCGATTCATGTTTAAGTCATTTCCCTTAAGTATGAAAGTAAGTAGAATCCTCTCACATGAAAGAACAAAAGAAAGCGATTTGGAACAGAAAAATATTTCAAAGCCTGAACAAAACAATCTATTATTGCTACCCTCAAAGAAACTGAAGACAATGTATTGCTCATTCATGAAAATAGAACAGGGTGTAGGGGCGCCTGGGTGGCTCAGTCGTTAAGCGTCTGCCTTCGGCTCAGGTCATGATCCCAGGGTCCTGGGATCGAGCCCCGCATCGGGCTCCCTGCTCGGCCGGAAGCCTGCTTCTCCCTCTCCCACTCCCCCTGCTTGTGTTCCCTCTCTCGCTGTGTCTCTCTCTGTCAAATAAATAAATAAAATCTTTAAAAAAAAAAAAAAAAAAAGAAAAGAAAATAGAACAGGGTGCTGTAAAAAATAACCAGGGGACAAAAAAGAACTCTTAAGAATGTGTGTCCTAAGATGCATATGTGTCAATGTGTACATCTCTCATTTAAAAGTTTATTAAAAAGATAAGACAATAAGGCTTAAACTTATTGCCAAAAAGTAAAATAAAAAGACAAGCATAGATACAGGTGAGAAAAGATAAGAAAATTAGGGTTGACCAATTTAAAAGGTACAAAATCTTACTGATCAGACTCCAGAGAGGACAGAAAATGGAGAAGATATCAAATAATTACTGGGAATATTTCCTACAACAGAGGACTTCCCTTTCCAGTTTGAACATGTGCAACACAATGGATTAATCTCTGATTGCAGTTGCAATAAAGTATCACAAACGTGATGGCTTAAAACTATTCTCTTATAGTTCTGGAGGCCGGAAATCTGGAATCGGTTTCATTGAGCTCAATTCGAGATATTGGCAAGGTTAGTTCCTTCTAGAGTCTCTAGGAGAGAATCTGTTGCCTTACCTTTTCCAGCTTATGAGGGCTACCTAGGTTCCTTGCCTCATGGCCCCTTCCTCACGTCACTACCTGTTACTCCTACAGTCTAACCTATTACTGTAGTCAAGGAAATAGGACACAGTGTGTGATTAAACTTTATTTTCTTATCCTTCCAATAAACATTCAAGTTAGATATGCACACATTGGCACGTGTGCATCTGCGTACACACACACACACACGCACACACACACACACACATTCAGAAGAGTTCTTTTTTTGTCCTCTGGTTATTTTTTACAGCCCCCTGTTCTGTTTTTCTGTAGTCAAGTTCGTGATACTTTGTTACAACTGCAATAGCGATACCAGTTGTAGAGCAGATCTAGACAGCAACCATACAGATTGAAGCCCAAGGGACCGAGAGCTTTGGCTGGGAGGGAGGGTTCCTGAAAATAAGAACTGATAGAGTGACTGAAACTATATTCAAGAATTTGGGGGAAAATAGTAAGAGGAATGTTACAGAAATGTGTGAGAGTTTCAAAAAGTAAAGGTACATGGAAAACTAAGCTAGTGGGGAAAATCAGGCATATTCCATGCCAGGCAACACAAAATGTTTCAAGAAAAGGACTCAGATAATTGTTACACTACATAGTTCAGCAGCAAATAATATTTACATGGCAACAATAGAAACATTAACTACTATTTTAACCCAAAATTGTGATATAAATATATTAGGATGATAAAGGTAAAGTGAAGGTTGCAACATATAGAGAAATGCACAAATTATGTCAAGAACTGATAATCCAGTAAGTAGCAATATAAGCTTATTCTTCTAAAAAATGGACATAAATACCAGAAAAGTCAAAAGATTTTAAAGCCATTGTCTCTGATGTGTCAGGCTGGAATTGGAGGAGAATGTGACAAGGGACTGCTCTATTTTGTTGTTAAGTCTTTTAGTACTATTTTTTAAAGATGTATTTGTTTATCTGAGGGAGAGAGAAAGTGCAAGAGGGTGGGGAGGGGCAGAGGGAGAGGGAGAGAATCTCAAGCAGACTCTCTGCTGAGCGCAAAGCCTGACACGAGGCTTGATCCTACGACCCTGAGATCATGACCTGAGCTGAAACCGAGTCGGATGTTTAACCGACTGGAGCCACCCAGGAGCCCCCTTTTAGTACTGTTTTATGTTTAACAATGTGCATGGATTCCTTTAGGAACTGAAAGTAAACAACTCCGTCAGCAAACGTTAATGGATTACTTACTCTGACTCAGGAGCCATGCTAGGGTCTGGAGACATTGTCATCCCACATTTATATCCCACTGTGTGGCCCTGTCCTTGGGGCTGTTGAAATCCCCCGGCTCCAAAGAGCTCAGTTTCATAAGACAACGTGTGAACAAATATTTTATGACCTCATATTCAGTAGGCATTTCTTACTCCCAAAAAGCAGATTGCAGCTTATATGGTAGTAATCCACAAGACTGTACAGAAATTATTTAAATCTAAAAATAATCTACAAACTGTACTGAAAGCCAACCTTTGCTTCTATTCTCTCTACTAAAGCACATTTACCAGAGCTTCTAAGAATCAATAAGCTTAACTGATTTCACATTTGTAAGATTTTATTATACATTAAAACAGTTTGGATTGCTACACTAATCTTAGAAGCAATTTTGCATCCTCTAGTTACATTGCTGAAATTCTTCTTCAAACTTCTAGCCTCATGTCAGCAACAACAGTTACTGAGGACTGAGCATTTACTCCACGCCAGGCAGCAAGCTAAAAGATATAAGCCATTATTTCCATAGATCCTCACACAGTCCAGTGAGGTAAGGACCATTATATTCCCATTCTAAAGACAAAACTGAAGTTTAGAGGAATTAGATGATTTGCAGAGTCACATAGCTAGTGAAAGGCAAGAGTTGGGATTTGTAGCCAGGCTGCAGGACTCAGGAGGAGACACTGGGAACTATACTACTACTCTGCCTTTCCAGACATTTCCGTGCCTCTCCACTGCCTAGAGCATCAAAGTCAAAGTCTCGGTGGCTGGATTGGTTCACAAACTCGGGAGCTTCCTGGGTGAAATCTGCAACTGGCCCCCGTACGTGGAGGGCAAGGAGACAGTGAAGAAGAGGCAGCCACTCCACATGGGTAGGTGGCAGGTTTAATAAGCAAGGGGACTTACATACAAGGTTTGAGCTGGGCAGCCACAGGATGAGTAGATCTTGACACCACTCACCAGAATTTTGAAAGTGTGTATAGCTGCCTTGATGGGGCTCAGTTATGTGCCCTGTCCGGATGGTCTCAACAACACATTGCTATTTCAGGGCTGTGTCCTTGCGGAAGCTTATGAGAGCAGGAAAGGCAAGGGACACACATTCCAAGGAGAGGCGAGGGTGTGAGGAGCCTCACATATATACATACATATGTATATATGGTTATATGGATATGGTTGGATATGTATATATGGTTATTATACATATATATATATATATAGAGAGAGGGGTTATATATACATATATATATAGAGAGAGAGAATATGATATATGATAGAATGATCTGATGTTTTTTTCAATATAATAATGCCTCCCAAATTATTATAGATGACATGTTCTAAAATTTAGATTTGCCAAGAACTCATTTCCCCAGCCAGGTTTCCAGTATCTACAATTCACTAGTATTCTAAAACTAAGCACCACATACCCGAGAACCGAACAAGGCCTCGGAGTGTGCCCAGCCAACTTCCTATCTTGAGCGGAAATTCTATTTCCAACACCCTGGCATCTTACTTCTGCTGGAGTAGCAAGACCATTTCTACTCAGCTGGGCCACAGTCACATGGTTCGAATTGCTTATTTTAATTATTAGAAGATGGTCACTGTACTTTGTTGTCAGTGACCCTGCTGCCACCGCTTTCCCGGAGGCTATTTCTTGAAAGTCAAGTGCTCTTCCACGCTCACCCCACTTCCTGCAAAGCCCTGGCAGCGCTGGCTGCATGGTAATTTTGCAGGAGACACTGGACATCACTGGCATTTATTTTGCTCCTTGGTTGACATATTTATTTTAGGAAATCCTTCAGACAATATGATAAAGGTTCCAGACAGAAGGCCCATTGGCTTGCCTTATTGGAAAACAAAGCATATGTGAGGTCAAAAAAGCAGTCGAGATTTCTCTGTGACTGTACTAATAAGAAATGACAAAGGCTGAAATACACGATGGAAAATAAATAGCACTGGAGGACTGGTTCAACATCTGATTAAACAGAGTATTTGCTTTTCTCGTGGCTGTATATTTCTAGGCTACAGATAAAAATATAGTAATTTTATGTAATTGTGAAAAGGTCATCTGGCTAATTTTATTTCAAGCACAAGAAAGTGGAAAGAATACTTAACCTTCATTTGTTGTTAATCATATTGCTTCATAATATTGCTGGAAGGAAAACCTGATCAGCCAGGGGAAATAACCAAAGAAAACGTATCCTTAAAATGTCCTGGTATCTTTTGTCCTTCATCTGTTTTATGTCCCAACATATACCTTTATATTAACGAAAAGGTCATGTTACAGTAATTAGCAGTAACATTTATTTAAAGCATATATTAATGTACTATATAAGACTTATACAACTTTTGGTAAGTGCAGCAGTGAACATTTTAATTGTACTATAAATACCATATGGAGCAATAGATTGCCCAAATGATCAGTTTTGTCTTTCAGCTGGAATTTGCACAATGCTACGAAATCTAAAAACTAAAATTGGCATCATAATTGTTACAGAGTATTTAGTCACCTTAATTATACTCACCATGCAACTGGCAAACTCTATAATTACTATTATTTGGGAGATTGTTTTGCCAAACAGTCTGTTTAAAAGGTTACTTCGCTTTTCTATCATATTTTATCTCAAAGCACAATTGTCTGTGGCTTCTTTGTGAATGTGAAGGATTCAAAACAACTGGCTTAAGAATGAAAAGATGGGAAGCCAGAGGGTCTTTTAGAACCTACTGGAACTCTTTGTGCTGTTTGTGTAGCAGGTGAGTTGTATGAGTATCTGCATGGATTGAACAGTTCTTTTCCAGTGAGACTGTGTGTGACCCATAGCTTATCAGAAATCATCTAGGAACAAATTGTGCTGCAACAGCTCTCTGCTACATTATCGTGCCACTGTTTTCTCCAATAAAAGGCACCAAGGATCCTTGGAGAAATAGCTGATTCTAGGAATGGCCCAGGAAATATACAAGACGAAGCTGGAATATCTTGGAATGCCAGAAAGTAAGAAAGTACTAAAAAAAAAAAAACAAAACCCCACAAAAAACCACACACATGAAGTGGGTGTGTTAAAGGGACACTGGAGTCACCTGAGAGCTAGCTCCCAATGGTCAAATCTGGAACAGCTTGAGCAGGAAATTAAACAAAGTAGTATTGGATTAGAACCCAAAGTATAAAATTAATACCCATGAGTCCATACTGATATAAGTGATTGAATAAATAAGTAGAGGAGAACAGATACATCTTCCTTATAGAATTCCAAAATATTTATGCAGATACTACACTGTCAGGGAGGGGGAACATAATTCATCATTCCTTCTTGGGCCGTCCATAGTGATTTCCTTCCAAAGAGTCTAGTATAGAAAGGGGAAATAAAAGAGTGACTTTACAGTAGAGAAACCTGCCAACCACTACCTCAGCAAGGTGGTAAAAGTCAATACTTACAGTGATAAGTCATGTTGATATGATGTAATAAAAACAGCACTTTATCTCTATTGTCTTCCTCTCTAATCAAATCACGGGGAAAACACTAGACAAATACTAATTGAGTAACATTCTAGAAAATACCTGACTAGTGTTTTTAAAGACTGTCAAGGTCATCAACAACAAAGACTATTTGAGAATCTGTCAGAGGAGTCTGAGGAGACATGACGACTAGATGCAGTGTGGTGTCCTGGATAGGATTGTTTATGGACTTAAAAAAAAGATAGCCCTTGTACAATAGTTTCTCCAAGCATAGGATTAGGCCCTCATGGATCCAGTAAAAATTCTGAGAAGTATCTTTCTTCTGCCTATGAAAATTAAAACCAACCTAGAACTCTTTGGAGATGTAAACTCTATCTTTTTCCTTATAGGATTGATAATAGATTGTTTTGGTCAGAATTTTAAGTTCTTCCTTCTTATAGGATCTTGATGGACAAAAATTACCATTCAAAGAAAATGTATTAAGCATTGTGCTTGGCACCAAGTATTCAAAGCAGAATAAGACAATCCCTACTCTTTTTTTTTTTTTTTTTTTGACAATCACTACTCTTAAAAGTCTTACAGTCTAACATGGGAGGCATAAAGATAACTATACATAAAATAGTTGCTTTAATTAGAACACACTCCAATTTATACATGAATGAAAACAAAAGAAGAAAATTCTACTGGTTCTAATGGCAGGGAAAGTTTTATATCAGAAATGACATTTGCATTGTGCCCTAATGAATGAGTATGAATTTTCCAGGGAGATAAGGAATATTGTGCACAAATCTGTTTGTTGTTAATAATTTTGGGGAAAAAGGAGATTGGAAGTTTGAAATGAGAAAAAGGTAGCTAGATAAGTAGGAGCAGGTGCTTGGATGATGCAGCCTTGAGATAGAAAGGATGTGAATTTCTGATGTCTAGGTGGTAAAGGAGCCAAGATGTGCATGAGTGATGAGACACCACATTTTGTCTCTGTATTTTAAAAGACCCATTTTATCAGACAGCATCCTGACACAATGGAGAAGTTATTTAGCATTTTTTAGACTATGTAACCCACTTTTAAAAAATTATCAGACAAAACTATTTAAAATGTTGCTCTAATCAAGACATTTAATACATATTTTGACAGTCCCATTCCTTGGTGGATAATTCTACCTAGCCACCCTCATTGTTAGGCTATTATTTATTCTTCATTAATTTTTAATATCTATGCACTTATAAACACTACAGTATAAATTATTGAAAAGCCATCCATATTGTGCAATATAAAACTTGAGAATCCACTGCAGCCTTCAGGGTAGCTACTAAAGTATTAATAATAATAAGTAGAGGGGGGAAGAAACCCTAGAGCATGATAAAGGAAATCCAAATAGATCAATCCAATTTTATGAAAATAGATCTCTCTCCCAGGGCTTGGGACTACACACAAAGGCGGAGTGAGTTACCTTGGTCATTTTTTGTATATGACTCAACGTAGCATTTTACTTACCTGAAACAGCAAGACACAGCAGAAAGAACCTGGGACTGAGTTGAGTCCTAATCTGAAAGTCTGGTTTTAAGGACCCATTGTGCCCCTGCTCCTGTCCCCAAGTCTCCAATTTCTTTAACTGTCAAGGAAACAAGTTGGAAATGATCAGCAGTTTCAACTTTATTTTTGCAGAACATTCTTTTTCCTAATAAACTTTTATATAGCCCTGTGACATAAAAATGAAACACAGGTAAGCAAGTTGAGTCTTATTTTATAAGTTGAAATGGATGGTAATTAAATATCATTAACTTGGGCCAAAGGAGGGCAGTGAGGATCTTTTAAAAATTGCAATCATGGGGGGAGGAGCAAGATGGTGGAGGAGTAGGAGACCTAAATTTCGTCTGATCCCAGGAATTCAGCTAGATGGGGATCAAACCATTCTGAACACCTATGAACTCAACAGGAGATCAAAGAAAAGAATAGCAGCAATTCTCTGAACAGAAAAGTGACCACTTTCTGGAAGGTAGGATGTGCGGAGAAGTGAATTCGAGGTGATATTCGGGAAGATAGACGGCAGGGGAGGGGGCCTCCATCAGCCGCTTCTGGCAAGTGATAGGGCCGTGGAGCACAAAATCGGAATTTGTAGAAGTCAGCTCCGCTGAGGGAGGTCGCTCCAGCAGCTAAGCGGGGGGTGGAACCCTTGTGGGACAGTGTGGTCTCAGGACCCTCAGGGTCACAGAAAGACCGGGGGTGGCTGAGTGTGGCAGAGCTCCCAGGTATCGGAGCGGGGAAGCCAGCTGCAGAGACAGAGCCGAGGAGCGGGCTCTCAGCTCGGGGCTGCCATAAACTGTGATCCTCAACACAGTCGGGCCACTGCTCCTCCAGCAGGGACCCAACAAGCGGCAGATCCGGGAAGACTCACCTTCCTCCCCTGGGAGGAGAGGCGCGGGAGCGCACCGCGGGGATCTGCTGGGTTTGGAGACTCCACCCGGGGTCAGGTGCCAGAGATAGAAATGCCCGGTCACAGGCCAGGTGAGCACGGAGTGCAGAGGGAGACCGGGGAGACGGGAGAGACTGACTGCTTTTCTCTGGGGGCGCACTGAGGAGCGGGACCCCGAGTTCTCGGCGCCTCCCGGGTAGAGATTGGAAGGCCGCCATTTTCCCCCCATCCTCCAAAGCTGTACGGAAAGCTTGCAGGGAACAAAAGCTCCCGACAGCAAACCCCAGCAGATTACTTAGCCCGGACCCGGCAAGGGCGGGGCAATTCTGCCTCCGGCAAAGACATTTGGGAACCACGGCAACAGGCCCCTCCCCCAGAAGATCAGCAAGAAGAGCCAGCCAAGACCAAGTTTACCGATCAATGAGAATGGCAGAACTCCAGCGCTAGGGGAATACTGCACATAGAATTCATGGCTTTTATACCATGATTCTTTAGTCTTTCAAAGTTAATTTTTTTTTAATTTTCTTTTTCTTTTTTTTTTTGAATCTTTCTTTTTCCCTTTTTCAACCAACATCTTATCAATCCCTTTTTAAAAAATCTTTTTTTTTTATTTTTCATTTTTAGAGTCATATTCTATCCCTTCATTGTAGTTAACCTTATTTTTGGTATATATATATAAGTTGTTCCCTCTTTAAAATTTTGGGATACAGTTGCTTCTAACAGACCAAAATATACCCTAAATCTCTAGTGAATGGCTTTGTTCTAGTCTACTGCCTGATCACATTCTCTCCTTTTTTTTTAAATTTCTCTTCTTTCTTTTATCAACCAACATCTTATCTTATTAATTCCTTTTATAAAATCTTTTATAATTTTCATCTTTACAGTCATATTCTATCCCTTCAATGTATTTACCCTTATTTTTGTACATATGTAAGTTTTTCTTTCTTTAAAATTTTGGGAGGCACTTTCTTCTAACAGACCAAAATATGCCCAAATTCTAGTGTGTGGCACTGATCTATGCACCAGCCGGATCATATTTGATCATATTCTGTTTTTTTTTTTCCTTTTTTTTTTCTTTTTTCTTTCTTTCCCTTTCTTTTCCCCCGGTTTCAGGTCTCTTCTGATTTGTTTAGTGTATATTTTTCTGGGGTCATTGTTACCCTGTTAGCATTTTGTTCTCTCATTCATCTATTCTCCTCTGGACAAAATGACTAGATGGAAAAACTCACCTCAAAAAAAAGAACAAGAGGCAGTACTGATGGCCAGGGACCTAATCAATACGGACATTAGTAAGACATCAGAACTAAAGTTAAGAATGACGATTATAAAGATACTAGCTGGGCTTGAAAAAAGCATGGAAGATATTAGAGAAACCCTTTCTGGAGAAATAAAAGAACTAAAATCTAACCAAGTCGAAATCAAAAAGGCTATTAATAAGGTGCAATCAAAAATGGAGGCTCTAACTGCTATGATAAATGAGGCAGAAGAAAGAATTAGTGATATAGAAGACCAAATGATGGATAATAAAGAAGCTGAGAAAAAGAGAGATTAAACAGCTACTGGATCATGAGGGCAGAATTCGAGAGATAAGTGATACCATAAAGCAAAACAATATTAGAATAATTGGGATCCCAGAAGAAGAAGAAAGAGAGAGAGAGGCTGAAGGTATATTGGAGCAAATTATAGCAGAGAACTTCCCTAATTTGAGGAAGGAAACAGGCATCAAAATCCAGGAGGCACAGAGAACCCCCCTCAAAATCAATAAAAATAGTTGAACACCCCGACATCTAATAGTAAAACTTAACAAGTTTCAGAGACAAAGAGAAAATCCTGAAAGCAGCTCGGGACAAGAGGTTGGTAACCTACAATGGTAGAAATATTCGATTGGCAACGGACCTATCCACAGAGACCTGGCAGGCCAAAAAGTACTGGCATGATATATTTAGAGCACTAAACAAGAAAAATCTGCAGCCAAGAATGTTATATCCAGCTAGGCTGTCGTTGAAAATAGAAGGAGAGATAAAAAGCTTCCAGGACAGGGGCGCCTGGGTGGCTCAGTTGGTTAAGCGACTGCCTTCAGCTCAGGTCATGATCCTGGAGTCCCTGGATCGAGTCCCGCATCGGGCTCCCTCCTCAGCAGGGAGTCTGCTTCTCCCTCTGACCCTCCTCCCTCTCATGCTCTCTGTCTCTCATTCCCTCTCTCGCAAATAAATAAATAAAATCTTTAAAAAAAAAAAAAAAAAAGCTTCCAGGACAAACAAAAAATAAAAGATTTGCAAACACAAAACCAGCCTTACAGGAAATCTTGAAAGGGGTCCTCTAAGCAAAGAGAGAGCCTAAAAGTAACATAGACAGAAAGGAACAGACAATATACAGTAACAGTTACCTTACAGGCAATACAATGGCACTAAATTCATAGCTTTCAATAGTTACCCTGAATGTAAATGGGCTAAATGCCCCAATCAAAAGACCTCACAGGGTATCAGATTGGATATAAAAACAAGGCCCATTGATATGCTGTCTGCAAGAGACTCATTTTAGACCCAAAGACACATCCAGATTGAAAGTGAGGGGGTGGAAAACCATTTACCATGCTAATGGACACAAAAGAAAGCTGGAGTGGCAATCCTTATATCAGACAAATTAGATTTTAAACCAAAGACTATAATAAGAGAGGAGGAAGGACACTATATCCTACTTAAATGGTCTATCCAACAAGAAGATCTAACAATTGTAAATATCTATGCCCCTAACATGGGAGCAGCCACTTATATAAGCCAATTAATAACAAAAGCAAAGAAACACATCGACAACAATACAATAATAATGGGGGACTTTAACACCCCCCTCACTGAAATGGACAGATCATCTAAGCAAAAGATCAACAAGGAAATAAAGGCTTTAAATGACACACTGGACCAGATGGACTTCATAGATATATTCAGAGCATTCCATCCCAAGGCAACAGAATACACATTCTTCTCTAGTGCCCATGGAACATTCTCCAGAATAAATCACATCGTAGGTCACAAATCAGGTCTCAACCGGAACCAAAAGACTGGGATCATTCCCTGCGTATTTTTGGACCACAATGCTTTGAAACTAGAACTCAATCACAAGAGGAAAGTCGGAAAGAACTCAAATACATGGAAGCTAAAGAGCATCCTACTAAAGAATGAATGGGTCAGCCAGGAAATTAAAGAAGAATTAAAAAAATTCATGGAAACAAATGAAAATGAAAACACGACTGTTCAAAATCTTTGGGATGCAGCAAAGGCAGTCCTAAGAGGACAGTATATAGCAATATAAGCCTCTCTCAAGAAATAAGAAAGGTCTCAAATACACAACCTAACCCTACACCTAAGGGAGCTGGAGAAAGAACAGCAAATAAAGCCTAAACCCAGCAGGAGAAGAGAAATAATAAAGATCAGAGCAGAAATCAATGAAATAGAAACCAAAAGAACAGTAGAACAGATCAACGAAACTAGGAGCTGGTTCTTTGAAAGAGTTAACAAGATTGATAAACCCCTGGCCAGACTTATCAAAAAGAAAAGAGAAAGGACCCAAATAAATAAAATCATGAATGAAAGAGGAGAGATCACAACCAACACCAAAGAAATACAAACAATTATAAGAACATATTACGAGCAACTATATGCCAGCAAATTAGATAATCTGGAAGAAATGGATGCATTCCTAGAGATGTATCAACTACCAAAACTGAACCAGGAAGAAATAGAAAACCTGGAACAGACCTATAACCACTAAGGAAATTGAAGCAGTCATCAAAAATCTCCCAAGAAACAAGAGCCCAGGGCCAGATGGCTTCCCAGGGGAATTCTACCAAACATTTAAAGAAGAATTAATACCTATTCTTCTGAAACTGTTCCAAAAAATAGAAATGGAAGGAAAACTTCCAAACTCATCTTATGAGGCCAGCATTACCTTGATCCCAAAATCAGACAAAGACCCCATCAAAAAGGAGAATTACAGACCAACATCCTTGATGAACATGGATGCAAAAATTCTCACCAAAATACTAGCCAATAGGATCCAACAGTACATTAAAAGGATTATTCACCATGACCAAGTGGGATTTATTCCTGGGCTGCAAGGTTGGTTCAACATCTGCAAATCAATCAACGTGATACAATACATTAATAAAAGAAAGAACAAGAACCATATGATCCTCTCAATAGATGCAGAAAAAGCATTTGACAAAGTACAGCATCCTTTCTTGGTCAAAACTCTTCAGAGTGTAGGGATAGAGAGTACATACCTCAATATCATAAAAGCCATCTATGAAAAACCCACAGCGAATATCATTCTCAATGGGGAAAAACTGAAAACTTTCCCCCTAAGGTCAGGAACACTGCAGCGATGTCCACTATCACCACTGCTATTCAACGTAGTATTAGAAGTCCTAGCCACAGCAATCAGACAACAAAAAGAAATAAAAGGCATCTGAATCAGCAAAGAAGTCAAACTCTCGCTCTTTGCAGGTGATATAATACTTTATGTGGAAAACCCAAAAGACTCCACCCCCAAATTACTAGAACTCGTACAACAATGTGGCAGGATACAAAATCAATGCACAGAAATCAGTTGCTTTTCTATATGCTATCAATGTAACTGTAGAATGAGAAATTAAGGAATCGATTCCATTCACAATAGCATCAAAACCCATAAGATACCTAGAAATAAACCTAACCAAAGAGATAAAAGATCTATACTCTAGACAATATAGAGCACTTATGAAAGTAATTGTGGCAGACACAAATGAGCTAGAACTCATACAGGAATTCAGTAAAGTGGCAGGATATAAAATCAATGCACAGAAATCAGTGGCATTCCTATACACCAACAACAAGACAGAAGAAAGAGAAATTAAGGAGTTGATCCCATTTACAATTGCACCCAAAACCATAAGATACCTAGGAATAAATCTAACCAAAGAGGCAAAGAATCTGTACTCAGAAAACTATAAAATACTCATGAAAGAAATTGAGGAAGACAAAAAAAATGGAAAAATTTCCATGCTCATGGATTGGAAGAACAAATACTGTGAAGATGTCAATGCTACCTAGAGCAATCTACACATTCAATGCAATCCCTATCAAAATCCACTTTTTTCAAAGAAATGGAACAAATAATCCTAAAATTTGTATGGAACCAGAGAACCCCGGATAGCCAGAGGAATGTTGAAAAAGAAAAGCAAAGCCGGTGGCATCATAATTCCAGACTTCAAGCTCTACTACAAAGCTGTCATCATCAAGACAGTATGGTACTGGCACAAAAACAGACACATAGATCAATGGAACAGAATAGAGAGCCCAGAAATGGACCCTCAACTCTATGGTCAACTCATCTTTGACAAAGCAGGAAAGAATGTCCAATGGAAAAAGACAGTCTCTTCAACAAATGGTGCTGGGAAAATTGGACAGCCACATGCAGAAGAATGAAACTGGACCATTTCCTTACACCACACACAAAAACAGACTCAAAATGGATGAAAGACCTAAATGTGAGACAGGAATCCATCAAAATCCTAAAGGAGAACACAGGCAGCAACCTTTTCGACCTCAGCCGCAGCAACTTCTTCCTAGAAATATTGCCAAAGGCAAAAGAAGTAAGGGCAAAAATGAACTACTGGGACTTCATCAAGATAAAAAGCTTTTGCACAGTAAAGGAAACAGTCAACAAAACCAAAAGACAACTGAAAGAATGGGAGAAGATATTTGCAAATGACATATCAAATAAAGGGCTAGTATCCAAAATCTATAAAGAACTTATCTAACTCAACACCCAAAGAACAAATGATCCAATCAAGAAGTGGGCAGAAGACATGAACAGACATTTTTCCAAAGAAGACATCCAAATGGCCAACAGACACATGAAAAAGTGCTCAACATCGCTCGGCATCAGGGAAGCCCAAATCAAAACCTCAATGAGATACCACCTCACACCAGTCAGAATGGCTAAAATTAACAAGTCAGGAAATGACAGATGCTGGCGAGGATGCGGAGAAAGGGGAACCCTCCTATGCTGTTGGTGGGAATGCAACCTGGTGAAGCCACTCTAGAAAACAGTATGGAGCTTCCTCAAAAAGTTGAAAATAGAGCTACACAATGGAATATTATGCAGCCATCAAAAGGAATGAAATCTTGTCATTTGCAACAACGTGGATGGAACTAGAGGGTATTATGGTGAGCGAAGTAAGTCTATCAGAGAAAGACATGTATCATATGATGTCACTGATATGAGGAATTCTTAATCTCAGGAAACAAACTGAGGGTTGCTGGAGTGGTGGGGGGTGGGAGGGATGGGGTGGCTGGGTGATGGACATTGGGGAGGGTATGTGCTATGGTGAGCGCTGTGAATTGTGTGACTGATGAATGACAGACCTGTACCTCTGAAACAAATAATACATTATATGTTAAAAAAAAAAAAAAAGAAGAAGAAGAAGATAGTAGGAAGGGAAAAATGAAGGGGGGGAAATCGGAGGGGGAGATGAACCATGAGAGACTATGGACTCTGAGAAACAAACTGAGGGTTCTAGAGGGGAGAGGTTTGGGGGGATAGGTTAGCCTGGTGATGGGTGTTAAAGAGGGCATGTATTGAATGGAGCGCTGGGTGTTATACGCAAACGATGAATCATGGGACAATACATCAAAAACTAATGATATAATGTATGGTGATTAACATAACATAATAAAATAAAATTAAAATAGAATTGCAATCATAGATTGCAGAAAATTGCAATCATAGATTACAGAGAATTGTAATCAAATGTCACTTCCACAGAACCTGAGGTTGTGTGGGCCACAGTTTGGAAACCCCTGTGCTAAGATGTACCTCCCAAAGGGCCTCTCTGGCTTGAATATTCAGTTGGTGATGACTGCAGCTACGGGAATAGGCCTGTACGCTACTTCAGAGCATGGACTCTGGAGCTGGCCAACATGGACTTGCACCCTGCTTCTGCTACTCTCCAGTTATATGAACTTAGAAAAATTGCTTTATCATGTCTGTGCCTCAGTTTCCTTGCCTGTACACAAGGTAGATGAAATGTCTGCCTTCGAGGGATGTTGTAAATATTCAATGATAGTGTGTGTAGAATACCTGTCACATAGAAGTGCCATATAAATGTCAGTCGTTGATATCAGTAGCCTAAAGTTCTTTTGCCTCCAGCATGCTAGAACACTTTAGTTGCTAACTTTGTCAGTCTCAGTACCAAATGCATGCAAGTCCCAAATCACTGCTATTGACAGCTTCCTATAGAGCCTCAGTAGATCAAAGTCCATTCAGTAGAGCAGATATTGTTGAGGACCTACTGAAAGCAAAGTACTCTTCTAGGCACAGCGGGGACTACAAAAACAAATCTGAGTTGTTTTTGGCATTCTGAGCCATATGTGATCACGGCTTGGCGTATGTATGAAGTTTTATGGAGGCACAAGGGGTCCTAGATTTGAAATGGCTGAAGCTTAAGATTAGGGGCCAATTTAAAAGGGCAGATGGTATATGCATAGATATAAATATTCATTGCCATTTTTATTACTAAAATCGTTCTAATAATAAATAGCACAAAGAGGTTAAGTTGACAAAGTTTACATAGACAGTAAATAGCAGACTAGACTCTGATCCCTAGGTAGTCAGGCATTTGTTTGTATACTAACACTCTGGTCGGTTGTTATGTTTGTTTCTCATATTTGTTCCCCTTACTGTGAGACGATTATACAACACACCCCTCATCGTTTAACTAAGCCATGGGACGAGAACCCAGAATGGTGCAGATAGGGGCTGTTCCTTTAACTTGGGTCCCCAAAACAAAGAAAGTACAGAGTCATAGCCAATCCATGGATGACATGTACTGTTAATGAGAAATGGCCTTCAGCTATCATAAGCCACTAAGATTTTGGAGTTGTTTGTTACAGCATTGTAAACACTCATAGAAACAGGGGCGCCTGGGTGGCTCAGTCGATTAGGCATCTGACTCTTGGTTTCAGCTCAGGTTGTGATCTCATGAGTTGTGATCTCATGGGTCATGGGATCCAGCCCCTGGTGGGGCTCTGCGCTCAGCAGGGACTCTGCCTAAAGATTCTCTCCCTCTGACCCTCCCCCTGCTCTCTCTCTCTCTCTCAAATAAATAAATAAATCTTAAAAAAAACTCATAAAAAAAAGAAGTGTTGAATCACTGTATTGTACACCTGACACTAGTATTATACTGTATTTTAACAAACTGGAATTTAAATAAAAACTTTAAAATACAAAAAAAAGAAAAAACCTCATAAAAACATAAAACAAAAACCAAAAAAACCTAGCTGATACAGCCACTATACTATAATGCAGTTCAATATGTTAATGGCATTATTCTGAATGGCGAGGCCAGATTCTAAATTGAATTATCTCATGCCTGGGCTTAAAAGCTTTTGAGGGTTTTTTTTTTGTTTTTTTTTGACATCATCAATGCAATAAAGTCTAAACTCTTTGTCGTGGTATTCAAGGCCTTCTATAACCTGGTCCTAACTTTCCTCTTTGGAGTCCCATCTTTCCACGTTCCACATTTTTTCCTCCCTTTTACTTTTGCCATTTCCCCACCTCCAGCCCCCATCCCTTTTACCACCCTCTGTCATACATGGAACACTATAATCACTCAGCACCCCTGGCTATTTTCAAGTTCTTTCACATTTCCATAAAATTTGAAATGTGTTCCAAATTCCTGGTGATCCCTCCATTTCCCCTCACTTCCCCATTTCCTGATACAGTTCCATGGATACCTTATGGCTCAGAGCCAGTGATATCCCCAGGGCAGATGTAATTGTTCCCTCTTCTCTGGTCTCAGAAAGCTGAATTTAGAAGTTCAGGTGATTAACTCATGGAAGATAAAAGTCTGTCTCCCCTCTCTGGACTGTGAGCTCCTTGAGAACAGGGAGGGTGTCTTTATTCATCCCAATATTCTAAAGACCACTGAGCTTGCCAATTAATGGATGTGATGAGACATTGCTTACAGGCATGCAGGTTTGGAAAAGAAAATAATCCAGGAACCTCTATCGTTCAAAATTTATAAATTAATTTGGTTCAGTCACAAATGTCATTTAATATCCATCCGTTAGCGGTGTTGCCTAAAGAAGAATGGAGGTATCAGTAACATCAGTAAGTAGAGAAGATGCTCTATATACAATAGAAAAGTAAAAAAAAAAAAAAAGAAACTTAAATATGCACAATTCTAAATAAAATAGCATTTATATATCCCAATCCACCACGAGCACTGTAGTCACTGGAGGTTACATATATTCCCTCTCATTTCTGTCATGCAATACCAAAGGGTTCCTAGCTATGAGTAGCAAAGGAGTTGCATGAGCAAGAACTAGTCTGGGACCGTGGCTGCCCAAATACAAATAAAACCTGGGACAGGGTTTACCCTGAAGCCCCAGTGAGGTCTTTCAGATGCTTAGGGCCTTCCTGCTTCTAAATGTTTCATGCCCTCCTTTACCTGAGTGAAAGGAGGTGGGTGGGAAAAAAAAAAGGTATTTGTTTTCATTTTCCCCTCTACCAGAGATCAGCAAACTTCTCTATAAAGGACCAGATAGTCAATGTTTTAGGCTCTTCAGGCCATATGGCCTGATACTATAACACAACTCTGTCATCCTAGCATAACACAGACAATGCGTAAGAGAATGGGGATGGGTGCATTCCAAGAAAACTTCACTGATGGACAATGACATTTGAACTTCATATAATTTTCATGTGCCACAAAATATTATTTTTGATTTTTTCAACTATTAAAAACATAAATAATTCATTCTTTGCTTGCAGACCATACAAAAACAGGTAGTGGGCCGTATACGGCCCCTGGGCTACAGTTCACTGACCACTGCCCTAAGGCAAGCACACACTACAGTGTCAAGTGGAGAATTAACTTCCTTACTTATGAACTTGACTGGAGTGTTTCTCTTGAAAGACCGTTCTCATCTCTGCTAATTTCAAAATGGAATTATACAAGATTTACCGATCTTCAGCTCTCTCAGAAGTCTTGACATTTAGTAACAAATCTGTATTGCATTAGAGTCCTTTTTGCATTCCTCAACAGTATAAAATGTAAATTTTAATGAGGCTTTCCCCTTTTCCCAAGAACATGCAATAGGGTGAGAGCTAGACAAGAAGCTCTTCTTCATATCCCTGATGTTTCTGTAGAAGCTTGTAAAATCTCTTCTTCTTGTGTGTCTAAAAACAAGATGGATTTGCATGTGTCAGGAGTGATTTCTAGTTTGTCCTGCCTGGAGCAGAGGACGAATTCAATGACTTCCGTAATCCTGTGATTATGTACTAGCAGAATAAATTTAGTGTCATCACGGCAAGCCCACGCCAACCAGCTGGTTACTTTTTCAAGTTTTCAGGTTGGTGTGTCCTAGAGGAAAGAACATTGGATGTGAAGTCAGGACACCTGAGTTCAGGTTGCAGTTCCATCACTGCCTGACTTGGGCAAATACCCGCCAAGTTCCCTCACCTGCAAAACTTGGCTAATAACGGGAGCTGCCTCAGAGGGATGTCATGAGTTTAATGTGCTTAAAATAGTACCTCTTTCATTATAGGCACTCAAGAATGTTTGATTGCAGTATTGTATTATTCTCACTTTCAGTACAGGTGATGATCTCCCAGTGGCTCTAAGTGTGAACGTGCTCTGTAAATTACAACTAGCACACCATATATTATCATTAAAGGGACATCACGCAAAGACTAAAAATATAGGTAGTTCTCCCAGGTAGTCCTTCGTTGCCATTTTCTTATCACTGTTCTCCACCCCACTCATTTTCCCTTGGGATTTGATGAGTATTCAATTAGGTATTTACCTTTTCACCTTTTCCCAACTCCTTTTTGGGGAGCAGCAACTTAAGACATCACCAATTATTTTTAGAGTTCCCTGCTACCCTGAACTTTGGAACCTGAGTCACTTGCACAGAAATTTTAACTGGAGATTTTTCTAGGGAAAGAATGCAATCTTTTGTTTATTTCCTTAGAAAGTATGATCTGGACCAAAAGCCCATTTCTTTTTTTTTTTTTTTTAAAGATTTTATTTATTTATTTGTCAGAGGGAGAGAGAGAGACACAGTGAGAGAGGGAACACAAGCAGGGGGAGTGGCAGAGGGAGAAGCAGGCTCCCTGCCGAGCAAGGAGCCCGATGCGGGGCTCGATCCTGGGACCCTGAGATCATGTCCTGAGCCGAAGGCAGACGCTTAACCGACTGAGCCACCCAGGCATCCCCAAAAGCCCATTTCTATGTCTCAGTGGAAAAACATATCTTCCTGGATGACACCCCCCACACACACACACAACACAGGTTTTTCAAGACTTCAGCAGATGTTACACATTTTCACTTTTGATGGTCCTATCCTACATCCTCTCAAACATATTAAAGGAATTTAATTCTGCATTGTCTATTTTTGCTTTATTGCTTCTTAAATCATTTTAATAAAGACTCATTTATTTAAGACTGGCTGTGATCATTGTACACTCATCATCCAGAAACAAGAATTCTTACAAAGTTTTTTTTTCCCAATGATGAAGGTTTGTTCCCACTTTAAAAGTTGTTTTCCAATGATGAAAATTTAATACACTAGCAGGTAATGTTTGATTCCAGAATCCATAGTCACATAAGGTTATATTTTGTAGATGTCAATTTTGACTGTTCAGTGGGCATTTTATATTTTAGTACTTCTTGAATGTTTCAGATCTCAAACCTTTTTGTAGGCCCTTGAAAAGCTCTTGAGGCCTGGGTGCTGATGTCTGAGGAGAGGAGCCTCAGATGTAAGCTCAGAGAGGTGTTTTGGCAAAGGATTTGGGCACATGAGCAGCGAAATGGCTCTTCTTGAAACCTCACATCCCATGTGAGGAGGGGGACAGCCTTTCCATTTCTCATGAATGACGGCCTGGCTCCAGGAATCCAGCAGTGCTTAGCTACATCTAGGGTTTGCAAATCGGGAGGTAGCCAGGATCTATCCTAGACATAAACAACCGCATTTTCACGGAGGTGCCCCTAGCAGAAGCAAGGTTGAGATGTTCTCACGTGGGTTCTTGAATAGTGAATATCAATCAGAGCGACTTGATGGGGTGACCCTGAGAGGATCATCTGTAAGGACATAGAAGGTTTTTGGGGGGGAAGTCCAAGACATACCTTGGAGGGACTTCAAGAGCCGGTATAATAAAGGCAAACATGAGTCAGTTAACATTATGTGTTTATTCAAAGCGTGAATTTGTTTACTACAAAAAAACAGTGGTAAGACTCAGAGGAAATTTAGTAGAGGGGGAAATGTTGAAAAATTCATCAAAAGTTATTCACAATTCATAAAATTATTTTACCTTATATTTTTTTTGGTGAATCCTCCTGTAAATAATAAGTATTCTTTGTGCATTTATCTCTTGTATTAAGCGAGCGACACTTGTATTTGCATCCAACCAAAATAGCAAGCAGACAAATTGCTGACTTTAGCAATGTCATATCTGGAGACTGTCTGGCAAAGGAGAAGTGCTAACATCCATCATAAAGAATAGCTGCCTTAGAAAGAAACGGGCTTTTTTCCTCCAAATATTCAGTGGTGTCCAGATCTGACAATTCCTTTCCTTTCCATCAGATTCTTTGTAAGACATATTTTGCCCCCAATAGTAGTTGTTCAATGAGGTTTATTTAATGAATGGATCTGCTCTGTAACTGTTATCAGCATTCTTGAAGCATGGGTCCATGCGAATCTTGGTGATTTATGCAGTAAATATGTATTACCCATCTCAAATATGCAGGGTACTAGGAAAAAATACCACTTGTATTGCGCAATGATTCTCGAAGGTGCAGGGAATTTATGTCAGCCACTTCTGCCTCTCTACCTCCCCATGCCACCAGGGATATAGATCACAGACAGGAGGCAGGGGGGCAACTGTATTCCCCTACAAAGATAACTGGTTGAGAATCCCTTCTGTAGTAAGTCACAGTTATCAGCTATAGTGACCTATGCCTTGGTTAGGTTGGGACTGGAAAATGGTTGTACCCTCCGTGAAGTCTTTCCCCTTCCCTCTGGTTTAGTGGGGGAGACAAAATGTATGCACTGAATAAATTCCATTTCAAATTGTGAGCTAACACTTACACACACAAACACACACGTGTATTTGAACCAAATATTTTATGGAACCATACTCAGTCTTTGTCCGATGCATTCTGGTGTTTTCTATTCTATTTCAACTGAAAATCAATACAGGTCACACCCCACACAATTGATTTTATAAACCACAAAGTCACCATCTAGATTTTGGAAAACACTTCTCTAGGGTTTAATAATGGTTGGAAGACAGAGGTGAGGAAGAGAACATCTCATAGGATATAGTCCTGCATTATTTTCATAAAAATAATGCATTTATATACTACTTACCAGGTTGTAGGCAGTGATAAGTACTTTCCATGTATTAAGTCATTTAATCCTTACTGCCACCCCATAAGAATAGGCACATTTATTGTAGCGAGTTTACAGATGAGGAAGTGGATGCACAGAGAGGTAAAGTGATTTGATCAAAGCTACCCAGGATTTGACGCCAGGCTGCCTGTCTCCAAAGTCCACAGTCTTAAGCCCCCTTTAGCAAGTTCCCAGCCAATCATCTTATATAGCATGCCCTAGCCCACCATGAGCTGAGAAAACAGAAAGAGTAGATTGGCTCCACAGGTAGGAAAAAAAAAATAACTACAGCACATGCTTCATCGATGGGAATGAACAATGCCTTCTTGGTATGCAGAAAGCAACAATAGAAGTTGTTTATTACAGACCCCAGCATTTGACTGTTTCCTAGGGACTGTAGAAGGGCAGAAATGACACAGCAGAGCAGACATGGCTAGGGCTAACCATTTTCTTTTTTGTTTCTTTAGGTCAAATGAATCCAAGCACCGAAGCAAACACCAACTAATTCAAATTCCCTTCCCTGAATCTCTTCATTTTAGATTCTAAGAGTCAGGACAGAGAGCAAAGCACAGCTCGAAAATGAAAACGAGAGTGAAACACATCTCAGATCCACTACTAATTAAGTCATGGCATTTTATTAACATCTATGAATAGTGTCCTTAAATACTTTTCATTTTTTGTTCTTCATTGATTTTAATTTAGATTGCCTCCCGGTAAATACGAAACTTTTAACAAATCACACTATAAAACCTAGCTATCGTCCTGGGTTCCCCTGTGCATCCATCCCTAATGAGCAGATTTAATGGTGTGCAAGACAATAACACCAATTACCTAGTACTTTAAAAGATGTGCAGCATACAGGAAAAAAGAAAGAGGGAAACCCCTAAATGTGCTTTGTAGAATAAATCTGACTTGGTTCTGAATGTCCTCACTGCGGTTTCTGAAAACTTGTGCTCATGATCATAATCTTATTGATAGTGTGCAAATATTACCTAAATAAACTCAAAAAATTAGCAATGCACAGCCTTCTATTTATTACATCCAACTGTTTTTTTCATTCAATATGTAAATTTGACACAGGAACTGATTCTATATCTACTTTTGCACTGTCATGAAATTTCAAGGAGGCTTATTATATTGAATTATCCTTCTCTACCAAGACCATGATACACATAAAGTAAGATATTTATTCGTAGGCATATTCAGGTAACTGAAAACTGATTAAGGTATAGGATATAAAGGATTGTTTGGAATACAGAAGAAACTATTTTAATGTAAAATATAAATGGAAAATCTTTCCCCTAGACCTACAGGCATTGACCGCTTACCAGCAGTCCTATAGCTGTCATAACTTTTGAGGAAAAACAATCAACTGTCAACATGTGTTTATTGAACATCTACTATATGCTCTGTACTATGGGGATTATAAAACTAGGAGATCCAAGTTTTCCCGTCAAATTTAATATATGATATGAAATGCTATGACAATATAGAGAAAGCTTCCCATTTAGAGGTAGGAGTGCCTATATGAGAAAAGCTAGAGGGACTCAAGCCTCAGAAGGATAAAGTCCATTCAAAATTATTAGGATTTATTAGTTCTGACTTTAATAACCAGAATAAGCAACTCCAGCTCAAGCAAGTACCTTTGCATTCTCTAATCAAAGTAAAATTATTATTGAATTGGATACAGTCTAACGGATTCACTGTCAGTCTTCCGTTTATAAAAGGTTTCAAAAGTTTTCTGGCTTTCATTTATGAAAAAGCCATAAATGCTGCATAATGCACGTATTTCCTTAGCAGCTGTTGAAGGTATTGCCTTTCAAGACAACTTACACACTATCATACTTGTAAATTAGTTCTGTAATACAGAATAGGAACTCCACAAAATATAACAAACAGTGAAAGTATAAGTTATTAAGATCGATGTAAGCTACCACAGACTTATAAAGAGCATGCATGTTTAAACAGCATAACAGTATTAAGAGAATTGAGGAATGCTAAACATACATTCCTTCCTTTTGAGGTTGATGAGATAGGGCAGTGGGTTACAACTCTGGCTAAATATTCGAATCATCTGATGGAATTTAAAAAAAATACCTGTGCCTTGGCTCCAATCCCAGACCAACTGATCCAGCATCTCTGGGAGGTGGATCCTGGACATCAGCGTATCTCAAAGCTCTGCAATTGATTTTAAAGAGCAGCTAGGGTTGAGGTTCCACAAAGGAGAGAGGGGAGAGCTAATGTCTTTTCCATGTCACTGCCAGAAACATAACAGAGAGATGAATGGCCCAAGTAGTTTGTTGTTGGTTCCTTTGCAAATCCTAGATAACAGGCATGTAGGATTTGCACTGCTAACTACACTCTTTTCAGTATGCGGACACCCCCAGTGGTTTTTTTTTTTTTTTTTAAAGATTTATTTCTCAGGATCCTGAGATCATGACCTGAGCTGAAATCAAAAGGTGGTTACTTAACCAACTAAGCCACCCAGGCGCCCAAACACCAGTGGTTTTAAATTAATCTACATGATTCTCAGAACATCTTTGGGAAACTTATCCAGTATTCTCTGGGTGCAGAAATAGTCAAATCTTATGAATTGAAACCAATTTCTTTTTCTGGTCCCCCCACCCTTAATAAGAATGTGAATGACAAGAAATCTAGATGAAGAGCAGTACAGGGTAGTGATTAAAACTATGGGTTCCATAGTCTAGCTCCCTAATTTCTGATCCCTGCCCTTCAATTTGTCAACTCTGTGACCCAAACAAGATATTTTCCCTATGTCTCAATTTCCTCATATATTTTTCCTATATCTCAATTTCCTAGTAAGATTTCCTGTAGAAATCTTATTAGATGGTTACCTGTGGTAGGTATTTTAATTCAGGTAAAGTGTTTTGAACAAAGCCTGCAACACAGTAAGTGCTCAAGAAATGTTAGCTGTGTTAGCATGTAAAATTAGGGCTGCAGATGTTTGCTTCCTACCATGATGAAACAATTGTGTTAGGTCTGCTACAGAATGTCAATAGCTACTAATCATTGAAACTGGTAGAGGAGCACAAAGGTTTTGAAGAGTTTATATTTAAAAAAAAATAAGAAATAGACAATCTTTGGATAAAACCCTGCATAGTAATTACTAGGAATCAATATGTTACTACCACACACACATAAATGCAGCATTTTTTAAAAAGCCATTTTACTGAAGATATTCAAACTAGACAGGATATTGCTTACATCAGTAATTCTCAACCCTGGCTGCACCTGGAGCTTCTAAAAAATACCAGTGCTGGGGTCCCACATGCAGATATTCTGATTTATCTGATCTGGTGTGTGCATGGAAATTTTTTGCTGTAGTTATTTTTTTTTCCTACCTGTGGAGCCAATCTACTCTTACTGTTTATTCTGATGTGCAATCGGGGTTAGGAACTACTAATTTAGGTCATTTGACCAGTTTGGATACTGTTTTCAACTCCACAATTGAAGCATATATGAACACAACCTGCACACATTTTTTTTTTTTTTTTGGTGGGGGTGAGTTATGGTGAATTTTTTATTTTTGACAACTTTATTGAGGTATCTTTGACATATAAAAATTGTATATATTTAAAGAACACAATGTGATGTTTTGATGTATGTATACATTGTGAAGAAAATCACTACAACCAAGCTAAATAACATATCCATCACCTCTACATGGTTACCATTTGTGTGATATGTGTGTGTGTTGAGAAGATTTAATTTAAGATCTATCCTCTTAGCAAGTTTCAAGTATACAATATTGTATCGTACACAACTCTTTCGAACATTATTCAAGAGAGGCTATTCACTGATACCATAGGCTATCAATCTAGAATTTAAGTTGTAAAATAACAATGCTTATGAAAGTCTAGGAAGTGATGTGACTTTGCTTGTAGAAAAAGTCATTCAACATTACAGGCAACATAGAGTTCTAGACGCTATTGAATTAATAATACTACATTTCAGCATCTTGATGGAGACATAGTGGTTTCACAGCTATTTTATGGGCTGCATTGCTTTCATAATAAATGCAAAAGACCTCATGGTTCGCCTCAGAGCACTGGATTCTCCCCATCTCCACAAACAATGACTCTAGTAGACATGACCTCGTAGTCATCTGTGGTAAGAACCCTCTCGCCTTGGTTTTGTTGGGAAATTGTGATTATACACTAAACCAAAGGTTAAAGAAATGTCAGAAAAAAACAACAAATTTAGTCCACATATTAAATTTCACATTTCAGTTGGAAACAGTGAACAGACTATGGTCATTCCATAGCCCCAAATTCCAAATAGTTGAATAGTTTTGCAAATAAGCATTAGTTCAGAAATTTTAGTTATATAAACCTAACTTTAAAGGCTGCCTATGACAAATACTAGCTTTGTGACCTTGGACAGTTATTTAATTTCTGGTTTCATCATGTCATGTATGAAGGCAATGATAACAGTGCTGTTATGACACTTACATGGGATTCTGAGGCAACAAGCTTATCGCAATGGCTGACACATAACATGTACACACAAATATATTGCTGATATTCCATATTCATTACCATTATTTGGATTCTATAAGAATAAGATATGGTCCTGGTTCGTAGATGGTTTTAATCTACCTTAGGAGAAAAACATGTTAAAGTGAAGTAATAGTTTTTAACTCAACATTTCAAATTGCTGAATAGTAAACTTGAGGCAGTGCTATTGTCATGCAAATTATATGGAAAGTCCTTGCCCTGGCAGGTCAGAGGGCGATGGCTTGAAATAGTGGAGATGATACTCCTTGAAAACTGTTCTACTCTCTCTTTCATCTGTTACTAATTATCTGTGTCTTTATGCAAAGCACATTGCTTCTCCAGACCTCATTTTGTACATCTGTAAAACAAAGTGGTTGGACTTCTCTAGAAATAACATCTTAGAGGTCTGTCAGAGATTTGAATAAGCTGTCATCAGACCAGAGTTAAAAGAATATAATAAACATGGAAAGTACCAGATAGATAACACAATAGTGAGTAAATCTAGCTGGTCAGAGCACACTGTTCAAGTGGGGAACATCTAGGAACAAAGGCAGACTGAATGCAGTTTCGGGAGGAATTCAAATGCCTTGCTTAGAAGTGTGAACATTATTCTATATGCAGTAGGCAGAGTTTTAGGAAGATTAATCTGCACTGGTAAATATGAAGGATTTGGGGCCGGGACTAGGTAGAGAGACCAATTATAAAGCTGTTATCATAGTCTAAACTTAAGCTGGAACTAAGGGAGTAACAGAGAAATATAAGAACAGATGATCAAGGTATTATGAAGCCATTTGCTCTTGACTGTTGATTGGATAAGACAGGCAAAGTTGAGTTGGCAGCAGATGATTGAAGATTGGAGGCCAGGAAACTGCTGATGAGTTAGGAAGAAGAACTAGTTTGGAGTAAGGGGCAGGGGATGAGGAATAAGCCTTAGAAATGTTTGATTTGTGGCATCAAAAACATAATTCAGGTAGACATATCCAAAGGACAGGTAGAGAATAGGAAAATGAAGGTGTGACAGACCTATAAATTTGGAAGTTATCTGCACAGAAGTGATAGCTGAAATAAAACTAATCAGTGAAATCTCAAAAAGACTTTAGCAAATGGTTATACATGGTGTCATCAGCTCTAGTGTTTTCTTCTTAATATTTCAAATGAAGGGAGCATACATAGCTAACCTTGGTGAATGCAATAAAATTAAAAGATTTGGTGTGGGGGATATAGTATGAGAGTTTCTCCTTTACTGTTTGCCTTCCTTATTTTACTGACTAAAATCTATATCCTAATTTGGGTTCCTCCAAAAGCTGATTCTCAGGTGGGGATTTGGCCTTAAGTACAGTAGTTTATTTGGGAGGCTATCACAGGAAACACAATGAGGCAGTAGGGAAAAAAGAAAGGTAAGAGAATCAAGTCAATAAAAAGTGCATTGACGAGGGGGGTTACCATTGTGGGCAAGTGGAACTCAAGCTTGTTGATGATCTTCTGATGGACAATATGGAACATGTCTCAGAATTATTCTACTAAGGAGTGAGGAAGCTGGCATATTTATCCAACAACTCCTGTCCCTCATTTGCTGAGAGTAGTTCCTGGGGTGTTAATTTCATAAACACTTACAGTCTGCCCCTGAAGGGGGTGAGGGAAGTGGTTAGAGAACACTCTTAGGCAGAGAGAAGTAGGAGGTCATTGCTGTACTGCAGGAGGATCCAGTGTAAGTCAAGGCGAAATGGATGAAGGGCCAACATATCTGCTAGGCTCATTCTGGTTTGTTTGTATGTCCTCCCTATATGGAAAGAGGTGTAATGGCATTTTCTAGGCCATAAGAAATCTCATGGTTAGGTCACTTTCACAAAGGGTAATGTCATTATGACTTCCTAGGCTTCTAATGGACTTACAATATTATCTCCATATAGAAAATCAAGTGATTAAATGTAAATTTTTTAAAACCAAAGCTTGTGACAGGAGGTCATTTTTCCTTTGAAAATAAACAAAAGCGTGTGTGTGTGCGCGTTTGCGTGCACGTATGCAGATAAAAGCATCACAGCGTTTTATGTAGTCACAGGTTTGTACCTTTTCTAGAGAAGAACCTTCTATTAATATCAAAGGAAGCTGTACTCACAGGATATATAGATGTGTGGAGAATAACAACCCTGATTTTGTCTTGACATGACCTTACTGGATGTGTGGATAGAGAACAATTTTCCCAGCCAAAGGAATATAATGGTGTTTTCTTGGCATCCAGCCATGATATTCTGATTCTAGCATGCACATAAATATTAGTCACAAGGCATAAAATGACCCAGAGATGATGATTCTGACAAACCATCTATTTCTATTAGTGTGGCCACAGACATAAATAACCTATCGTTTCTGCAATTGTTAGGTTGGCAATCTGCTAGTCATTCCTGACAAAGTAAAAATAGTTTTCTCCAAAGTGTGCAGAAAATGCTCTCATGTGAAAATGCAGCTTCAAACAGTATAATCACTGTGCATATAAGTGTGATATCAGTCAGCTGAGAATGAACCATAACCATAGATCATAAGCAGTTTGTTTTTCATTAATGTGGACCAGCTGGCAAGATACCCTGCCAAACCCCTTAGAAGACTGGATGTGGAAATAATTATTTACCAAGGTACAAACTGACAAGATCGCTATAGTGATGAATTGGCACACACAGAACCCATAGATGATTAATTGAAATAAGTCTTATTCCACTAAGAGATGCCTAATATCCCCATCATTTGATTTATGAATTTTTTTGCATGATGGTTGACCGGATATATTTTGCAGAACTCCATTCAAGAAAAATAAAGCAAGAAAGTCAAAATTATACAGCATAATACAATCCAAAAGATTCCCCCAAGATAGTACATGGAAATCAGATTGCTCTGAATGTGCAGAATGCTGAGTGTTTCTTCATAAGGCAATGATGACCACTGATCTACCAAAACATCACTGACAAACTGTCACAAGGCAGATGGAAAAAGACTTCCTGGGGCTGTTCTCTAGATTCGAAAGCATTTCCAATATATCCTATTGCTACAACAGACATTTATGAACAGGCTGTTGTCAAAAAGCTACATTCTCAGAAGCCAAAATCAACATTCATATGTGAAAACACCCACAGCAGAGTGACCTTTTCTTACTGTGCAAGATTATCTGTGTATATAAATACGGTATGCTAAAAAAAACATGCGCTCAGGTCATCAATGAGCTTATTCATTTATAAAATCTCCATGATTGGTTCTTCTATTTGGGTTCCAGGACCCAATTCCAGTGTGTGTGTGTGTGGTGGGGGTGGGGGTGCACAACACCAAGCAATTCTCAAATGCAAGCAGGGTGTCTGAGAACTTAACTCAATTCTGACACTATCTACCAGGAGCTAGCATCAGATTCCACAGATTAAGGGCTCAGTGCTATGAGACTGCCCTCCACCCCCCACTTCAGAGGCTCGATCCAAGCCCCAGGCTATGTGCTTCTGACCGATGGGCTGTAGGTTGGAGGTTCCAACAACTTGCTCCTTAGGTTACTTTAATTTGCTAGCGCGGCTCACAGAACTCAGGGAAACACTTAGTTTGCCAGTAAAGGATATGATAAAGGATATGAATTAACAGCCAGATGAGGAAATACATCAGGTGAGGTCTGGGGAAAGGATGCAGGGCTTCCCAGCTCTCTCCAGGCCACCACTCACCCCAGTCTCCGGGTGTTCACCAACCCGAATCTCTCCAAACTCAGTCCTTTTGGGGTTTTATGGAGGCTTCATTGAAGAGTCATGATTGACTAAGTCTTTGACCACTGACTGACTCAATCTCTAGCCCCTCTCCCCTCCATGGTTCTAACCCTCATATCACAGGGTTGGTCCTCCATGCAATCAGCCTTCACCCTCCGTTGGGATCCAAAAGTCACCTTATTAACATAACACAAGACAACTTTATTGGCCTTACACTTAAGAAATTTCAATGGTTTGGGGAACTATGGGCCACAAACCATGTACCAAGACCAAATACATATGAGAAATATATTTTGGTCATCTGAATGACCAAATATATTTTCTTATAAATCATAATATCACAGTACTACTGGGTAAAAACACCATACTTATCTTGATGGCAACCATATTACAGTTTGGGTATTTTTATTTAATTCAAACGACTCCACACATATTTACCTCTTATAGATTGGCTGTAAGCATGTTACTGCCAAATGGGGCTGGCTTGGCCTTCTAATACTTACAACACCTTTGAGAATTGTAGAAAAGTCACTGCTCCTTTAATCTCTGGCAGCCAATCAACCCTAATTATAATTGACTAGGGAAAAAGAAGGCCTCCTAGAAGAAGTTTTTAAAGCTTAGGTTGTACAGACAGTATTGTAAGGAAACTAAATAGCTGAGCAATTTAATTTTTCCAAACCCGGCTCATGTTTTCTAAGTAGGAGCCATATTTCATAGTGTCACCAGTGAGACCCCGAGACCTGATTTTTACTGCCCACCTGCTTGCACTCACTAGCCTTTGTCCCACATTTTTCCTTAAGCTCTTCTTTCCAGCTCATCTCTTAACTCAGGTAAATGGAAAGCGAAACTGCCCTTGAAGTGGTAGCGACTGCCCTGACAAGACCTCCAGCCAGCCCAGACCACGCAGACCAGTTTGAACTTAACCCCTGACTCGAGCCGGCCCAGATGGACCATGGAGTGACCTCTAAAATGACTGACAACTTCTTTCCCTCATTACAATACTAAAATCTCCACCCGTGGAGGAGCATAAGCCTCATTTACTCATTTACGTAACATACTGATGTGGGAAATAAAGGCAAAAGAAATGTAACTTAAAATCTCCTTACAGCTTGCAGCCCACTGATAGACCCCTGCAACATGCAGAGTGTGACCCTCCTCAAGGAATTCGTGGCCGCCTCAGTGCCTTCACATTTAAAAGGAACCTCATCCCGGCAGCAGCTGGCCCCTCAAGGTCCTGAAAGCCTTGCTTCCAGGTTCCTTGGAGACTTGTGTTATCCCGCACCCCCACGAATTAAAAAGAAGACAATCAGTCACTGCTCACAATCCCAGTGCAGCTCTCTCTGCCCACAGGCCGTGTCCCATGAATAGGGAAGGAGTGAAAGTCTAGGCAGGAGACATAGGCGGCCCCTGACTCCGCTGACCGGGCTCTGGAACTATTCCTGGCAGGTGGACAGGCTGAGACAGAGCTGAGCAAGAGATAAGGGAACAGACCAAGAGGGCACAGGCATCCCAAGGCCGCAAGCTTCCCAGGCAGTTCTCAATACAAGACTGGCACTGAAAGCCCTCCGGGGCAACTTGGGCGGGACCCCTCTCACGCTAGAGAGCTTTTTCTTTCCTTTCTATTCTCACCTTCACTTCATAAACTTTCACTTCACTTCACCCTTTTGTGTCTGTGAGATTCATTCTTCCACCCCGTGGGACAAGAGCCCTGCGATCCTGCGACAATACTATGTCTGTATAGGGCATGTTTCCTTAATGGGTATGGGTGACCTTATGCCCACCTCTACATACAATGACAAGGCTTCTCTATCTAAATATTCATCCTAACCCTAAATAAAAGGAACCCATTCACCCTTGCTCCAGAGTCACAGCTTTGGAAGTCATTCCCTGTGATCTCCTTAGTTGTTACATATCAAGTTTTCTTTGTGTGACAACTGGGCCCACTGCAGTTTCCGAGTCACCAAGGAGTGAACTCACGTTGGTTTGGTTACAACAGGAGCCTGAAAAATCTCAAATAGTGATTGCAGTGCATTTCCTTCTGAGTAAAATGAGTCCAGGAGATGGTTTTTCATACTTAAGAAGTACAGTAATCAAAAACATTAAAAAAAAAAAAAAAAACAGGATGTTTTAAAAGAAAAATTTGTTTGGAAAATTTTTGATGGAATCATCAAAGCACCTTCCTTCTCTCAGCTGTGAAAGTTTCATGTCCAATTTTATTACCTCAAAGCACAGCCACAGAAAGAAACTGTTCCTGTTTTCAAATATATTTTTGGAAGGAATTTTCCAAGCTTCTATTGTCACATGAAAAAACGAAAGGGTATAATGATTGATAAAAGGATGTGGGATAGGGAAAAGCCCACAAAGAATAAAAAATAATATAAATGTAAGAAAACAAACATAAAGATAGAAACTAGAAGAAGAGGGACTAAAAAAGTCTTCTAATTATAGAGAAAAAATAGGCAGGAGAGAAAGGGAGGTTGATTTAGTAAAGCAATGATAGATAACAAAAATACAAAGCCCTCCAAAGTGCACTGCACTGGGAATTGTTAGAAGTGGGTTCTAATTTAAACTGTGCATTTAAGCAAACTTAGACATTCACAGCACCCCTCTGTAAAACGAGGGAATATCCACAGTTAGATTTCCTTTTCACCTCAGATATGTAAACTCTAAAAAAACTGTTCTAACACCCAGAGTTTAGTTCTCCACGTTTTCAAATTCAGAAACAATAGTGCTCAGCCTATGGGACTGTACTGCAGATTAGGAAAATTTATTTTTGAATAAAAATGTACCTATCTAGGAGGGGGGGAAAGATGGCGGAGGAGTAGGGGACCCTATCTCAACTGGTCCCCGGAATTGAGCTGGATATCTACCAGACCACTCTGAGCACCCATGAAACCAGCCTGAGATGTAAGAAGATCTGGATCTCTACAAACAGAATATCACAGGCAGTTGGTTTTGAGGTACGAAGCGGGAGCCCTGATTCTGCGGGCAGATATTGGAGGATAAATGGCAGCGGGAGGGTGCCTGGCCATGGGGATTCTACACCGCCAGTGAGTGACAGCCTCGTGCGCTGGGGTCGGGGCACAGACTTGCAGACCAGTAGCGGTGGGGAAAGGACTTTAGGGCAGCCCCCTGGGGCAGAAACCCGGAGCAGCCGGGTCGCGCAGGCGAACTGCAGCCCCCGGGACAGAAACCCGGAGTGGCGGGGTTGCGCGCATGAGAACTGGGAGCGGCTGGCGGTTTTAGAAGCACAAAGGGCAGAGACGCGCCCCGACCTGGAGTCAGGACTGGGAGCGCTGTGGAGGGGCGCACAACCCAGGCCGCTGCAGTTTATAGCAGCACGGACAGAAACGGAGACAGTGTGCCCTGGAGAGCTCACTGAAGAACAGACTGCAGTCTCTCTGCTCTGAGGCAGAGGGTTGGAAACGATCTCTTCTGCTCTGACTCGTGGAAGAGACGCAGAAAGCCGCCAGGGAAAGGCGCCAGAGAACAAAAGCCCCAAAAACTGTATCCCACTGAGCATATTCCCCGCCACAGGGGTGCAGGGCAACTCCGCCTGAACAGGGTTGCCTGAGTAACAGCGCGGCAGGCCCCTCCCCCAGAAGACAGGCTGGGAAAACAAGAGGCCAGCACCCCTAAGGTCCCAAGAAAACAGGTGCATCTTGCTTGGGTTCTGGTCAATAATTTCGACTCTATACATTCCCTCAAATACCCATCAACAGAATGACTAGGAGGAGGAGCCCCCAAAATAGAAAAGACTAAGAGATTATGACTAATGCTGCAGACTTACAAATGGATGCAGATATAACCAAGATATCAGAGATGGAATTCAGGCTAGCAATTGTGAAGACAATGGCTAGAATGGAGAAATCAATTAATGGCAACATAGAGTCTCTAAGGGCAGAAATGAAAGCTGAGTTGGCAGAACTTAAAAATGCTATCAATGAGATCCAATCCAATCTCGATAATCTAGCAGCTAGGGTAAGTGAGGCAGAAGAACGAATAAGTGACCTGGAAGACAATATAATAGATAAAAAGGGAAAAGAGGAGGCCAGGGAAATACAACTCAGAATCCATGAAAATAGAATCAGAGAAATAAGTGACACCATGAAGCGTTCCAATGTCAGAATAATTGGAATCCCGGAAGGAGTGGAGAGAGAGAGAGGACTAGAAGATGTATTTGAGCAAATCGTAGCTGAGAACTTTCCTAATCTGGGGAATGAAACAAACATTTGAGTACTAGAGGCAGAGAGGACCCCTTCCAAGATCAAGGAAAACAGGCCAACAGCCCGGCATGTAATAGTAAAACTTGCAAATCTTAGAACCAAGGAAACCATCTTAAGGGCAGTTAGGGGGAAGAGATTCCTTACGTACAGAGGGAGGAACATCAGAATAACGTCAGACCTATCCACAGAGCCCTAGCAAGCCAGAAAGGCCTGGCAAGACATATTCACGGTACTAAACGAGAAGAACATGCAGCCAAGAATACTTTATCCTGCAAGGCTTTCATTTAGAATGGATGGAGAGATGCAGAGCTTCCACGACCGGCAGAAGTTGAAAGAATATGTGACCACTAAGCCGCCCTGCAAGAAATATGAAGGGGGGTTCTATAAAAGGAGAAAGACCCCAAGAGTGATCTACAACAGAAATTTACGGGGACAATCTATAAAAACAACGTCTTCACAGGCAACATGATGACAATTAATTCATATCTTTCAATAATCACTCTCAACGTGAATGGCCTAAACGCTCCCATAAAATGGCACAGGGTTGCAGACTGGATAAAAAGACAGGACCCATCCATATGCTGCCTACAAGAGACTCATTTTGAACCTAAAGATACATCCAGACTGAAAGTGAAGGGATGGAGATGCATCTTCCATGCCAGCGGACCTCAAAAGAAAGCTGGGGTAGCAATTCTTACAACAGACAAATTAGATTTTAGACTAAAGTCTGTAATAAGAGACACAGAAGGACACTATATCATTCTTAAAGGGTCTATCCAACAAAAAGATCTAACAATTGTAAATATCTATGCCCCTAACATGGGAGCAGCCATCTATATAAGCCAACTGTTAACCAAAATAAAGAGTCATATTGATGACAATACGTTAATTGTAGACCTCAATACTCCACTCTCAGCAATGGACAGATCATCTAAGCAGAAAATCAACAAGGAAACAAGAGCTTTGAATGATACATTGGACCAGATGGACCTCATAGATATATACAGAACATTCCACCCTAAAACAACAGAATACTCATTCTTCTCGAGCATGCATGGAACTTTCTCCAGAATAGACCACATACTGGGTCACAAATCAGGTCTCAACTGATACCAAAAGATTGAGATTATTCCCTGCATATTCTCAGACCACAATGCTCTAAAACTGGAACTCAATCACAAGAAAAAATTTGGCAGAAATTCAAACACCTGGAAGCTAAAGACCACTCTGCTCAAGAATGTTTGGGTCAACCAGGAAATCAAAGAAGAACTGAAACAATTCATGGAAATCAATGAGAACAAAAACACATCAGCCCAAAACCTATGGGATACTGCAAAGGCGGTCCTAAGGGGGAAATACATAGCCATCCAAGCCTCACTCTAAAAAATAGAAAAATCCCGAATTCACCAACTAATGTTACACCTTAAAGAACTAGAGAAAAAGCAACAAACGAGGCCTAAGCCATGCATTAGAAGAGAAATAATTAAAATTAGAGCAGAAATCAATGAATTAGAAACCAGAAACACAGTAGATCAGATCAACGAAACTAGAAGTTGGTTCTTTGAAAGAATTAATAAGATCGATAAACTGCTGGCCAGACTTATCCAAAAGAAAAGAGAAAGGACCCAAATTAATAAAATTATGAATGAAAGGGGAGAGATCACAACTAACACCATGGAAATAGAAACAATTATTAGAAATTATTGTCAACAACCATATGCCAATAAACTGAGCAATCTGGATGAAATGGAGGCCTTCCTCGAAACCTATAAGCTGCCAAGACTGAAACAGGAAGAAATTGACAATCTGAATAGGCCAATAACCAGTAACGAGATTGAAGCAGTGATCAAAAACCTCCCCAAAAACAAGAGTCCAGGGCCTGATGGATTCCCTGGGGAATTCTACCAAACATTCAAAGAAGAAATAATACCTATTCTACTGAAGCTGTTTCAAAAAATAGAAACAGAAGGAAAACTTCCAAACTCATTCTATGAGGCCAGCCTTACCTTAATCCCCAAACCAGGCAAAGACCCCATCAAAAAGGAGAATTTCAGACCGATATCCCTGATGAATATGGATTCCAAAATCCTCAACAAAATCCTAGCTAATAGGATCCAACAATACATTAAAAGGATCATCCACCACGACCAAGTGGGATTTATCCCCAGGATGCAAGGGTGGTTCAACATTCGGAAATCAGTCAATGTGATAGATCACATTAATAAGAGGAGAGAGAAGAACCATATGGTCCTCTCAATTGATGCAGAAAAAGCATTTGACAAAATACAACATCCTTTCCTGATTAAAACTCTCCAGAGTATAGGGATAGAGGGAACATTCCTCAAGTTCATAAAATCCATCTATGAAAAACCCACAGTGAATATCATCCTCAATGGGGAAAAGCTGAGAGCCTTTCCCTTAAGATCAGGAACACATCAAGGATGCCCACTCTTGCCACTATTGTTCAACATAGTACTAGAAGTCCTAGCAACAGCAATCAGACAACAAAAAGAAATAAAAGGTATTCAAATTGGCAAAGAAGAAGTCAAACTCTCTCTTTTTGCAGATGACATGATACTTTATGTGGAAAACCCAAAAGACTGCACCCCCAAATTACTAGAACTCATCCAGCAATTCAGTAATGTGGCAGGATACAAAATCAATGCACAGAAATCAGTGGCTTTCTTATACATTAACAACACAACTGTAGAAAGAGAAATTAGAGAAATGATTCAATTTACAATAGCACCAAAAACCATAAGATACCTCGGAATAAACCTAACCAAAGAGGTAAAGGATCTATACTCTAGGAACTACAAAACACTCATGAAAGAAATTGAAGAAGACACAAAAAGATGGAAAAATATTCCATGCTCATGGATCGGAAGAATAAACATTGTTAAAATGTCTATGCTACCCACAGCAATCTATACCTTCAATGCCATCCCAATCAAAATTCCAATGACATTTTTCAAAGTGCTGGAACAAACAATCCTAAAATTTGTATGGAATCAGAAAAGACCCCGAATCGCCAAGGAAATGTTGAAAAAGAAAAACAAAGCTGAGGGCATCACGTTGCCCGATTTCAAGCTATATTACAAAGCAGTGATCACCAAGACAGCATGGTACTGGCACAAAAACAGACATATAGACCAATGGAACAGAATAGAGAACCCAGATATGGACCCTCAATTCTATGGTCAAATAATCTTTGACAAAGCAGGAAAAAACATGCAATGGAAAAAAGTCTCTTCAATAAATGGTGCTGGGAAAATTGGACAGCCACATGCAGAAGAATGAAACTCGACCGTTCTCTAACACCATTCACAAAGATAAACCCAAAGTGGATGAAAGACCTTAATGTGAGACAGGATTTGGATGGATTATCCAAATCCTAGACGAGAACATAGGCAGTAACCTCTTGGACATGGCCCATAGCAACTTCTTTCAAGATACATCTCCAAAAGCTAGTGAAACAAAAGCAAAAATGAACTTTTGGGACTTCATCAAGATAAAAAGCTTCTGCACAGCAAAGGAAACAGTCAACAAAACAAAGAGGCAACCCACAGAATGGGAGAAGATATTTGCAAATGACACTACAGATAAAGGGCTGGTATCCAAAATCTATAAAGAACTTCTCAAACTCAACACCCAAAAAACAAATAATCAAGTCAGAAAGTGGGCAGAAGATATGAAAAGACACTTCTCTGAAGAAGACATACAAATGGCTAACAGACACATGAAAAAATGTTCATCATCATTAGCCATCAGGGAAATCCAAATCAAAACCACACTGAGATACCACCTTACACCAGTTAGAATGGCAAAAATGGACAGGGAAAGAAACAACAAATGTTGGAGAGGTTGTGGAGAAAGGGGAACCCTCTTACACTGTTGGTGGGAATGCAAGGTGGTACAGCCACTTTGGAAAACAGTGTGGAGGTGCCTCAAAAAGTTAAAAATAGAGCTACCCTATGACCCAGCAATTGCACTCCTGGGTATTGACCCCAAAGACACAGATGTAGTGAAAAGAAGGGCCATAGGCACCCCAATGTTCACAGCAGCAATGTTCGCAATAGCCAAACTGTGGAAAGAGCTGAGATGCCCTTCAACAGATGAATGGATAAAGAAGATGTGGTCCATATATACAATGGAATATTACTCAGCCATCAGAAAAGATGAATACCCAACTTTTACATCAACATGGCTGGAAATGGAGGAGATTATGCTAAGTGAAATAAGTCAAGCAGAGAAAGTCAATTATCATATGGTTTCACTTATTTGTGGAACATAAGGAATAGCATGGAGGACATTAGCAGAAGGAAGAGAAAAATGAGGGGGGGGGAATTGGAGGGAGAGATGAACCATGAGAGACTATGGACTCTGAGAAACAAACAGAGTTTTAGAGGGGAGGGGGGAGGGGGGATTGGTTAGCCCAGTGATGGGTATTAAGGAGGGCACGTACTTCATGGAGCACTGGTTGTTATACGAAAACAATGGATCGTGGATCACCACATCAAAAACCAATGATGTATTGAATGGTGACTAACATAACATAATAAAATTTAAAAAAAAATGTATCTATCTACCACTTTCTTAGTATTTGAAATGCAAACTACTTGAATGAATTCCATTTTTTTAAATTTAAACATCTAGAGGGTTTTTGCTTCTGTGGTGACAAATGAAAAAAATTTTCACTTTTGATTAATCTTTCTTATGACATACACACATCGTTTTTGTCAGTATTAAAGAGAAAGCTTGCCGCGTGCCCTAGAGAGGTAAGGCTTCAACCAGCAGATACCATAGCCCCAAGGCCTGTACTTTACACAGGGCTGAGGCCTCCTGCCTTGCTCTGCTCCAACTCACAGGGGCAAGAGTTCGACAAAACAAAACTTCCCCTACCCCAGTGACTTGCTAAGCATCTGAAATGTAAATTTAATTTTGAATTATATGTAAAATAGATTCCCAAAGAAGTCTTTCGTATCAGCAAACTGAACAAATTTGGACCCTATCATATTGCTTTTCCTGTTCCACATACGTCCTTCCAGCTGTTCTTAGGCTCGACAGGACCCTCAGCAAAATTCAGGAACCCTGAGATTCCAGAAGAGGTATTCTTGGGCTCGGTCATTGATTTCACTGAAGGTTGAAGGATCTCTAGAACCACTCTCCTCAGGACCGGCCTGGCGGTTCAAGAGCTGGCATTCCTCCTCAGCTTGGGTGTCAGCGCGTCAGGGGCACTTAGGCCCTCTTCACGTAGGAATGGCGTGTGAGACCTCAGCGGTGAAGGTGGGAAAGCTCAGACAGGCCAGCTCTGCTTCCAGATGGAGACAGCTGGTGGCTGAGTTCCAGCTCTGGCCTCCACACCCTTGGGGAATCACACGCACAGTCTTTCCTCTGAGGTCCCAGGAAGGGAGCACTTCCCCTGGAAGATGAAAGAACAGTGGCAATTGCCCCTTTCCTTCCCGGTCTCAGGAGTGAGACTCCTGTTCAGGAGAGAGTGACATTAATGCTCCTGTGGGAAGCCGCGGGACAGTCAGGAACCTGTCCAAGGAGTGAACACGAGCGCTCTCCGAACATCCCCTGAATGACCCTCCTTTAGTCCGTCTTCCTCAGTTTCGGTCCAGCCCTCCGTGAACCCACCAGCTCTGCCAGAGTAGGTTTTCCACAGATGTGGGTGTGGCAGGCACAGGGCGGAGGGCTTCTCAGATTGCAAGGAGAAAAGCGTGTGCGGGTCGGAGACGTTAGGAACTATAGGTGGAATGTGGCAATAATTTCTATAGACCAGATCAGGGCCCCACCTTTTGGTCGGAACCAAAGATTGCAAAAGTTTTATTGACACAATTGATGCCTTTCTTTCCCTTAACCTCGGTGCAGCCCATCACAAGTTTCTGTGCCATCAAACCCTAAAACGCACTCCAGGTCCAATCACTGCGGTTGGTCTCCATGGCTGCTGCTGTGGGTGAAGCTCCCATCAGCTCCCGCCTCCGCAACAGCAAAGGCTGCCTCGCTGCTGCCCCGGCCTCCACCCTGCCCCTGGGGAATCCCTTCTCTTCTCAGCAGCCAGTGGTCCTTTTAAAAGTCCAACCCCTGGTGAATTACTATCATGGTTCTTCTCCCCCTCCTACTCCCCCCCTTCATTTCTCCCTTCCTTCTCCTAATGTCCTCCATGCTATTCCTTACGTTCCACAAATAAGTGAAACCATATGATAATTGGCTTTCTCTGCTTGACTTATTTCACTTAGCATAATCTCCTCCAGTCCCATCCATGTTGATGTAAAAGCTGGGTATTCATCCTTTCGGATGGCTGAGTAATATTCCATTGTATATATGGACCACATCTTCTTTATCCATTCATCTGTTGAAGGACATCTCGGCTCTTTCCACAGTTTGACTATTGAGGACATTGCTGCTATGAACATTGGGGTGCCTATGGCCCTTCTTTTCACTACATCTGTGTCTTTGGGGTCAATACCCAGGAGTGCAATTGCTGGGTCATAGGGTAGCTCTATTTTTAATTTTTTCAGGCACCTCCACACGGTTTTCCAAAGTGGCTGTACCACCTTGCATTCCCACCAACAGTGTCAGAGGGTTCCCCTTTCTCTACAAGCTCTCCAACATTCATTGTTTCTTGCCTTGTCAATTTTTGCCATTCTAACTGGTGTAAGGTGGTATCTCAGTGTGGTTTTGATTTGGATTTCCCTGATGGCTAATGATGATGAACATTTTTTCATGTGTCTGTTAGCCATTTGTATGTCTTCTTCGGAGAAGTGTCTGTTCATGTCTTCTGCCCATTTTTTGACATCATTATTTGTTTTTTGGGTGTTGAGTTTGAGAAGTTCTTTATAGCTCTTGGATACCAGCCCTTTATCTGTAGTGTCATTTGCAAATATCTTCTCCCATTCTGTGGGTTGCCTCCTTGTTTTGTTGACTGTGGGACATATTTTTAATACAGATGACAAAGGATTAAAACCTATAATGTCTATAATATCTATAATGTTTTAGATATCTATTTGTCTATCTATCTGTGTATGAATGTGAATGAAGACATACCAGAACATATATTAGATTTTTAACAAGGACTTCCATGGTCCTTACATACATACATACACACACATTTGCTAAAATAGGTTACCAGGCAGGAGATAACTAAATTGGGGGAATGAGAAGCTAAACAGCATAAAGAACAAAAAAAACCCTGTACACAATATGTATGAATATGACTGCAGATAATACCTTTATGAAAAATTATATATGTGTAAGTAAATTAAAATAAATTTATAAAAAAGAAAATATAAAATGGATTGCTTATAAAAAATGAGGTCTTAAAGACTGTTGATTATATGAGAAGGCCACCTACTTAAGACATTTCCCTCCTTTTAATCAGAAATGAAACAAAATGAGCTTTCCTGTGACCTTTAGGGATAACTGTGTGGATTTGAGCAAATGATTGATTGCTGAAATTACATAAAGTTATGGTTTTTAGCCTTAGAGAAGCCTGAGTCCTCCTTTGCTGAGGAAGCATCAGATAATCTACCTTAGTTTTGAATATGCGTTCTTTAATCTTACAGAAAAAAACAGCTGCATGTACACTGACATTTTCTGATGACAGCAGACTTCAACACTATTGTTCCTTTTTCTCTATTAAGTAATATTACCAAGAAATATCTAGACTGGCATATATGCTTCCCTGAAAAAGCTTAAATGTTTGAATGCATAAAGCACAACTGTCACTCAAAATGATAATTAATACTCTTGCTAAAATTAATTATTCTAAATTAATACTGCCCCCCCTTATAGTAGTCACTAAGTATGTAATCATTCATTAATCATATTTTTTTACAAGATATATATGCTAATAATCTACTATGTGCCAGATTCTGTTCTAGGTGCTCAGGACAGAGCAATGAAAATCCGCTGCCCATTGGGATTATATATTATAAGTGAGAGTGATACAATTAACACAAGCCAAATACTTTCACACAGTTGTACGTATTATGAAAAAAGACATAGAGGGTGATGGAGTGAGCATGGGGCCTCTTTCAGGTAGGGTGTCAAGAAAACCTCTCTGAGTGGGTGACATTGAACAGCGACTTGACTAATGGGGAAAAGAGCCATATGAAGTCTGGGGAAGAGCATCTCAGGTAGAGAGAAAACAAGGACAAAAGCCCTGAGGCAGGAACAATCTTGACATGTTAAAGAAGCTGGAAAAATTCTTGTATGACTAGACAAGCAAGCAATAGGGAGGGAGTGGAAAGAGAGGAGTCCAGAGGTAAGCAAGAACCAGAACAAGCAGGGCTGTGTAAGACATTGAAGGAGTCTGCATTATATTCTTGTTGCAGGAAGATACCAGAGACCTTTGAAATGGGAAATGAACTAGAATTCTATTTTGAATTCCTTATATGGGATTCTCTTCAGATCTTGCATCATATTTGTGATAATATTTCCAATGATAAAAAAATATTCATACTTTAATGATGACTTTCATTTCTAAAAACTGTTTTATGGTTAAGGCTACTACTAGCTAGCCCCCAAATATTACCATTTGGTGGATAAATGTGTGTTGCTTTAAAACAAGGAGAAGATTTTTCTAGTGTGACTGTTATAGTCAACTCTAGAAGACATGCTCAATTAAAGTCACTTTGACAGATAGTTACTGGATGTTTTCTAAGTGACAGACGGTGTGCTATTATACATTACAGGAAAGAAGATACATGAGGCAGAAAAGCACACAAATACTTAAAACGGGGGTCAGAACCCAAATGCTATAGGAGAGGTACTAGTAGCTAGACATTTGCTGAAGAGAAAGAAGTTAGATCTTCTGGGGAGTAAGAGGGATCAGGAAAGTTTCTATGATAAGACAGACAGGTGTTTGGCATAAGTCTTTAAGGTAGGTAGGACCTTGAGAGGGAAAAATGGTAATTGCATGAAGATATGTATAAAGGACAAAGAATTTTTCCAGTGTCTGGATTATAATGACTGTTAGGGGAAAGGAGGGAAATATTCAGTTGGTAAGGTAGTTGTGAGACATACTCTGAAGGACCTTTTGTATCATGTCAAATGATCTGTTTTTAATTTCTTAGGCAATAAGAAATCATTGAATGCTTTTGAGAAAGGGGATGGCATAAATGGAATATTCCTTGGGAAGATAAACATGGCAGTTGTATAAAATGGATTAAAGCAAGGAGAGCCCAGATAACAGGCTGTTGTTGTAGATGAGGCAAGAGGAAGCATGAACCTGAACTAGTGTGCTGTTAACAAGGGAAGGAGACAGAAGAGGCAAAAGATATCACCATGGCTGCTGATAATCAGATCAAAAGTCGGGGAAAAGAAGCTCTCAAATTACTTTAAAATTTGGATTTGGATAAGATTTCAACCTATAATAATCATGAGCCTCTCAGCATAAGTAGGGCTGTAGTGAAGGCCTGTGTTATTCAGGGAGAAGTTGGCTTCAATTTGGGACTCAGTGTTGATGAAGGATAGTGGGAAGAAAGGCAGGCCAGGACAGGAGGCCCCCACCATAAGAGGAAACCACCCTTAAGGATTTTATGCCACCCTGGAAGGAGCCCTCCACCCTTTCCCAGGTGATAGATAGATGATAAAAACCTGATGGGATGACAGGAGGGTTCATCAGATTAAAACAGCCCGCCAACAGTCAATGAGCCCATAAAACCCCCAAGACTTAGAAACTCTCGTGGCAACCCTCTCGGGTTCCCTCCCTCTCTAGGAGCTTTGTACTATCGCTCAACAAACTTCCCTCTACTATCACTCAATAAACTCTGCTTTGTTGCCCACCACTCTGTCTGGTCTACCTCTTCATTCTTCAAAGCGGCGGCGTGACCAAGAACCCAAGAACCCAAGAACCACAGGCACTAAAGGAGAAGAAATCTTGTAACAGTGTCTCCAATGAAATAACAGAACATCTACCATCTTTGCTATGTTCTCTCTCTCTCTCTCGAAACTGAAGCTGCCAAACATGCAGCGTATGAGCATGGGCCCTTTACCCAGAATGCACCAGTTCAAGTCTTAGCTCAGGCACTTAACAGCTCTGTGATCTTGAGCAACTGAGATGTCCTCTCTGTGCTCAATTTCTGTATCTATAAAATTGAAAAAATCATTTTATATATCTCAATATTTGTGAGGATTAAGTGTGTACACACACAAATATACATACATATGCATGCATATGTGAAAATCATATATCATATAGGACATACAGTTATACGTAATCTACATTAACTTTATATATAATATATGACATATATTCCATATATTAATTATATACACTTTGTATACTCACAAGAAACCTGAGAGGTATATATCTTATATGGTATAGTGTTGATAGACTATATATGTATATATACACATATGTAAAATATATCATATATTACATATGTATATATATCTTACATACACACACACACACACACACTGTTTTGTATTATAAGCCTCATGAATAGGAAAGGGGTAAAGAAAAGGTGTCATTAATGGAGAGAGGAAGAACAGTGAGAGAGAGGAAGAAACAGCTGAGGAGAAGAATGCAAAATACCCCAGACAATTCCAGGCAAATGAGAGAGTAAAGGATGCTGGGTTTGGAAATCAGAAAGTCCTTGTTGACTTTAATCGAGCAGTTTCAGTTGAGTGGTGTGGATAGAAAGAAGTCAGATTTCCAAAGGATAATGAGGTCTGCACTGAGAAAGGAAAGAAAGCAGTTTACCTTTTCATGAGTTGGACCCTGAGAGTGTGGACGAATAAGAAAATACTCTGTATTGTTTTGCAAGAGATAGTTGAGCTTTTTTTTCCAGAAGAGAGGGAGGAGCTAGTGACATAAGGAAAATTGAAGACAAGGAGGGGGGAGTAGAGGGAGAGGGGACAAAGAGAGAATGGGACAAAAGCAGATACAGGACCTAACTTGGAAAGTGAGATGAGAGGAAACTCCTCAAAGGTTGAGGTGAAGAAAGAGAGGAGGGGGACCTGTGACTGGAATCTGAGAGTGAGATGGTCTAGGGGCTTCAGAAGAATGGTAGAGTTCTGGCACCCAAAGCTGAGGACAGAGGAGGAATACTCAAGGAGATAAAACTAAATACTACCCAAGTGACAGTATGGAGTCAATTCATACTTGGCACTAGGGGATCTAAAATGTTTTTGGCACAAAAGCCAAACAAACAAGGAAGCACCATTGCAATGAGTGCGTATCTTCCCAAGAACACTGCTTTGGAAAAGTATCATTTACTTTAATGTTCAATTTTTCAAATTATATTTCAACAATGTCACATTGCCTTTTATTTTCACCACCTACTAGGGAAAGTCATAGAATATTAAAGCTACAAGGAAACAGATAACTTCTCTTTAATCATTCCAGTGAAAGTTCGTGCATCATGCCAATTAAGAGGACAAAGTCTACAGAAGGAGTTCTTACCCTGGGCTCTGTAGATGGAATTCAGAGTCCATGAACATGGATGCAGAAGAAAAAATATACATCTTTATTTGCACTAACTTTTATGTGAAGTTCAGCGTTTCCTTCTGTAATGAATGCAGGCAACCAAGCACAGTTCTATTAGCAGTATGTGTGACTGGATCAATAGAAATCATAGATATTTTCATATCGCCTTAGGGTTATTACAGATATCTCAAATATCACTTATATTCATTTGAATTACCACTTTGAAACTGTGGTAGTTAGACTTGTCCCTAGATCTTGCTAGTTAAAGCATTACAAAAGTAGCAAATGTTCCTATATCCCATATTTATTTTTTAAAATAAGTTGACAACTGAATTTTAATATATTCAGTTTACTTTGGAATTTGTTGTTTCATCTTAAGTACTTAAAAATATTATTCTGGGATGAGGTCCATAGGCTTCACCAGATCCCCACAGGCATATCTATAGCACATGGTATAACAGAAAAAGGTGAGAAGTCCAGAACTCACTATTCAGACAGGCTTGGCTGGCAGTCCTTGCTCATTCTCTGTGTGAAGTTGGGCAAGTTCTCTTTACCTGTTTTTAACCACTCTTTACCTCACTTTGCTTGGATGTTCAATATATGATATTGCCATTTAACATACATACCTCTTAGATTTGTTCAGAGGCTAACATGGGACTCTATGTATTAAGTGCCTCACAGTAAGTGATAAAGGGTTGTTGCTATCAGTTTTCATTCTTACTTATGCTAGAGCAGTGATTCTCAGATGCTGCTCCACAGATCACTAACTGGCTTTGGATCCAAGTGGGATGTATATTTAACATATAGCTTCCTCTTCTCCAGGCCTGAGTTCCTGAATCAGAATATGATTTTAATGTAATTATTCACCCATACTTAAAGCCGTGAGGGGGACTAGACGTTCTCTCTTTTTTGAGGTAGAATGGGGAACATTGCCTAATAGCCTTTGCCACTAGAACTGTGGGCCCATTTTCCACAATCAAAGAGGGGCTCTTGGGTATATGGACCTGCTTTTCTTGGAGTTACAAGTATTTACTGAGCTTCCAGTATAGGCCGCGGAGGGAGAAGATTATGGAGTGATGGGAGGCTGAGGTGGATATAGGGAAGCTGGACAGATGTGTGGAGAGCTGGAGTGGCCCAGCTGTCCTGGAACCTGGGAGAAAACTCCAAAGATAATCTATAATATAAGGCACCTCTGTTCAGCTCATCAACTCTCACCTATAGGCCAACACCCTGTGGACTCATGCCACTGATTACAGATAAGCAGATAGCGATTCCTCCAGTGGATTCTAGTTCTGGAGCCTAGCGCCTGGGTGGTTCAGTTGTTAGGCGTCCGCCTTCGGCTCGGGTCATGATCCCGGGATCCTGGGATCGAGCCCCACATCGGGTTCCCCGCTCTGCGGGAGGCCTGCTTCTCCCTCTCCCACTCACCCTGCTTTTGTTCCCTCTCTCTCTGTGTCTCTCCCTCTGTCAAATAAATAAATAAAATCTTAAAAAAAAATCAATGCCCAAACCTCCTGACTTTTTCACAACTACAGTATAATGTTTTTATTATTTAGCCAAAGAGTTCTCAACTTGGGAGCTATGGGTTGACTTAAGCACATATCAAGGTTCTCTGATCCCCTGAAATTGTATGCAAAATTCAGTGCATGAACTACTGGTTGGCTGGGTGGCTTTCATGAAATTCTCCAAGGGACTCCTGACCCATGTTCAGAACCACTGGACAGATACACCGAAGTTTTATCAGGGTTAGAGTCTTTATATTTGCATTAACTTCTCTTGTCTCTTCCTGGCATAGATGTAACAATAATGATGGCCAAATTATAATATAATTTTATTTTAAAAACTGCTCCTTCAGTTGTGGTATTCAGTGGACTCAAAATTAAGGTACAGGAAAGGACTGCACCCTCTTTTTCAAATATATTGATATTTCCACTCTGGAAAGTTTCTGAAACTTTAGTGGAAACACTTTTAAATACTGTAGATAGAAAGATCTTCTAAATTCTGCAACACTAAATTTGTCTCACCTCTGGTCATGATCAGCTTTCTTCAGGCTCTGAAACTCCTTCACAGGGATATGCTCCATTGTCTACAATGATAGTGTGGATACTATTTGGGCTCATTTTTCCCCTCCCTCATTTCTGAAAAACCAAAGCTGACTAACAAAAATGGATTCACCTAGCCACAAGATCACAAGGTCATGGGTGCATCTCTCATAAATGCTGGGCCAAGGGCCTGGCCTGACGTCCATCTAAAACATCCAGGACCACTAGAGCACTCTCCACAGTGTTGTATTGAGCACTGATCAATACTGTTATTGGTCCAGATGGTCTTTTAGAGGTTTGGAAAACATCCACTGATGTTCCAGCAGCTGACTCAGATGCACTGTCTACTTTTTCTTTCAACTTCTCCCATAGTTCTATTTCAAATATGCTTGTAGAAAATATTCAAGCCATAAATGGGAGAATAGAAAAAAGGAAATTTTCCCAAAGACTTCTCTTCCTTGTGCATGGATTTTAGAGGATATCACAAGTCCTAAAATTAACTCTTTTCAATTTATCTACTGGTTTTACACATGGTTCATGAAATGGATATGAGATTTTAAAGGCATCTGCTTCATGTTGCTTGTTATACTTTGTACCTGTGTATGATTGAAAACTGAATTCCCTTGAGATTATGAGTTGTAGAATATATTAGGAACCAGGCATTTCAGATGAGGGACTGATTTTTTAAACTGTCACCAAAATGAAACTTGCTATTCATTTAATCTCATTGCACATATATTGGTGATATTAATACCAATGATAGTGCCAGGCACACATTATGAGCTTAACAAAAAGCTGTTAAATGGACAGAAGGACTAAGTTGAATCCACTAGGCATGTCTCTTATACTAAGCCCTCCCCCCAAAAGAAAGAATACTTCCCTCAGGGATTTTTAAAGATTTCATTCTAGATAGGTACTTAGGCTTGTATAGCTAATATTTTATTTTTTTAAAGCATGCTAGGGCTTTGTTATAGCTCTGAAGGATCTAGAAAAATGTTCAGTTATTCTTGAGTGTAGTCTTAGTTCCCAACTGTTTTTCATTAATTAAATGTTTATTTAGTTAATATTTGGGGAACAAATGAATGGCTCAATGGCTCAACAATTATTATTATCTGATTGACAGGGTATTCTAGAAACAAGAGTTCTCAACTGAGAAGTATTAAATCAACTCTCCCATTAATGGTGATAAGATCATTCCATCTCCATGACCCTCAGCTTCTACATCTTTAACCTGAGAACATCGTGCCTAATTAAAGGAAGGAAAAGCACAGAGAGCATAGTAGTAGATAACGTATGGATTTCCCCCCCAGAAAACCTGTTTTATGATCACAGACCACTCACCCTCTCTAGCTAGTTTTTATTGTACATTGTTGGATTAGGGGACAGGTTATTACAGAATGTCACTTGTCTTATCACCTAGCAAAATTACACATAAGTACCTGAGAGTGAGGTCACTCAAAATCTAGATGTTACTTAACTCTGGTCTTCTGGAATGCTGGTACTTACTTGGTTCTTGAATGTTAAGGAGTTCACCTGGAGTAGGGGATGAAACAGACTCCCAAATGCACCTTTGAATACCTCTCATGTGGACACAGGATAAAATATTCTTAAAAGTTTTTAACATGATCTGGATAATCTTGCCCCTGCCCACCTCTTCAGCTACATATCCTTCTCACTTGCTGTGATCTAGCCCTTGATGCTTTTAATTTCTCAAAAGAACACAACTCTTTCCCAGTTTAGAACTTGTGCATGCGCAGAATATCTTTTAACTGGTACTTCCATCATATGGGTAACTTCTACTCAGATTTCAGGTCTTAGTTTTAAATCATTTCCTTGGACATGGCTTCCCTGACCACCCCCATCCATTTGACTTAGGTCTGGCATGCTTTTCTCTCATAATTTCATGTACTTTCTCCTCATAGGAGTTACCACAAATTGTAAATATCCATATCCATGTGTGTGTAATCATTAAATATCTATCTCCCTGCCGGGGCTATAAATTCCATGAAATCAGGGATCATCATTTTTTTTATTCATCCAGCATCTACCACAGGGCTTAGAACAGAATTGGTTTTCAATAATTACTTGTTGAATTAATGAGGCAATAAATCATGTCTTATGGAAACCAGATTCAAAAGCCATTATCATTTTGTATGTGGATTCACCCATATATAAAACCAGTCAGAAACATGCACATTGAGGGTTGGGAGTGTGATACTAATATAACCTGGAGTCCCCATGGTCCACATCTGGACTAGTCCTATGGCAAGGTAAACTTAGTCTCGTGAACAAAACAAAATGAATCATTCACTTGTATTATTCAGAAAACAAAAAAGGGGTCCAATTCACAATAACCCCTTTTACTCATTAATTCATCTCCCATCTCTTCTCAAACTCTTACCTCAAAACAATCACAAAGCCCTAGCCTGCATGATACTTTTCCTTTATTTCCTTCCTACATATTTCTTTTTTTTATTATGTTATGTTAATCACCATAATTTACATAATTAGTTTTGGATGTAGTGTTCCATGATTCATTGTTTGCGTATAACACACAGTGCTCCATTCAGTACGTGCCCTCTTTAATATCCATCACCAGGCTAACTCATCCTCCCACCCCCCTCCCCTCTAGAACCTTCACTTTGTTTCTCAGAGTCCATAGTCTCTCATGATTCGTCTCCTCCTCCAATTTCCCCCTCTTCATTTTTCCCTTCCTACTATCTTCTACTTTTTTTTTTTTTTTTAACATATAATGTATTATTTGTTTCAGAGGTACAGGTCTGTGATTCATCAATCACACAATTCACAGTGCTCACCATAGCACATACCCTCCCCAATGTCCATCACCCAGCCACCCCATCCCTCCCATCTCCCACCATTCCAGCAACCCTCGGTTTGTTTCCTGAGATTAAGAATTCCTCATATCAGTGAGATCATATGAGACGTGTCTTTCTCTGATTGACTTATTTCACTCAGCATAATACCCTCCAGTTCCATCCATGTCATTGCAAATGGTAAGATTTCACTCCTTTTGATGGCTGCATAATATTCCATTGTATATATATAGCACATCTTCTTTATCCATTCATCTGTCGATGGACATCTTAGCTCTTTCTATAGTTTGGCTATTGTGGACATTGCTGCTATAAACATTGGCGTGCATGTACCCCTTAGGATCCCTACATTTATATCTTTGTGGTAAATACCCAGTAGTGCAATTGCTGGGTCATAGGGTAGCTCTATTTTCAACTTTTTGAGGAAGCTCCATACTGTTTTCTAGAGTAGCTGCACCAGCTTGCATTCCCACCAACAGTGTAGGAGGGTCCCCCTTTCTCCGCATGCCTGCCAACATGTGTCATTTCCTGACTTGTTAATTTTAGCCATTCTGACTGGTGTGAGGTGGTATCTCATCGAGGTTTTGATTTGGATTTCCCTGATGCCGAGCGATGTTGAGCACTTTTTCATGTGTCTGTTGCCCATTTGGATGTCTTCTTTGGAAAAATGTCTGTTCATGTCTTCTGCCCATTTCTTGATTGGATTATTTGTTCTTTGGGTGTTGAGTTAGATAAGTTCTTTATAGATTTTGGATACTAGCCCTATATCTGATATGTCATTTGCAAATATCTTCTCCCATTCTTTCAGTTGTCTTTTGGTTTTGTTGACTGTTTCTTTTGCTATGCAAAAGCTTTTAATCTTGATGAAGTCCCAATAGTTCATTTTTGCCCTTACTTCCCTTGCCTTTGGCGATGTTTCTAGGAAGAAGTTGCTGCGGCCGAGGTCGAAAAGGTTGCTGCCTGTGTTCTCCTTTAGGATTTTGATGGATTCCTGTCTCACATTTAGGTCTTTCAACCATTTTGAATCTACTTTTGTGTGTGGTGTAAGGAAATGGTCCAGTTTCATTCTTCTGCATGTGGCTGTCCAATTTTCCCAGCACCATTTGTTGAAGAGACTGTCTTTTTCCATTGGACATTCTTTCCTGCTTTGTCAAAGATGAGTTGACCATAGAGTTGAGGGTCCATTTCTGGGCTCTCTATAATGTTCCATTGATCTATATGTCTGTTTTTGTGCCAGTACCATACTGTCTTGATGATGACAGCTTTGTAATAGAGCTTGAAGTCCAGAATTGGGATGCCGCCAGCTTTGCTTTTCTTTTTCAATATTCCTCTGGCTATTCGGGGTCTTTTCTGGTTCCATACAAATTCTAGGATTATTTGATCCATTTCTTTGAAAAAAGTGGATGGTATTTTGATGGGGATTGCATTGAATGTGTAGATTGCTCTAGGTGGCATTGACATCTTCACAATATTTGTTCTTCCAATCCATGAGCACGGAACATTTTTCCATTTCTTTGTGTCTTCCTCAATTTCTTTCATGAGTATTTTATAGTTTTCTGAGTACAGATTCTTTGCCTCTTTGGTTAGATTTATTCCTAGGTATCTTATGGTTTTGGGTGCAATTGTAAATGGGATCCACTCCTTAATTTCTCTTTCTTCTGACTTGTTGTTGGTGTATAGGAATGCCACTGATTTCTGTGCATTGATTTTATATCCTGCCACTTTACTGAATTCCTGTATGAGTTCTAGCAGTTTTGGGGTGGATTCTTTTGGGTTTTCCACATAAAGTATCATATCATCTGCAAAGAGTGAGAGTTTGACTTCTTCTTTGCCAATTTGGATGCCTTTGATTTCTTTTTGTTGTCTGATTGCTGTGGCTAGGACTTCTAATACTATGTTGAATAGCAGTGGTGATAGTGGACATCCCTGCCACGTTCCTGACCTTAGGGCGAAAGCTCTCAGTTTTTCCCCATTGAGAATGATATTCGCTGTGGGTTTTTCATGGATGGCTTTTATGATATTGAGGTATGTACCCTCTATCCCTATACTCTGAAGAGTTTTGATCAAGAAAGGATGCTGTACTTTGTCAAATGCTTTTTCTGCATCTATTGAGAGGATCATATGGTTCTTGTTCTTTCTTTTATTAATGTATCACATTGATTGATTTGTGGATGTTGAACCAACCTTGCAGCCCATGGATAAATCCCACTTGGTCGTGGTGAATAATCCTCTTAATGTACTGTTGGATCCTATTGGCTAGTATTTGGGTGAGAATTTTTGCATCCATGTGCATCAAGGATATTGGTCTGTAATTCTCCTTTTTGATGGGGTTTTTGTCTGGTTTGGAGATCAAGGTAATGGTGGCCTCATAAAACGAGTTTGGAAATTTTCCTTCCATTTCTATTTTTTGGAACAGTTTCAGAAGAATAGGTATTAATTCTTCTTTAAATGTTTGGTAGAATTCCCCTGGGAAGCCATCTGGCCCTGGGCTCTTGTTTCTTGGTAGGTTTTTGATGACTGCTGCAATTTCCTTAGTGGTTATGGGTCTGTTCAGGTTTTCTACTTCTTCCTGGTTCAGTTTTGGTAGTTGATACATCTCTAGGAATGCATCCATTTCTTCCAGATTATCTAATTTGCTGGCATATAGTTGCTCGTAATATGTTCTTATAATTGTTTGTATTTCTTTGGTGTTGGTTGTGATCTCTCCTCTTTCATTCATGATTTTATTTATTTGGGTCCTTTCTCTTTTCTTTTTGATAAGTCTGGCCAGGGGTTTATCAATCTTGTTAACTCTTTCAAAGAACCAGCTCCTAGTTTCGTTGATCTGTTCTACTGTTCTTTTGGTTTCTATTTCATTGATTTCTGCTCTGATCTTTATTATTTCTCTTCTCCTGCTGGGTTTAGGCTTTATTTGCTGTTCTTTCTCCAGCTCCCTTAGGTGTAGGGTTAGGTTGTGTATTTGAGACCTTTCTTATTTCTTGAGAAAGGCTTGTATTGCTATATACTTTCCTCTTAGGACTGCCTTTGCTGCATCCCAAAGATTTTGAACAGTTGTGTTTTCATTTTCATTTGTTTCCATGATTTTTTTTAGATTCTTCTTTAATTTCCTGGCTGACCCATTCATTCTTTAGTAGGATGCTCTTTAGCTTCCATGTATTTGAGTTCTTTCCGACTTTCCTCTTGTGATTGAGTTCTAGTTTCAAAGCATTGTGGCCCAAAAATACACAGGGAATGATCCCAATCTTTTGGTACCGGTTGAGACCTGATTTGTGACCTATGATGTGATTTATTCTGGAGAATGTTCCATGGGCACTAAAGAAGAATGTGTATTCTGTTGCTTTGGGATGGAATGTTCTGAATATATCGATGAAGTCCATCTGGTCCAGTGTGTCATTTAAAGCCTTTATTTCCTTGTTGATCTTTTGCTTAGATGATCTGTCCATTTCAGTGAGGGGGGTGTTAAAGTCCCCCATTATTATTGTATTGTTGTCAATGTGTTTCTTTGCTTTTGTTATTAATTGGCTTATATAAGTGGCTGCTCCCATGTTAGGGGCATAGATATTTACAATTGTTAGATCTTCTTGTTGGATAGACCCTTTAAGTAGGATATGGTGTCCTTCCTCCTCTCTTATTATAGTCTTTGGTTTAAAATCTAATTTGTCTGATATAAGGATTGCCACTCCAGCTTTCTTTTGGTGTCCATTAGTATGGTAAATCATTTTCCACCCCCTCACCTTCAATCTGGGGGTGTCTTTGGGTCTAAAATGAGTCTCTTGCTGACAGCATTTTGATGGGTCTTGTTTTTTAATCTAATCTGATACCCTGTGTCTTTTGATTGGGGCATTTACATTCAGGGTAACTATTGAAAGATATGAATCTAGTGTCATTGTATTGCCTGTAAGGTGACTGTTACTGTATATGGTCTGTGTTCCTTTCTGGTCTATGTTACTTCTAGGCTCTCTCTTTGCTTAGACGACCCCTTTCAAGATTTCTTGTAGGGCTGGTTTCGTGTTTGCAAATTCCTTTCGTTTTTGTTTGTCCTGGAAGCTTTTTATCTCTCCTTCTATTTTCAATGACAGACTAGCTGGATATAGTATTTTTGGCTGCATATTTTTCTCATTTAGTTCTCTGAATATATCATTCCAGTCCTTTCTGGCCTGCCAGGTCTCTGTGGATACACCTGTTGCCAGTCTAATGTTTCTACCATTGTAGGTTACAGATCTCTTCTCCTGAGCTGCCCTCAGGATTTTCTCTTTGTCTCTGAGACTCATAAGTTTTACTATTAGATGTTGGGGTGTTCACCTATCTTTATTGATTTTGAGGGGGGTTCTCTGTGCCTCCTGGATTTTGATGCCTGTTTCCTTCCCCAAATTAGGGAAGTTCTCTGCTATAATTTACTCCAATATACCTTCTGCCCCTCTCTCTCTTTCTTCTTCTTCTGGAATCCCAATTATTCTAATATTGTTTTGTCTTATGGTATCACTTATCTCTCGAATTCTGCCCTCGTGATCCAGTAGTTGTTTATCTCTCTTTTTCTCAGCTTCTTTATTTTCCATCTTTTGGTCTTCTATATCACTAATTCACTCTTCTGTCTCATTTATCCTAGCCATTAGAGCCTCCATTTTTGATTGCACCTCATTAATAGCCGTTTTGATTTTGACTTGGTTAGATTTTAGTTCTTTTATTTCTCCAGAAAGGGTTTCTCTCATATTGTCCATGCTTTTTTCAAGCCCAGCTAGTATCTTTAAAGTCATCATTCTGAACTCTAGTTCTGGACTAATGTCCGTATTGAATAGGTCCCTGGCAGTCGGTACTGCCTCTTGTTCTTTTTTTTTGAGGTGATTTTTTTCCATCTTGTCATTTTGTCCAGGGGAGAATAGATGAATGAGAGAACAAAATGCTAACAGGGTAAAAACGACCCCAGAAAAATATACACTAAACAAATCAGAAGAGACCTGAAACTGGGGGGAAAAAAGGGAAAGAAAGAAAAAAGGAAAAAAAAAGAAAAATGTAAAAAACAAAGAAACAACCAAAAAAAAAAAAAACCAGAATATGATCAAATATGATCCGGCTGGTGCATAGATCAGTGCCACACACTAGATTTTGAGCGTATTTTGGTCTGTTAGAAGAAAGTACCTTTCAAAATTTTAAAGAAAGAAAAGCTTATATATGTACAAAAATAAGGGTAAATATGATGAAGGGATGGAATATGACTGTAAAGATGAAAATTATAAAAGATTTTATAAAAGGAATGATAAGATAAGAAGTTGGTTGAAAAAAGAAAGAAGAGGATTTAAAAAAAAAAAGGAGAGAATGTGATCAGGCAGGAGACTAGAACAAAGCCATACACTAGAGATTTAGGGTATATTTTGGTCTGTTAGAAGAAACTGTATCCCAAAATTTTAGAGAGAACAACATATATATATATATATATATATATATATATATATATATATATAAAAAATAAGGGTAACTACTATGAAGGGATAGAATATGACTTTAAAATGAAAAATAGAAAAGATTTTTTTAAAAAGGGATTGATAAGATGTTGATTGAAAAAGGGAAAAAGAAAAATTCAAAAAAAAAAGAGAGTTAAAACAATTAACTTTGAAAGACTAAAGAATCATGGTAAAAAACCATGAATTCTATGTGCAGTATTCCCCTAGCGCTGGAGTTCTGCCGTTCTCAGTGATTGGTAAACTTGGTCTTGGCTGGCTGTTCTTGCAGATCTTCTGGGGGAGGGGCCTCTTGTTGTGGTTCCCAAATGTCTTTGCTGGAGGTGGAATTGCCCCGCCCTTGCCAGGTCCAGGCTAAGTAATCTGCTTGGGTTTGCTCTCGGGAGCTTTTGTTCCCTGCAAGCTTTCCATACAGCTTTGGAGGATGAGAGTGAAAATGGCGGCCTCCCAATCTCTGCCCCCGAGGAGCCAAAAGCTCGGGGCCCCACTCCTCAGTGTGCCCCCAGAGAAAAGCCGTCAATCACTCCTCTCTCCCCGGTCTCCGTCTGCACTCCGTGCTCACCAGGCCTGTGACTGAGCATTTCTATCTCTGGCACACGACCCTGTTTGGAGTCTCCAAACCCAGCAGATCCCTGTGGTGTGCTCCCGCTCTGCTCCTCTCGGGGGAGGAAGGGGAGTCTCCCCAGATCTGCCGCTTGTTGGGTCCCTGCTGGAGGAGCAGTGGCCCAACTGTGCCTTGGATCACGGTTTATGGCAACCTAGAGTTGAGAGCCCGCTCCTTGGCTCCGTCTCTGCAGCCGGCTTCCCCGCTCCGATTCCTGGGAGCTCTGCCGCACTCAGGCACCCCCGGTCTTTCTGTGACCCTGAGGGTCCTGAGACCACACTGTCCCAGCGAGGGTTCCATCCCCCGCTTAGCCGCTGGAGTGACGTCCCTCAGCGCAGCAGACTTCTAAAAGTTCCGATTTTGTGCTCCGTTGCTCTATCACTTGCCAGTAGCGGCTGACGGAGGCCCCCTTCCCTGCCGTCTATCTTCCCGAATATTGCCTCGGATTCATGTCTCCGCACATCTTACCTTCCAGAAAGTGGTTGCTTTTCTGTTCAGAGAGTTGCTGCTATTCTTTTCTTCGATCTCCTGTTGAGTTTGTAGGTGTTTGGAGTGGTTTGATCCTTATCTAGCTGAATTCCTGGGACCAGACGAAATTTAGGTCTCCTACTCCTCCGCCATCTTGCTCCTCTCCCCCTTCCTACATATTTTTTCTGTATCTCCTAATTTCTGGAATTCTTCATAAAAGAGCCCAGAAATCTTTCTCACAAAAACAAGGAGGGAGAAAGATGCTTAGCACAGAGGACAATTTTCTTCAGCAGGAGGAACACAAATGTTGTCCCTGCCATATAAAGTCAAAAGTAAATCAGTAGATAAGAGGCAAAATCAGAAACATTACCAAAATTTAACATGCATGTGTGCACACACACATAATAGAGTATTACAAAGCCATTACAAAGGATGAGATTGTGCCATTTGTGATAACATGGATGGACCTGGAGGGTGTTACGCTGAGTGAAGTAAGTCAGACTGAGAAGACAAATACCAAATGATTTCACTCATATGTGAAATCTAAAAAACAAAACAAATGAATTAACAAAAAACAAAAAACAGACCTGCAGGGGCACCTGGGTGGCTCAATCTGTTAAGCCTCTGGCTTCAGCTCAGGTCATGATCCCAGGGCCCTCAGATTGAGCCCCGCATCAGACTCCCTGCTCAGCAGGAAGCCTGTTTCTCCCTCTCCTTCTGCTGCTCTCCCTGCTTGTGCTCTCTCACTCTCTATGTCAAATAAATAAATAAAATCATAAAAAAAAAAAGTCAGACCTAGAAAACAAATTGATGGCTGCCAGAGCGGAGAGGGTGGAGGGATGGGCTAAATGGGTGAAAGGAAGTGGGAGATACAGGCTTCCAGCTATGGAATGAATATGTCACAGGAATAAAAAGCACATCATAGGCAATATTGTCAGTGATACTTGTAATAGTGTTGTATGGTGATAGAAGGTAGCTACACTTGTGGTGAGCATAGCATAATGTGTAGAGAAGTTGATTCACTATGTTGTACACTTGAAACTGTTATAACATTGTGCATCAACTATACTCAAATAAAAAAAATTTCAAAAACCACATTACCAAAATCTGGCTTCCAGATGAAAGACAGATAACCAAAAATGGGTTGGATTTAATGTTTTCACAAAGATGTTCACACTCTGAACAAAAATTACTGATTAAAATTTGGTTTGCCAATAGACATTAGCTTCAAAGTGCCAACATTTCTCTAATGGCTTTAGTATCTTATAACTTTGTATTCTCACCTAAGACAAAGGGAGTATATAATCTTAATCAGTGTTCATGGAAGACCATGTGATGCAAGAGAAATTGACATGGTTTTTGTAGCCAGGATGATCAGAATTTTAGCTTTGCCACTCAATAACTTGGCACTCACTATCAAAAAAAAAATTAACCTCTGTTTCCTCCTTTTTATGATTGTCATCATGCCACCTACTTCAGGAGTTGCCTTTAAAATTACAAATAATACATGGAAATCAGAATAGATTTATAATAAGTAAGGAGATTCGTTTAGTAATTTTAAAAATGCCACAAAGAAAAGCCCAGGCCCAGATAGCTTTATTGCTGAATTCTACCAAAGGTTTAAAGAAAAATTAAGACCAATCTTTTTTAAAAAAAGATTTTATTTATTTACTTGAGAGAGAGAGAGAGAGCATGAGCAGGGCTAGAGGCAGAGGGAGAGGGAGGAACAGACTCCCTTGCTGAGCAGGGAGCCTGACGCAGGGCTGGATCCCAGGACCCTGGGATTATGACCTGAGTGGAAGGCAGACACTTAACTGACTGAGCCACCCAGGTGCCCCAAATTAAGATCAATCTTCCATAAAATATTCCAGAACATAGAAAAGAATGAAATACCACCTGACTCATTCTATGAAGACAGTATTACCCTGATACCAAAACCAGACAGACAGAAACATATTTTGAAAAGAAAACTGCAGACCACACCTCATATAAATATAGATGCAAAAATCTTCAAAAATACTAGCAAAATCCAGCAACATAGATAAAATAATAATGCACTGTGATTAAGTGGGATTTATCTCAGGAAATCAAGGTTGGCTCACATCTAAAAACAAATTAATGTTGTGCACCATATCACTAGAATAAGGAACACAAAACACATCATTATCTCAAGAGATGCAGAAAAAGCATTTGACCTAATCCAACACCTTTTCATGATAAAAAATACTCAACAAGTTACTAATAGAAAGGAACTTAACCTGACAAAGGGTGTCAATGAAAAGCCCATAGCTAACATCATACTCAGTGATGAAAAACTGAAATCTGTCCTCCCTGAGATCAGGAACAAGACAAGGATTGCTTCCTCTCAACATAATGCCAAAAATTCTACCTAGTGCAATTAGGCAAGAAAAAGGAAAAAAAGTTATCCAGATCAGAAGGAAATAAAACCATCTCTTTTTGAAGATTGCATAATTTTATATAAATAAAACCTGAAGAATCAACAAAACTATTGGATTTAATAAATGAGTTCAGCAAGGTTTCATGATACAAGATCAATATACAAAAATTAGTTTCATTTCTATATATTAGCAAAAAACATCCAAAAATGAAATTAAGAAAATAATGCCATTTACAATGGTGTTAAAAATGAAATATTTAGGAATAATTTAACCAAAGAAGTGCTAGACTATATAATGAAAACTACAAAACATTATTGAAAGAAATTAAAGATATAAGTAAATGAAAAGACACTCATGGATTGGAAGATTTAATATTGCTGAGATGGCAATATTCCCCAAATTGATCTACAGATTGAATATGATCCCTATCAAAAATCCAAATCCAATTTTTGTGGAAAAGGACAATCTGATCTTAAAATTCATATGGAAATGAAAGTGACCCAGAATAGTCAGAACAATCTGGAAAAAGAAAAAATAAAATTGGAGTTCACATACTTCCAGACTTCAAAAATTGTTACAAAGCTACAGTAATTAAAACAGTATGGTACTGGCCTAAGGATAGATATATAGATCAATGGATTAGAAATGAGTCCAGAAATAAATTGATACATCTGTTGTCAATTGATTTTTCAACAAGGATGCCAAGACAGTACATAATAGGAAAATCCATAGGAATAAAAAAATAGATTGTCAGAGTCTGAAGGGAGGAGGTGAAGGAGAATGCCTACTAACAGATACAGAGCTGCCTTTGAGGTAATGAAAGTATTCTGGAATTAGATAGTGGTGATGGTTGCACAATCTTGTGAATATACCAAGAACTACTGAATTCTGTACTTTCAATTATGAATTTTATGGTGCATAAATAATATATCAATAAAAATATCAGCTTCATTTAAAAACATTATGTGCAATCTACAAAATACAAGGCAAAATTATAGTTCACTATTGGCATTAAAAGGAACAGATTCAATAATTTGTTGCAGTGGGATGGGTGAAGTAGGTGAAGGGGATTAAGAGGCACAAACTTCCAGTTATAAAATAAATAAATCATGGAGATGAAAAGTACAGCATAGGGAATATAGTCAATACCACTGTAATAACCTATGGTGACAGATGATGACTACACTTACCTTGGTGAGCATTTAGTGATATATAGAACTATTGGATCATTATGTTGTACACTTGAAATGACTATAGCATTGTGTCAACTAAACTTAAATAATAACAATTTAAAAAATAAATCCAACAATCTGACACAATTAATAGAAACTAAATACATGGAAACTGCCAAACACTGCATGGCACATAGTGAGTACTCAAGTTCTAATGACAATTCTTTTCGTTATCTCTTGATCCACCATGATGACAAATACTCTCCAACAATTTAGACAGACTCATCCCAATATCCAACAGGCCAATTGTCACAGGGGGTTCCAATGGATAATTGGAAATGATGAAGAAATGAAAAGTGAAGTACCGTATAGGCTGGAATCATGATTAACTCCTTTTTACCAAGTATGTCAAGTCTTAATTTAGAATAACTAATCCTACTTCCCTCTTCTATTTTTTGGATGAGTATGCAGAATTGATATTAATTTTTCTTTACATATCTGGTAAAATTCACCATTGAAGTTATCTGGGCCTGGTCTTTTCTTTGTAGGTGGTTTATTGATTAGTAATTCAATCTCATATTTCAGGTCTATTCAGATTTTCTATGTCTTCTTGAGTCAAATTCAATAGTTTCATATCTTTCTAGGAATTTGGCAATTACATCTAAATGTTCTAATTTGTTAGAATAACATTTTTCCTAGTATTCTCTTATAATCCTTTTGATTTCTGTAAGGTCAGTAGTTATGCCCAGTCTTACAGCACTGATTTTGGTAATTTGTGTCTGTTATAGTTAATTATATGTATTAATTTGACTGGGCTACAGTGCTCAGATATTTGGTCAAACATTATTTTGAATGTTTCAGAAAAAAAATGTTTTTTGATGAGATTTAACATTTTAATTGCTGAATTTTGAGAAAAGCAGATTACCCTCTGTAATGTGTGCGGGCCTCACCAATGAGTTGAAAGCCTTAATAGCAAAGAGTTTGATCTTTACCAAGCAAGAAGGAGTTCTGCCAACAGACTGCCTTTCAACTTGGACTGCAACACTTTTCTGGGTCTCCAACCTGCTGGCCTATCCTGAAGATTTTGGACTTGCACCTCCACAATTTTGTGAGGTAATCCTGAAAATAAATAAATAAATGTGTGTGTGTGTGTGTGTGTGTGTGTATACATACATTTTTTCCCTCAAATATTAGTTTTCAAAGAACCAATTTCAAGTACTGGTTTCCAAAGGACCAAATTTGGTATCATCAATTTTCTCTATTGATTTTCCCTTTTCTTAACTTCTTTTCATTATTATTAATTTATTTGAGAGAGCGAGAGAGAGCACAAGCAGGGGGAGCAGCAGGCAGAGGGAGAAGCAGGGACTCCCTGCTGAGCAGGAGTCACATGTGGGGCTCAATCCCAGGACTCTGAGATCACTACCTGAGCTGAAGGCAGATGTTTAACCAACTGAGCCACCCAGCCACCCCTCTTTTTTTCCCTAACCTCTACGTCAATCTTTATTAATTCATTTTTTTTTCTGTTTGCTTTGTGTTTAGTTCTTTTTCTAATTTCTTGCGGAATAAGCTTAGGTTAATTGATTTGAGATCTTTCTTCTTTTCTAATAGAGGAATTATAACTATAAATTTCTCTCTAAGCACTACTTTAGCTGGGCCCCACAAATTCTGATTTTTTTTCATTTTTATTCAGCTTACATTTTCCTAATTCCCCTTGCGATTTATTCTTTGGCCCAAAGAATTCATTTTATCTTCCAATTAATTGTGTATTTCACAAATTTCCTTCTGTTGTTGACTTCTAATTTAATTCATTGTGTTTGGAGAACATACTTCTCAATACTGCCCATTTCTCTTATTAGAATATTCAATCTCCTCTGAAGTATTTGATATCCACTACAAGACCTGGACTGTGGCAGTGAATAAGAAAGTCCATCCAAAGAGACCAAAGATGCACATCTTCAGAATGTGTCACATTGGGGTAATTGCTTATTTCAGATTACATGGTGTACCAAGACTTGAGTAAGGTATGCTCAATGAAATGTTCTGTAAGTTAATGAAATTATGTGAATGCAACTTAGAAAATCCAACTACATTGCTTTGGATTTAAACAAGTGAAGGAGGGTAAAAAAGTCTGTTCCCTTCTAAGATTTAACATTTTAATTGCTGAATTTTGAGTAAAGCAGATTACCCTCTATAATGTGTGTGGGCCTCACCATATAGCCTCAGAAATCCCAGAGTGTCTTAGAATGCAGTTGGAAATCAGTAGAGGATACCCAATATAATGCCTTTTTCCTAAATCATATGATTCTAAAATTCATCCAGTACATGATACAAGTAAATGAGATTTTATTCAGGTATTCTCATCTATGGCAAATTGCCATTTATTGAATGTATATTATATAATGCAGTGTGGTAATCTCTTTTATTATTTTTTATTCTACTTAATCCCATAAACCCAACGAGTCAGATGCTATTATCATTGTCTTATGAATGAGCAAAATGAGGCTTGGATTTGTCCAAAGGAAATGAAACCCAGCTCTCTGTGAAATGAGGGTAATATGATCTACTTCAGAGGAAGAACTAAAGATAGCAACAACAGGAGTTGTCCATAATTTAACAGTATCCCTTATGGAAAGAAAAAAAAACACTGTCATATAGAAAATCAATGCAATATATAAAGTCATCTATAAAGTCAATGGAAAACTTAAGTACACAGACCTAGATTCCTGCTCTACCAGGTAAATACAACACTCATTTCTGTGTTAAGATGTTTTTAAACCAGGGTGGAACTAAGATACTGTAAAAGTATATTATGAGATGTAGTCAGTGTTGTTATGGTCTTGGAGCAGAACGATACTTAGAGAAGGCAAGATAAATCAGTAAAGCAGGGGCTATGGGTTAAGTGAGGTGCTACAAGTGTGAGAATTTAGGCAGCTTGAGTGGATATCCTATTAAATATTTTCATTTCAGTTTCCTGTCAGGATCCCATAACAAGGTAAGACTGCTTAAAAAAAAAAAAAAAGGAAGGGGAGAGGTCTCAGTACTCAGAGACTATTGCAAGGCAAAGAGATGTGCATATAGTAGAAACTCACTTATTGGTTCCCAACACCCAATAAGGCCAGAGAGTTAGATGTGCAATGAAGCATGAAAGAAAGCCATTGTAGATTTTTGAATCAGAGTACATCATTTTATCAGTTGGAAAAGGAGTGGAAAGTAACTAGAACACATTCATGAAAGCATCAGTGAGGGAGTGACAAGGATTTTTAAATACCTGGGAACTGGCAATTGATTAAGCAGTGTAAATCTGAATCTGGGATGGAATAAGGGGCTAGAACCATCAAAAAGGTGGAAATGGACTTGCCTATTATGTGCTGGGAGCTATCTGTCCATCTCAGCATCTAGTATGAAAACTGAAACATAGTAAGTTTTCAGTATATGATGTCAGGCACTGTTGTCATCTAATTTCGCTTTTTCACTACATCCTTATCATAAATGCTGTATTGTAACCACTTTACAGATAAGGAAACTCAGGTATAGAAAAGATTCTTGGTCATGCAGCTAGTTAGCAGGAGGGCCAGGATTTGATCATTAATAGGATTGACCATAAATGTTTTTCAACTAAACAATTCTGTCTCCAAAGCTTTTTCTCTCCCTATCAACACTTAATACAACAACAACAGCAATGAAATAAGTAACTGACACATCAACCAATTCCATTAGTTTCAGGAAAGTAATACAGTATAACAGCATAGCATTAACTTAATGAGAGTCATGTGTCTAACTTGCAAGTTTGCTGGCTTTTAAAAGTTAGCTCATAGAAAGTGAGTGCCAACAAAGATATATTCACTTGGCTACCATTTTCCCTGAAGCACAACTTAAGTTTTGTTAACATATAAATTCCCTTATTGGAAATATGACTAGAGCTGAAATGACAGTATTTGCAAACTTTCATTCAGCAAAACTAAAGGTCTAATATTGGCATGTAAGATTATATAGATAAGTTATCATATATTTCATACCAAGGCCTTCTGAAAACCTTTTTTATTTTTGAGATTTTTTGTCTATATATCATAAAAATATTTTCATTTATCACCATAAACATAGCTGTACACAACCAAAATCTGTATGCAAATTTTGTGCTCAGAGGAAAGCAAACTTTTCTGTTTAAGTTTAATTTAGTTCTTTATTTATGTCTAAATCAAATTATAAGAACATTTACAAAATATCCTTAGCACTAAATGTGAAATTTGGGAAAATTATTTTCAAGGTTTCCTACAAATCATCACTTTACATTATTCATAGCTAAATTAAACTAAGTATGAAAAAGCACCTCAAACTACCTTTTTATATTACTCAAAATTCTGATGCAGAGAGCTTGCAGTAGAAATATCAATGAACAAAATATTGTGTCAGTGAATATATACTATGGACTAGAATGAGTGGAAATGTTCCCACTTAAAAAAATGTTCAATTATACCAGAAGAATATCCCTAAAACTTTCCTAGGAGGCTAAATCTTATGCTTGGCCATTCTGGCATTTGTTTATATTACTTCTAAATAAGTTTCTCATTAATGTAAATATAATGTAGGTATTTAACATTAGAAAGGAAATAATCTGAAGAAATTTTTTTGAGAGGTTGCCTAATAAAATGGAGATTGAAATATGAAAGGAAATTAAAAGATATGGTGTATTTGAGTGAGAAGGCCTAACATATGCGAATTAAAATCTCAAAATAGTAGAAAATGGGGTCAAGGAAATAGTGAAAGAGATAATGACTGATGTTCTTCCCTAATTTTTGAAGACACCAAAATTCAAATCCAGAAAGACTAACAAATCCCAAGTATAATAAATGAAAAGAAATCCATGACTAGACACATTATAGTGAAAGAGGAGAAGGCCAGACACAGAAGCTCTTAAAAGCATCCAGAGGGAAAAGATAATTCACCTATAGTAATTAGACTAAGACCTGACTTTTTGATAGAAGGCAGTGAAACTGTCAACCTGGAATCATATACCAAGTTTAAATATTTTTCAAGAATGAAGGTGAAATGATGACATATTTAGATAAACAGAAAGTGAGAGAACTCGATGCCAAATTACCTAAACACCCACTGAAAAAATATTGATAAATAGCTTTGGTATATTCATAAAATTGAATACTATATGGCAGTGAATATGAATGAACTACAGTTGCATGTGTACACATGACTAAATTTCAACATACTTTTCATTGGAAAAAAGTCAAAATAATACATATGGTAGGACTCAATATATACAATGTTCAAAATCAGGAACAACTAAACAATATATTGTTGCCAGATACTAATATTGTACAAGCCAGAGAGAAGAGTAAGGAAATGAACACTACAAAGCTCAAGAGGATGGATAACTGGATAAGGGGGTGTGATTAAGGAAAGTACATAGAGGGCTTCTAATGTACTGGTAATGTATTTCTTAAGACTTCTTAAGATGTCCATTTATATTGTACTTCTAAGTTACATATACTCTTTTGTATGTATATTTAAAATTAAAACAAGCTAAAACAACAGCAAAAAGCTCCTGGGGGAACTCCTTGTATGTGAGTAACACTTATTAATCACTGGGACTTGTGTTTGATTGGCAGGAAGCATGCTGGGGGCCTTATAAATGGTATTCAACTTTTTGCTCTAGAGCCATTCAATTTTTTGAGAGAACTTTAATTTTTCTTCTGGAGTTGTTTGCCTTTTTAAGGAGCAAATTGGAAGATTTATCTGCAACACAGAATTGTGCATGGGGTGATGTGGAGTTGAGGGGAGCTTCTTTTTCCCTATACTTTCAATTAATTATCCTGGTTTTATTCCAGTATCATCCTCTTGCCCTATGTTGTTATCTCACATTTCTGGGTTCTAGGCTTCTCAGGCGTTCTTCAGGGAAGGTGAGCTTTCTCTTTGGCATGCTGTTGCTATAATTGGACAGTATATATTCAATAAATTTATTCAAGTATGAAACAATGCAAAAAATGTGTAGCCACCCACTAATACAGAAGTATTTGGGTTGTCTGAATTGGCTGATGGCAAGTCAATCTTGTGTGCAGAACTGAAAAATGTACTTCTGCCCAGCTTATACATCCCAGGTGATGGTTTGATCCCCGTGGGGTGGTGGACTGCATGCAGGGGCAGTGAATTCATACACCAGACTCAGATCACTCCTCCAACCATATTCCTCTAATCACATGGCCTTTAAAAACCGTGGTATGTGTAAAGCTGAAACGTGTGTTTTCTGTCACTCTAACCACCTTGTGAACTACACACTTGCCACCATTCATTTACATGACAAAGCCTATTCATGAATCAATTGCTGCATTTCCCTATGCCTCTACAAATGCAGGTGCAATAAATTTCAGGAACATGGATTTACTTTCAAAATTATAAATGAGAGAAGAGGCAATAATTTAATAAACTTCACAATGTGTGTGTCAAACCAATCTGGCTTTTACAAGTGAAGTCAGAATGACTTCTGTTGCTACCTAGAGCAATAGCAATCAAAGGGAAAATTTAAGACTTTTAGTCTAATAAATTTAGAACACTTCATTATATAGCTACCACTCTAGAATAGAGTAAGTGTTTTAGAGACGTTTATGAAGTCTGAGTGTAAATTGAGGGGTTTCATTTCCAGATCTGCCAGTGATTCATGGTATGAACTGGAAGAAGTCACTTTCATGGGAGTAATTTAAATCTTTATTTATATTTCCAGAGCATGATACCTTGAAGGGAAAATCTAGATGTGGAATACATTAAATACAAAGGGAATTTCAAAGGCCAAGAGTAACATAATGTATTTCCTCCTTGAGAACAAGATGACACAACTGCCAACCACCCTCTGGCATTTCCATCATGAGCACATCCCCACCAGGGGTACAGGTTGTTTAGTGTTTTCAGCTTTGGGTTGCTGCTTTTGAGAACTATAAAAGTTAGAGTGTCACAGGGTGTTTGGAAAAGCAAGAACAAAATGTCCATAATCCTATAAAATGACCCAACTACTATTACAGTCTCTGTTTATCCTTTGCTCATTTTTATTGTTATATTTTATAAAGCACTAGTCATATTATATGCACAATATGGTGCCATGCATTGTTCACTTATAACAAATATTTTAAGTTTCTTATCTTTTATAATTTATAATTATAGTTTATAACTTTAATGGCTGCATAATATTCAATCAAGTCATTGTACCATACACGAACAACGGACATTTATATTCCTCTATATATGGACATTTGTATTACCCACTTTTGATCCATTTTGAGATCACTGCGTTTCTGTTGAAATAGCAGACCAAGCACCAAAATGATACCAGAATCTAAGCAATACACATATTCATACAATTCCAAGTTTCTATTCAATACCTAATTATCACACTAAGGCACATTTAGGTTTGTTACCAGCCAAAATGTAATACTTCCTCTTGCTTCAATAGTTTTCAGCCTTGTTAAACACAGGGTTTGGCTTAGATCTTTTATACTGACATCCAAACATAAGGACTTCTTGTGGGTGTTTCTCTGGACCTTCATGTGCCAGGAAATGTACTAATAGCAGTTCCTATACTTAAAGACATCACATCCCACTGAGAAGTTAGCAAAGGAGGCAGAACAGGAATGGTGCTATCTCAAGAGCCAGGAAGGGAGCATCAAGAAGAGAATGTTCATCAGTGGCAAATGCTCCAGAGAGGTCATGTAAGAGGAAAACCACTCAGTCCCAGGCAGTGAACGGATATTTATTGAATGCTTACTATGCTAGGTCTAGTTTAGGGGCTGAGTATATTATAGTGAACAAGATTGAGTCCCTGCCCTCAAGGAACTTATATTCTAATGGGGGCAAAAAGAAAATAAACATGTAAACAAAGACGTGAAAATGATTAAAAAGCTATAAAGAAAATAAATTGAGAAGGTTTTGAGATTTAACTCAGGGGTTCAGGAAAGGTCTCTCTAAGAAGATGCAATTTGTTTTGAGACCTAAAATGTCTCAAAAGAAATTCTGAGTTTGATAATTGGAAGCTTCCTGGTGATTTCTCAAAGTATAGCTTCAGTTGAGTGGTAAGGATAGAAGTCAGAAAGCATTAAGAGAGTTGTTCAATGGGTATAAAGAGTTTCAGTTATGCTAGATTATTAAATTCTGGAACTGTGCTTTACAGTAATGCTCATAGTTAACAATATAGGACTGTGTACTTAAAACTTTGTTGGGGGTTCCTGGGTGGCTAAGTTGGGGGGGGCACCTGGGTGGCTCAGTTGGTTAAGTGTCTGACTCTTGGTTTCAGCTCAGGTCATGATCTCAGGGTCATAAGATCGAGCCCCTGTGTTGGGCTCCCTGCTCAGCGCAGAGTCTGCTTAAGAGTCTCTCTTTCCCTCCTTCTGCCTCTCCCTACCCCACTCTCTCTCTCTCTCTAAAATAATAAATAAATAAAATCATTTTTTAAAAAAAATAGAACTTTGTTAAGAGGGTAGATTGCATGGTAAGTATTACTACAAAGAAAGAAAAGCAAAAGTACCAAGGATACTTAAGGAAGTAATGGATATATCTATTACCTTGATTGTGGTGATGATATCAGGGGTGTATGCATATATCCAAACCAATCAGATCATACATATTAAGTATGTCCAGTTCTTGTATATAAATTATACCTCAAGAAAACTTTTAAAAGAGAATGGACTGCCAAGTAAGCAGAAACAAAGGCAGGAAGCTTTATCCTTGAAGCTTAACTGGAAAAGGAAAGAGAAAGATGGAGAGAAGCTAGAGGGGAAGGTGGAGTCAAAGGATGTTCATGAGGGCTCCCTGCTCCGCGGGAAGCCTGCTTCTTCCTCTCCCATTCCCCCTGCTTGTGTTCCCTCTCTCGCTGTGTCTCTCTCTATCAAATAAATAAATAAAATCTTTTAAAAAAAAAGAAAAAAGAAAAGAAAAGGGGGCTCCTGGGTGGCTCAGTCATTAAGCGTCTGCCTTTGGCTCAGGTCATGACCCCAGGTCCTGGGATCGAGCCCCGCACTGGGCTCCTTGCTCCGCTGGAAGCCTGCTTCTCCCTCTCCCACTCCCCCTGCTTGTGTTCCCTCTCTCACTCTGTCTCTCTCTGTCAAATAAATAAAATCTTTAAAAAAAAAAAAAAAAACAAAAGGATGTTCATGTTGCTGATTCTTCTTTTTAAAAATGTTATTTAATGGCAAAAAATTGACAAGGCAAGAAACAACAAATGTTGGAGAGGTGGTGGAGAAAGGGAAACCCTCTTACTCTGTTGGGAATGCAAGGTGGTACAGCCACTTTGGAAAACAGTGTGGAGGTGCCTCAAAAAGTTAAAAATAGAGCTACCCTATGACCCAGCAATTGCACTACTGGGTATTTACCCCAAAGACACAGATGTAGTGAAAAGAAGGGCCATAGGCACCCCAATGTTCATAGCAGCAATGTCCTCAATAGCCAAACTGTGGAAAGAGCCGAGATGCCCTTCAACAGATGAATGGATAAAGAAGATGTGGTCCATATATACAATGGAATATTACTCAGCAATCAGAAAGGATGAATACCCAACTATCCCATCAACATGGATGGGACTGGAGGAGATTATGCTAAGTGAAATAAATCAAGCAGAGAAAGTCAATTATCATATGGTTTCACTTATTTGTGGAACATAAGGAATAGCATGGAGGACATTAGGAGAAGGAAGGGAAAAATGAAGGTGGGGAAATCGGAGGGGGAGACGAACCATGAGAGACTATGGACTCCAAGAAACAAACTGAGGGTTTTAGAGGGGAGGGGGGTGGGGGGATGGGTTAGCCCAGTGATGGGTATTAAGGAGGGCACATACTGCACGGAGCACTGGGTGTTACACGACAACAATGAGTCATGGAACACTACATCAAAAACTAATGATGTATGGTGACTAACATAACATAATAAAATAAAATAAAATTAGAAAAAAATAAATTAAAAATTAAAAAAATGTTATTTAAGATTGAACTTATTTGCGAACTATGGTGAAGTAGTTGGTAGAAAGGCAGATGTTGAAAATACAAAAGAAAAATAACCAATGAAGCAAGGTCCAATTCTCAAGCCCCTTGAATAGATTTGTTTATTCATTAAATATTTACTGAATATTTTGTTTGTTTCGGTTTTGTTCTTGTGTGTGTGTTTGTGTGTGTCGTATTGAAGTATAGTTGACATGCAATGTTACATTAGTTTCAGGTGTACAACATAGTGATTTGACAAATGTATACTTTATGCTCACCACTTCCTATGTTGTTTTTAATGTGAAAAGCACACTAATGAGGCATGACTGCCCACTGATTCATTTTGCAAGAGGACTCCTGCTCATATATTAGGTTAAATTACAGCCAGCATGGGTGAAAGGGAAAAAATACTGGACATGCCACTTTACCATGGTAATATGGTGGGAGAAGCCCTTCCCCCAACTGGAGACATGAGAAAATATTACTTCCATCAAATTGTTCTTAAAATGGAAATGCCAAATTTATGAAATGTTCTTAAGACAGCTGAACTAAATATGCTAAATAAAACAAATTCCAAGTAAAATGTAATTATACATTTTTCCAATATCATCTTCTTTTGGCAGAAAAATTTAAAACCTTATGCTACATGTAACTTTCTCCTTTTTAAATTACTTTTTATGCTGATAGTTTTAGGAAAATATTTTATTGAAAATTAAATAAGACTTTATGATCTGATGGTCACTCTTTACTTAGCTTATCATTTGTTGGATCACAAACTAAAAGCTAATTAGGAAAGATTATGCTCTAGCTACTAATTTCCTCAGAGGTTAAAGTTCATTTTCCTCTAGTGTTTTATGTTAGTATGAATGAATACTTTCCAGGTAGGGTATTTCCCGGCTGTTAAACATCAGTGGCATTTTGGCCAACTTCACCTCAATCTCAACCTCCCTACCAATCATTTAATAATTGGGGAAGAGTTTTCCCCACACAAACGCTTTAGTAGAAATTTTCACAATGCACATTCTGACAAGATGAACACATGCATCAAATTTTTGAAAATGTAAAATCATTTTTATAGTTCTGAGCACATTAGGTTAAATCAGGGTTTCTCAATTTTGGCATTATTGACATTGGGGCAGGATGATTTGTTGTTATGGGAGGTTGTCCTTTGTACTATAGGATGGCTAGCAACATTCCTGGCCTCTACTCATTAGAAGCCAGTAGCATTCCCTACTTCTCCCCCGCCCCCCAATTATGACAACCAACAGTATCTCTAGGCATCGCCAAATGTCCCCTAGATGGCAAAATCTCCCCCAAATGGAAATTTTTAATATAGAACACATTTACAAAATATTAGCTTAAGAGTCATACCTATTTGAGAAACTCACATCAGAGCTATTCAGCAATAATATAAGCACTGTAGCTTAATTTTCATCTACAGTAACAATATTATCCAATGATACCTGTGGATGGCTGCCCTACAAGGCCCATAGATTTGAAAATGCAGATTCACACTGTAAGCATCAGGTCATTTCTCCAGCAATATCACCACAAATCTCAAGTAAAGTCAACAAGGTAGGTAGCATTGAACAATGCACAGGCAGCAAGTCACTGGTCTCTGAAGGACTCAGGCAGGGGGTAATAAATATAGCTGCCCAATTGTCTAAGAATGATTAACCTATTACTAATTGCCAAGGGCCAGGGAGTATGTATGGTCTTGCCAGATAAATAAAGAAATCTAGCTGCATATCCTTGGCTACTCATTACACATTCTACCCAAAGAGGAGATCTAATTAACCTGACAATGTAAGGGTTTTCAGAGGGCTGCTTTAAAGAAGGAACCGGAGCTGCTGGGACACAGAACAGTGCAGCCTATAAAGGGATTTATAATCTCATTTTCTGCGAGCTATTCCTATCAGATAGTCACTGTGCCTGGCTTCATCCCTTGTATCTAATAGTGTCCCCACCAGATTTGTCAGCTGTAAAAGAAACAGGGAAATACAGAACATCAAGCCCACTGAGCTTCAGGGGCTGTCCTAAACATGCAGGAAGCTGGGAAGTTGTGTGGGCCTGTCAAAATTAATGTTTCTAAAATAGGTTTGTTATTAATCTCCACAAACCAACCAGCCATAAACCAGACATTTAGCCCTTGAATTATGTGCTAATACACTTAAAATGCTTGCCCAGGTACACTGGAATCAAAGTGCCAGATCTGTATAAATTATAAGCCTAGGTCTCCAGTGCCTTTCAAATGTAATAACATTTGGCCTCTGGGATGAGTCCAGTAAATGCGCTCTTGCTAAGCTTTGGTGCATACAATGGATACAATGCTCATTGTTTAAGCTTCACCTCAGGCAACAGGGATACTTACTTGTCCCCTTCTTTCATGCTGCTCAGCTGTCCCTTTTCTGGGGTCTTATATCACCCTAAATGCCCTCTCCTATCAAAAATCCTAACACTTGGAATTGTAATTGTTTATATAATCCACTTGACAATGGGCTCTGTGAGGGCAGAGGTGCTGTCTTCTTTTTTGGCATACCTGGCATAGGGCCTGATAACTAGTAGGCAGCTTTTAAGTAATGGTTGAACTATCTAATTGAATTGCCTTTATGTCTGAGTCCTCTGGCACATGCAAGCCTTTCATTTTACACATCCTATTTCATATCATATTTCACAGACTCGGGAACAAAAATAATGCAATTCTTATTATTTTTGACAATTTACCTTTTAGGTATCATTCTACTAAGGTGACAGAAACCAATTCAGAGATTCCTACCATTTTACCAAGGCTCGGGGTCAAGGTTTCTGTGTTTGTGTAAGTGCATGAGGGAGTATTACTAATCATTTTTCTGGCATCTTTTGAGACAGTCAACATCTTATCTTTCTTTCACTTGCAACAGAGACATCCCTAGTCCCCATCTCATGGCTCTTTAATTCCAAGGAGCTCTTTTTTCAACTTCTGGGGCATACTGAAATCATGCCACCACTCTATGCTATCCATTTATAGGCACTGAAAATTCCCTGAGATGTCTAAGGCATTGGTTTTCTGGAGTTTTGCCATCCCTACAAGCTCTACCAGGAAAATGGAGGATAGCCATGGCCACTCCACCCCTCTTGACTTGCTTCTTCCCATAGACTGAAAATTTTATTTCTGGTCTTGAGAACATAAACGTTTTACATTAGCTCATGAGGGATTTTCTGAAATCTTTTGACTATGCTCTGGGTTTCTCAATTCCCCCATTAAGAAGAAAACCCTCTTTTTGTCTCCTGCTTTCTGCTCTGACATTCCTTCACTGAGACACGGGTGTAGAGAGGCCTAGCCCATTGAATGGGTGAGAAGGGCTTAGGTAGACCTGTTCCAAGCTACAAAAAATGCTGAGGTTTAAGATCCTACCCAATTCAAAAAAAAAAAAAAAATGTTCTTCTTTCTATAGCTCAGTAGTTCTCAACTGGGGGCAATTTTGCACCCCTTTCCCAGGGAACATTTTACAATATCTGGAGACATGTTTGGTTGTGGCAACTGGTTGGTTGCTATTGACATCCAATGGGTACAGACCAGAAATGCTGCTAAACATCCTAAATTGCACAGGAGGTCCCCCCAAAACAGTTATCTGCCATAAAATGTCAGTAGTGACAAAAGTAAAATACCCTGTAGCTTATTCCTTAATATGCTACCCAAAGAGATTTTGGTTGTTTTCAGCTATAAAACTACATATCTTTTGGCAAATCAACAGCTGTTTCTCACCATTAATAGATAAGTAAGAGAAAGGAGATGAAAATTGATATTGCTGAAGACTCATTCTGTGCCATGCACTATGCTCAGCACTTTACATTTACCTTGCTGCATTTAATCCTTGTGAAAAAAATAATATCAGGTAGTTACAATGGCTATCTACATTTCACAGAGTTAAAAAAAGAAAATTGAGTTGCAGTAAAAGTAAACAAATGATCCAGATTACAGCATCTAAAAGTGGCAGAACAAAAACCTACTATCAGACTGTAAGACTCCAGGGCTGATGCCATTCCAGCCTCAACAAGGAGATGGAGATTAATCACCTGATCCACGGATCTTTTTCCCCACAGTTTATTGAGATGTGGTTGATATATAACATTGTGTAAGTTTAAGGTATAAAACATGTTGATTTGATATACTTATATACTGCAAAATGATTACCACCGTAATGTTAGGTAGCATTTCTATTACTTCACATAATTACCATTTCTTTTTGTAGTGAGAACATTTAAGATCCGGACTCTCTTAGCAACTTTCAAGTGTATAATAGAGTATTATTAACTATAGTCACCAATGCTGTACCATTGTATCCTCAGAACTTATTCATCTTATAACTGGGAGTTTGTACCCTTTGACCAACATCTCCTCATTTCCCCCACCCACCAGCCCCTGGTAACCACCAGTCTACTCTCTATTTTTATGAGTTTGGTTTTTTTAGATTCCTCACGTAAATGCTACCATACAATATTTATCTTTCTCTGTCTGACTTATGTCACTTGGCGTAATGCCCTCAAGATCCATGCATGCTGTTGCAAATGGCAGGATTCCCTTCTTTCTTATGGCTGAATTATTCATATATATATACACACACACACACACACATATTACATCTTCTATATTCATTCATCCATCAGAGGACACTTACATTGTTTCCATATCTTGGCTATTGTGAATAATGCTGCAACGAACATGGGAGTGCAAATATCTTTTTGAGGTCCTATTCATTTCCTTTGGATATATGCTCAGATGTACAACTGCCAGATCATATGGTAGTTCTATTTCTATTTTTAATTTTGTGAGGAACCTACATATTGCTTTCCATAGTGGCACTACCAATTTACATTCCCACCTACAGTGCACAAGGATTCTTTACCCTCAGGCATTTTCTTTTGTAGAGCTTTTTTCTTGTTTCTAATGGAATGTCAAGCATGGAAGTTTGGCATTCAACAAGGGATACTGTATAACTTTCTTGTCCTGAGAAAATCTTCAATAATGAATAATAACGAATAAGCTGTGAGGCTTTCTAGGAAAGTAAACAGAAATACTGTAGGCTTAAAGAACTTCACACACCATAACTGACCAAAATTAACAGAAATAATTACTCATTGCTTAAACTTGGAAAAAAAAAAAACCCTAGTCTCATTCAGTATACCTCTAGAGGTATGATTCAGATATAAAATAATTTACCTCAGGTTGAAAGAAGACTCAAGAAATCAATATATAACCCCCTCACCACCTTAGTCCATATCTTCCAGTTTGGAGAGGCAAGGGAATTAGATTTGAGCAGACTTGAAAAAATATAGAATGTATTGTGTGGAGCCCATTTCTCCACTGCAAATAACCAGCCTTGCAAAGTTAAATGCTGGAAGAGATGCAAAGCCATACAACCTATGTGACTGCCTACCTACCTACCTATCCAACTATATAGTTCCTTCTTCTAGCCAGGTAAAACATCAGAAAGAAATAGAACTAGAAAATGAGAGCCACAGACAGCTTTCAGGACAGGAGAAATACATAAGTTTACACAAAACAAAAACCCCATCAACCCTGGACTTTTTTCATGAAAATGGATTCCTTACTCTACAAGGGAATACAATGAAACATGAAGGGCACTCTCCACCAACAGATAAGAGTATGCCCCATCAGCATGGAGCAGCTCACCCCAGTACAGGGATGCCAACAAAATCAGAGAAACTAGCAACTAAGAAAAAAAAATAACTGCATCCGCACACAGCCCTAGATACCTCTTCCCTGTCCCTCAGCACTGCCCCCATCCCTGACAAAAAAAACTGAATGGCTGAACAAAGAGTAGAAACAATAAACCCAAAGCTGTTCCATGCATATTCCAAGACATTGGTCCACAAATGTAAATCCACAGACCACTTTTGGAAGGTGGGCTAAAAGGATAGATTCAGAAGCTCTAAACTTAAGATTGATTCAATAGGTCTGGAATTGGGATTGACACTTTTATTTTGTGCATCCATGTTTGAGAAACACCATTCAAAGTGGAGAGAGCAGGTGAAGCCAACAATTGCTATGTCAACCATCAGGGATATCAAGGATACTGTACCACACTCTTTTGGGGAAGGGGACAAGATATGATCCCAGTTAAAAATAAATAAGCACAGCAAATAACAACAACATGGGACTTTGTGTAAAATGCTCTAAAATAGAGGGAAGAGAACAGGAAGATAGCAAGCAAAGAGAGCTCAGTAGCTTTTTTGCCAGCTTCTCTAACAGTGGCTGAAGAAATTAGATGATATGTAATGAGTGGATAAACTAAAAAGATAACTCTAAAATCAATCAAAAGCAATAACACACATTTCAACCCTGTAAAAAATTTGAGTCTGTAACCTCAAGTATAGGCTTGGGAAACACAGGGAATAAAGGGCAAAAAGATGAGCATGATAGATAGCATGATATAAAAGAAAACAAACCTAACATTCAGATTGCCTTCTAGAATTAAGCTTATTAACTGTGGAAATGGACCAAGATTGGGAAAAAGTAGAAGTTCAATAATTTCTTCACTTTAACATATTATGATTTGCACCTTTAAAATCAATCAAAACATATTTTGAATGTAGCTTTCACAAGAAATAGTTATGTGACCCTGGCCCAATGATTAACTCCTCTCAACCTCTGCTTTTTATCTTCAAATTGAGGATGAGAAGTGTGCCTGTCTCACAAGGTTATTGTAAGGGCTAACTGAGGTGATTCCTGTGAATTCTCGAGCAACTACAAAGAAAAGTGTCAATAGGCATCAGCTATAGCTCTTAATATTTCATAAAGGAGAATTCAAAGAAACTCTTGTGTATCTAGAAGGGATACTTGAAAATTTTAAATTGAATATACTATTTTAAATGTTTAAAATTAAAACCTAACAGAATTACTAACTAGTTAACATGTTTGATATTGCTCAGATGGGAAACAAATGTCACATAAGGACTAAATAAAATCAGAAAAAAATGAAGCGAGCTGATGAGTGAGAACAAATATATAGACCCAATCACACTCCCCCCTAAACAAGAACTTCTAAAGGAAAGTAACTCAGAAAAGCTGAAAATAAAAATCTTTGGCAAAAGGTTACCAGATAATGCAAACAAAAATGGGAATAGACATTCATTTCTTTATTCATTTCTTTAAAGGGCAAGATCTGGAAATGGCACATTTCTCCTCACAACTCGTTGGAACTCAAGTCTTTGTACTGAGTTGCCGAGTTACAGAGGAGCTGGGGAATGTAGTCTGGGAATCCATGCACCCAGATCTACTACAAGAGATCTAGTAGTCAAGAAAGAAGGGGTTACTGGATATCTAGGAATCTCTGATACAGGTATATGGATGGCCCTGAGGTCAAGGGCAAAGCAAGGGTGTTTGTCAGAACAAGTACTTCACATTCCTGTGGAAGGGTCAGGCAATGCATTTCAATCACGGACAACATAAGAGGCACGGGTATCGGAAAGTCAAAGGCAAAATCATCATTTTTTTGAAGAGAATATAACGTTACATTATCTGCATTACCAAAGAGCTTTAATAGAATCAGCTGAGGATATACTAGAAGCAATAAGAGAGGAGAATAAAATGGAAAAATATATTTTTAATAATCCCCTCTGATTAGACAATAGCTACTGAGGGACTATAATGAGAAAAATAGTCACATTTACACAAGAAACAACAGCAGCAACATCAATAGCAACACAACAACACTACAATTCTTAGAAATTAACCTAATATGCTGTACATTATATCACATGACTTTTTATTTTATAATTGGAAATTTGTATCTTTTGACCGCCTTCACTCATTTCGCCCACCCCACACCCTGCACCTTTGACAGTTGCCAATCTGTTCTCTGTGACTATAGTTAATAATGGTGTACTGCATATTTGAAAGTTACTAAGAGAGTAGATCTTAAAAGTTCTCATCACAAGAAAAAAATTTTTGTGACTATGTGTGGTGATGGATGTTAACTAGACTTGTGGTGATCGCCATATAAACAAATACTGAATCATTATGTTGTACCCTGAAACTAATATAATGTTATAAGCCGATTATATATCAACTTAAAAAATTAACTGAATATGAATTGAACAAGAATAATGTGAAGTAGTTACTACAGAAGTCTCTGTAGTAAAGCGGAAGTGATATTTTGAAAGTGCAAAGCAATTCAATCACCCTTCTTGCTTAAAACTCTCTGCCCACTGCAGTTTAAAAGAATTCCAAGTTTCTTTCCATGGCCTGGGCCCCTCAGACTTCATGTCTGATAACTTTTTCCTTTGTTTCAGCTTTCGCTTTCTAGGTGAGAAAGTCAGCCACATCAGCCTCCTGTTTGTTCCTGAACACGTCAAGCTAATTCTTACTTTAGGGCAATTGTACTATTTCCTCTTCTGGAAGGCTCTTCTCTCAAATTTTTCCATGGCAGCTCCTTTTTTTTTTTTTTTTAAGATTTTATTTATTTATTTGACAGAGAGAGACACAGTGAGAGAAGGAACACAAACAGGGGGAGTGGGAAAGGGAGAAGCAGGCTTCCTGCGGAGCAGGGAGCCTGATGCAGGGCTCAATCCCAGGACCCTGGGATCATGACCTGAGCCAAAGGCAGACGCTTAATGACTGAGCCACTCAGGCACCCCATGGCAGCTCCTTTTTATCCATTCATGTTCTAGCTTAAAACTTTTAAGTCCAGAAGCATTTCTGACCATGCTCTGTTTACAATATCACCCTCACCAAGACATTGTCTATTACAGTTACATGACAATGTCAAATGAAAAAAGCTAAGTTATACCACATCATATACAGTATAGATTATTCCCAAGAGTATACTGAATATCATTTTATAACATATTAGATAATGGTTAGTGGTGGGGGCTGTGAAGTGGGAGAAATGGATGAAGGGGGTCAAAAGGTACAAGTTTCTAATTATAAAATAAATAAGTCACAGGGATGTAATGTCTAGCATATTAGGTTAATTTCTATATATTTTGCAACTATGAGTATATAATATTGTATGTTTAAATTATCATATATAAAAACTGATTATTATTTTAATAGTATATTATATTGATGTAGTTATATCAGCATATTAGATAATGGAATATTTCCCATAATATTACATATTATATATACATAATATATTCAAGAAAACAGTTACCTGGTAAGATTTTCAGGAAATTCCTACTTTACACTTTACATTTTGTTCTTGTGTCTGATTTTTTTTAAGATTAATTAATTAATTAATTAATTTATTTATTTATTTTACAGAGAGAGAATTAGGGAGCACAAGCAGGGGGAGTGGCAGGCAGAGGGAAAGGGAGAAGCAGGCTTCCCGCAGATCAAGGAGCCCTATGTGGGGCTCGATCCCAGGACCCTGGGACCATGACCCGAGCCAAAGGCAGATGCCCAACCAACTGAGCCACCTAGGCGCCCCTCCTGTGTCTGATTTTTAATAGCTAATAGATATACAGATGAAGAGATGAACGGACACATTCAGGAAAAGTTGAATCAGTGAGTACACAAATGTAGAAAACCCTTTCAAAGTGACATAAACAAAAAAGAACTTTATTAACTCACTTTCCCAAAATATGTGAAAGAACACTTATGACAGAAATTGAAGAAGACACAAAAAGATAGAAAAACATTCCATGCTCATGGATTGGAAGAATAAACATTGTTAAAATGTCTATGCTGCCCAGAGCAATCTATACCTTTAATGCCATCCCGATCAAAATACCAATGGCATTTTTTGAAGATCTGGAATAAACAATCCTAAAATTTGTATGGAACTAGAAAAGACCCCAAATCAACAAGGAAATGCTGAAAAAGAAAAACAAAGCTGGGGGCATCACGTTGCCTGATTTCAAGCTATATTACAAAGCAGTGATCACCAAGACAACATGGTATTGGCACAAAAACAGACACATCTATCAATGGAACAGGATAGAGAACCCAGAAGTGGATCCTCAACTCTATGGTCAACCAATCTTTGACAAATCAGGAAAGAAAATCCAATGGAAAAAAGACAGTCTCTTCAATAAATGGTGCTGGGAAAATTGGACGGCTATATACAGAAGAATGAAACTGGACCATTCCCTTACACCATACACAAAGATAAACTCAAAATGGATGAAATACCTCAATGTGAGAAAGGAATCCATCAAAATCCTAAGAAGAACATAGGCAGTAACCTCTTGGACATCACCCACAGCAACTTCTTTCAAGATACATCTCCAAAGGCAAGTGAAACAACAGCAAAAATGAACTTTTGGGACTTCATCAAGATAAACAGCTTCTGCACAGCAAATGAAACAGTCAACAAAACAAAGAGGCAACCCACGGAAAGGGAGAAGATATTTGCAAATGACCTTTCAGATAAAGGGCTGGTATCCAAGATCTATAAACAACTTCTCAAACTCAACACCCAAAAAATAAATAAGTCAAAAAATGGGCAGAAGACATGAACAGACACTTCTCCAAAGAAGACATACGAATGGCTAACAGACACATGAAAAAATGTTCATCATCATTAGCCATCAGGGAAATTCAAATCAAAACCACATTGAGATACCACCTTACACCAGTTAGAATGGCAAAAAATTAACAAGGCAGGAAACAACAAATGTTGGAGAGGATGTGAAGAAAGGGGAACCCTCTTACACTGTTGGTGGGAATGCAAACTGGTGCAGCCACTGTGGAAAACAGTGTGGAGGTTCCTCAAAAAGTTAAAAATAGAGCTACCCTATGACCCAGCAATTGCACTCCTGGGTATTTACCCCAAAGACACAGATGTAGTGAAAAGAAGGGCCATAGGCACCCCAATGTTCATAGCAGCAATGTCCGCAATAGCCAAACTGCGGAAAGAGCCGAGATGCCCTTCAACAGATGAATGGATAAAGAAGATGTGGTCCATATATGCAATGGAATATTAGTCAGCCATCAGAAAGGATGAATACTCACCATTTGCATCGACATGGATGGAACTGCAGTGGATTATGCTAAGTGAGGTAAGTCAAGCAGAGAAAGCCAATTATCATATAGTTTCACTTATATGTGGAACATAAGGAATAGCATGGAGGACATTAGGAGAAGGAAGGGAAAAATGAAGGGGGGAGATCAGAGAGGGAGATGAACCATGAGAGACTATGGACTCCAGGAAACAAACTGAGGGTTTCAGAAGGGGGGGGTGGGGGGGTTGGGTTAGCCCGCTGATGAGTATTAAGGAGGGCTTGTATTACAATGAGCACTGGGTGTTATATGCAAACAATGAATCATGGAACACTACATCAAAAACTAATGAAGTACCGTATGGTGACAAATATAACATAATAAAAAATAAAATAAAATATAAAAAAAGAAGTGTTGTCATTTTTTTTAAGATTTTATTTATTTATTTGACAGAGACGTAGCAAGAGAGGGAACACAAGCAGGGGGAGTGGGAGAGGAAGAAGCAGGCTTCCCGTGGAGCAGGGAGCCTGATGTGGGGCTCGATCCCAGGACCCTGGGACCATGACCTGAGCTGAAGGCAGACGCTTAACGACTGAGCCACCCAGGCGCCCCAGAAGTGTTGTCTTTTTAAAAAAATTCCAGTGTAGTTAACATAAAATGCTATATTAGTTTCCAGTGTACAATATAGTGATTCAACAATTCTATACATTACTCAGTGCTCATCAGGATAAGTGTACTCTTCATCCCCTTCACCTATTTCACCCATCTCCTACCCTCCCTCCCCTCTGAAAACCATCAGTTTTTTCTCTATAGTTAAGGGTCTGTTTCTTAGTTTCTCTCCTCTTTCCTTTTATCATTTGTTTTATTTCTTAAATTTCACATATGAGTGAAATCATATGGTATTTGTCTTTCTCTGACATATTTCACCTAGCATTATACCCTCTAGATCCATACAGATTGTTGCAAATGGCAAGATTTCATTCTTTTTTATGGTTGAGTAATATTCCATTGCACAAATATACCACATCTTCTTTATCCATTCATCTATCCATGGACACTTGGGTTGCTTCCGGAAGAAGTGTTGTCTTCATTTATGTGGTCAGTCAGTCAAAAGAAATTTATTAAGTACATAATTATGTGCCTTTTAGTTTCTGTGGATATGGCAGTGAGAAAGACCGTGTCCCTGCCCTCAATTATCTTATATCCTGGAGAAGTTAGAAAGAAAATAAATAAACAAACACATGTGTTAAATATATTTGGATACATTTCAGGTTCTAATAAGCACAATGAAGAAGATAAGTTAAGGAAATGTGATAGAGGGTAGCAGTGGAGATTTCCTTTGATTTGAGTGATCTGGGAAAGTCCGTTCAGAAAGAGGTATCAATTTCAGTCGAGGTTTGAATGACAAGACAACCCTGCAATGATATAGGGGAGTTCCAGAGAGAATAAAAAGCAAGGATATAGAACCTCATATAGAAAATATGGTTGGAGTGAAGTGAGTCAGCCAGGGATCAAATAGAGATGAAGTAGGAGAAAAAAGCAGGGCCAGATTCTGAAAATCTTTGGAGGAGGAAATGAGGAAGGAGAGGGGAATCAGATTTAGTTCTCCTAGCCTAACTACCTCCAAAGCCTTATGGAGGTCTGGGGTGAGAGGGGTGGATTCTGTCCCACATGACTGTTCCCTAGTTCTCATAGAATATCACATGTGTAATGTATGGTGATTAACATAACATAATAAAATAAAATAAAATAAAAAAGAATATCACACGTGGTATTTCTTTATTCTCTAATTCCCTTGCATCAATTTTATGAGGTCACTCTTATACTTATTTTATATATAAAGAAACTGTATTAGTTTCCCATTGCTGCTATAACAAATCACCACAAACTTAGTGGCATAAAATAACACAGATGTATTCTCTTACAGTTCTGGAGAAATCTGAAATGGATCTCAGTGGGATAAAATCAAGGTTCCAGTAGGGCTGTGTTCCTTCTGGAGGTTCTAGGGGAGAATCCGTTTCCTTTTGTCTAGGGTCTTCTTGCATTTCTTGGCTCATGGTTCTGAATCACTCTTACCTGTGTTTCCATCTTCATATCATCTCTGATTCTGAACTCCCTGCCTCCTTCTTATAAGAACTTGTGACACTGCACCCATCTAGATAATCCAGAATAACCTCCCATCTTAAGGTCTTTAATTTAATCACACGCACAAAGTTTCTTTTACCATGTAAGGTAACATAGTCACAAGTTCCAGGGAATAGGACATGGACATATTTGGGGAAGGGGACATTATATTGCCTACCATAAAAACTGACATTTAGTAGAATGACGTGGCACATGTCACACCACTCTGAAGAGCCAGAGCCTTTTCCAGACCCAGGCCTGGTCGTTAGTTAATGTTCTTAGTGGGAAATTATACTAAAGCGCATTCCCAAGGCATAAGGCTTTGGAGGTAATTCTGATTTATGAAGACACTACTAAATGGCACTGATCTAGCCAGTACATCAATGTAAGTGTCTTTAGGCTGAGTGACAGCATAGCTTAGTAGTTAAGAACTACAAAACTCAGGAGTCATATAAATCTTGTTATGATGCCCAGCTCTACCATTTACTATCGTGGGACCTTGGTTAAATACTTCACCACTGTTGGTCTCAGTTTCCTCATCTGTAAAATATCTCACAAGGTAATCAGAAAGATTTAATGAGGGGTGCCTGGGTGGCACAGGTGGTTAAGTGACCGACACTTGGTTTCAGCTCACACTGTGATCTCAGGGTTGTGGGATCGAGCCTTATGATGGGCTCCTCGCTCAGCACAGAGTCTGCTTGAGACTCTCCTTTCCCCTCTCTTGCCCTGCTCTTTCTTTCTCTCAAATAAATAAATAAATCTTTAAAAAAAGAAAAAAAAGATTTAATGAAATAATGCCTAGTCAACATAAAGTAACATATGCATATTCAAACAACCACAGCTATTGTTATTAGGACATTATTTTACTTAGTTTTGCAGTGACAAATTTTAAGTCAATGTTCATTTTTCATTAAACATTGTTATAATTTAGTGTTTTGCTTTCAAGATAAGGAATCAAAGAGAACATACACAGTAAGAATGACCAGGTTCTTCTAGTCTAATTTAGAAATAGGCATTTCATTTTTGTAGCCTAAAAAAATCACTTTGTTAGCAAAGGAGTTCTTTATCAGTCCTATAAGTCATGTCAAAAAGATATAATCACAAAGTTGTTTTGTGCAACAAAAATAATAAATTGTTCCCCATTCCTTGGTCTCACATTACTTATATTACTTTAGATCTATGAGAGAAATTACCCAGACTATGCAACAATTCACTTATTAACTCTCAGAAATGTTAATTAGGAAATTTTAGTAAGTATTCTGAGAGGTCAAGATCCTTTTCTGACTTTAGTGGTCTCTGCTTTTAAATCTCTGTGCATACTTGTCTTTGCCAAGACCTAGAAGAACAATGATTGAAACCTCTTTGTTCTCCTTATGGTTGCATTATCAGAAAAAAAGTTATATTCAAAGAAATATCTAAACACATTTTATGCTTAAAATAGCCAAGACTAGGAAGACAAAATCTCTACTGTGTAAACTGCATTAGAACTCCATCTATCTTTACAGGTCTCAAGAGACATATGTGGGTATAACATCTACACAGTCACAATCAGCCACTTTCCTCAAGGTAATTCAGGACACACGTAACAGAGCACACAAGCTAGACAGCTCTTGGGTGCTCTCTTACTTATTTCCCCTTTTTCATTAGTTATAGTCACTTTCTGTATCTCCTTTACTACATTGGTGCTAACTACATTCTGAGATTGGTTCTACTATAGTAGAAACTGTAAGGAAATCCCCTGGATCAGTGAAATCTTGTTTTGGGAAATTACTTTCTATCTGGTTTCTAGGACTTTACATTTGATTGCTTTAGCCTTTTATTCTACCCATTCCAGACCGCTGACTACTAAAGTCATATTGCCTTTCAGAATGCATATCTTCTTGACTTTTATAAACCTATAAATATACCTTTTGACTCCAGATCAACTTTAACTGTGGGACTGATGCAGTCTTTCATTTGTTATGTCTTCTAGATTTCTGAGTCCTGAGTCATCTGACATTTGTCTCTTATGTAATACTGGTCTCCTGATGTCCTGACTGATTTCTGAGCTCTCTTTAACACAAGAACTCATATTTTTTCCTTCACATCTCTCTTCCCCTAGAATTTGGCTCCCCCAGCATCACCACTGGTCCTAGTTCATGTGTTCAGGCACACAGCAATCCACCAATCACAGATGAGTAGCCTGAGAACATACTAGCTTAATTTTAAGTAGCTCAACCAAGGCTATATGGAAATCCAGACTCCTTATAATGGCCTGCAGAGCCCTGTACAATCTTCCCACATCCCATTACCTCTCTGACATCATCTCCTATATCTTTCCCACTTGCTTACCATGCTATAGCCACACTGGTCTTCCACTCTGTTAACCATGCCAGTCTGGTTGCTGCCCTTGGACTTTTGTACATGTTTCTCTCTGTCTGAAAGAAAGGCTTTTCCCCTAGAAGTTTTCATGGCCAGATGCTTCTCATCATTCAGGTCTGTGCTCCAATGTTATCTCCTCAGAGAGGTCCTCCTTGACCATCCTATTTAAAGTACCCCTTCTACTCTCTCATTTATTTGTCCTCTGTTTCACTGTAATAATCACTATTAAAATTATTTATTTCCGTGTTTACTGTTTAACTCCTGCTCTGATACTGTTTAACTCCTGCTCCGACTGGAATACAAGATCCTAGGAAAGATATTTCTGTTTCTTTCACTTCTGTATTCAGAGTTGCTAGGTATTTAATAAGTATTTGTTGAATGAATAAATTGATGAATTAATTAATTAAATGGTAGCTTATGGCTCAGGTTAAATTTTATGGAACTATTTTCCATCTTATTTGGTTTTTAAATTAAGTCTATTTAAAGTCTTTTAATTAATTTTGACTCCTCCAGATATTGCCTTACCTGATATTTTTCTTTGATTCTATTCAAGAATGAATAAGAGTAGTAAAATGGAAATTGTGTCCCTACAAAACATTTATTTAGGATGAAATGAGAAAGAGATAGCAAAGAAGTTTAAAATAAAAACAAAATAAATTGGCATGAATAAATTTTATCCCATTAAAGAAAGAAATAATAAAATCAGTACAATTTATTTGAAAATATAATTAAAATTTAAATATAATTCAAAATATAAGTTCATTAGTTTCCTAGAGCTGTTGTAACAAATTCCCACAAACTGGGTGCCTTGAAATAACATAAATGTGTTCTTTCACATTTCTGGAAACCAGAAATCCAAAATCCAGATGTTGACAGAGTTGATTTCTTCTGAGGGCTTTGAAGGACAATCTGTTCCATGCCATTCTCATAACTTCTGTGTTACTGGTGAACCTATGCTTTCATTCTTGGCACCATATTCACTTCCTCATATCTCTCAACTATTAAGTCTTTCAAAGAGGTCATCTCCTTAATGAAATCTACCAGAATACTGTCTTTAATACTTTAATCTCTTATCCTCTTTCCTGGCACTGCCAATCCTCCCATACTGCTTGAGTTTTCTTTTCTTTCTTTTCTTTTTTATGGCACTTATCACTCTCCAACAGTCTACACTCTACATATATATTATTATTTATTACTATTGACTCTTTATTATCTGTCATCTCCCATTAGAATGTGAGTTCCAAAATTCCAAAAGAGCAAGGAGTCCTGCCTATTTTGTTCATTCAGTAAATATTTGTGGAGTAAATGAGTACATTTGCTTGGCAAATTGATGCAACCTTCAGGAAATTATTATATGGCTATATGAAATAAAAATCTTATAAATGTCAATACCTTTTGACTGAGAATTTCTACCTCTTAGGAATAATCCTAAAGAAATAAAATGAAATGCAGAGTAGGATTTGTATAGAAAGATTTATAGTACAGTTGATTACAATTGTGAAAATGTGAAAACAAATCCTAATATTAGGCAAATGCTAAGTAAATTATACTTGAAATAATATACAGGTACTAAAATTATTTTATTTTGAATTTGTAATGACATAATGACATGGATATCTTCCTAAATAAAATATCTTCTTACTTAAAATGTTAAAAATAACAAAACAAGATAAGCAATTGAATGTTCCAGTGGCTCCCAAATGCATTTATTTACTAAAAAGTTATTTATTTGACACCTTACTATAGGTACTGGAAATGTGGCAGTGATGAAACAGACAAAATCCTGTTATCACGGGCCCATATTCTAGTGTGATAAAATAGTCATAAACAAATAAATATGATATAGCACCAGGTATGATAATTGCTATGAGGAAAACTAAGTACCCCTCAGGACAGAGAGTGATGGGCAATACTATTTCAGATATGATAGACAGAGAAGACTTCTCTAAGGAGGTACATATTTGAGTAGTGACCAAAATAAAAGTGGTGATCAAAAGAAAGTGGTAGGAAGTAAGCTTGGAAAGATAGGCAGGGGTCAGATCAAGCACAATTTTGTAAGCCATAGAGAAGAGTTTCGGATTTCACTGTAGTTGTAATGGACATTCAAGGGAGGGCTTTGTTTCGAAGAGTAAAATGAACCAGCTTATGATTTAAAGGAGTAACTTTGACATCTGGGTTGAAAATAGACAAATTCATAGCAAGAGAAGCAGGAGGACTAGTTTAGACTGTTGCCTAATACAGTCAAGAAGTGATGCTGGTTTGGACGGGGTAGTAGTGATGCAAGATTATAGTAAATAATAAGATTTGGAGATAGTAACAACAGGAATTCCTGATGTATTGGATGTAGGAAGTGAGCTGAAAAGGTAATCAAAGTTTAATTTAGCTTTGGGTTTGAGCATCTGAGTAGATAATTGTTCCATTTTCAATTATTGGAAACAATGAGAAAGGAGAAAGGCAGGTTTGTTGCTGGGGGCATTGATGGTGTTCTATTTCAGAGAATTGTAAGAAGTCTCTTAGTCATCCAAGTGTACATGTCAAATAGGTAATTCAATACAGATATCTAGATTTAAGGGGCTACATCCAGACTAGATTTATAAATTTGGAAGTCATCAGTATATAGGTGGCATTTCAAGCTGGGAGACTGGATGAGATCATCAATATAGATGGAGGAAATATATGATGACTAAGCCTTGATTTCCTAACATTTGGAGTGTAGCCCAGAAAAGACATAGAGGAATACCCAGTAGGATAGGAGGGAAATCAAGAGGGTAGGGTATCTTGGAAGCAGAGTAAAAAAGGCATTTTAGCCCTAGCTAATGCAATAAGACAAGTAAAGGAAATAAAAGATATACAGATTAGAAAGGAACAAATAAAACTGTCTTTGTTCACAGAAGACATGATCATTTATGTAGAAAATTCTAAAAGAATCAACAAAAACCTCCTGGAACTAAAATTTGATTATGGCAAGGTTGCAGGATACAAAAGTCAATGACTTTCCTACATACCATCAATAAACAAGTATAATTTAAAATTAAAAACATAGTACCATTTTAGTTAGCCCTTAGGTATAAATCTAACAAAATATGTGCAAGGTCTATGAGAAAAACTAAAAATAAATAAATAAATAAAAGGAGAACTAAATAAATGGAGAGCTATTTCATGTTCACAAATAAGAAGACTCATTATTGTTAAGATGTCAGTTCTTTCCAAATAGATCTATAGATTCAATGAAATACTAATAAAAACCCCAGAAATTTATTTTGTACATAGTGGATAAACTGATTCTAAAGTTTATAGGAAGAAGCAAAAGACCCAGACTAGTCAACACAATATTGAAGGAGAAGAACGAAGTTGGAGGATTGACACTATCTGACTTCAAGACTTATTTTAAAGCTACTATAATCAAGATAAGGTGGTATTGGTGAAAGAATCAATCAGTAAATAAGTGGAACAGAATAGAGAACCCAGAAATAAACCCACATAAATATAGTTAACTGATTTTTGACTAAGGAGCAAAGGTAACATAATGGAGCAAAGATAGTCTTTTCAAAAAATGGTGCTGGAACAATGGGACATCCACATGTAAAAAAAGAAAGAAAGAAAGAAAGAAACTAGACACACACCTTACACCTTTCAAAAAAATAAATTCAGAATGATGGATAAAGAAGATGTGATACACACACATACACACAGGAATATTACTCAGCCATCAAAAAGGATGAAATCTTACCATTTGGAATGATGTGGATGAAACTGGAGGTATTATGCTAAGCGAAATAAGTCAATCAGAGAAAGACAATTATATGGTTTCACTCATATGTGGAATTTAAGAAATAAAACAGGATCATAGGGGGTGGGAAGGAAAAATAAAATAAGACAAAATCAGAGAGGGAGACAAACCATAAGAGACTCTTAACTATAGGGAACAAACTGAGGGTTGCTGGAGGGGAAGTAGGTGGGGGGATGGGGTAACTGGGTGATGGGCATTAAGGAGGGCACGTGATGTAATGAGCACTGGGTGTTACATGCAACTGAGGAATCACTGAACTCTACCTCTGAAACTAATGATACACTATATGTTAGCTAATTGAATTTAAATAAAACAAGATATAAAAAAATAAAATTCAGAATGGATCACAGACCTGAATGTAAAACAAAAAACTAAGTGATTCCTAGAAGATAACAAGAGAAAGCCTAGATGACATTAGGGATGGCAATGACTTTTTGGACACAAAGCATGATCTATGAAAGAAATAACTGATAAGCTGGACTTCAATGAAATTATAAACTTCTGCTCTGCAAAAGTGTCAAGAGAATGAGAAGACAAGCTGCAAATATCTGCAAAAGATATATCTGATAAAGGACTGTTATCCAAAATACACAAAGAACAATACTCAACAGTAAGAAAATAACAATCCAATTTAAAAAATGGGCGAAAGACCTGAACAGATGCTTCACCAAAGAATACATACAAATGACAAGTAAGCATATGAAAACTAATCCATATCATATGTCATTAGGGAAATGCAAATTAAAACAGCAACGAGATGGGGCGCTTGGGTGGCTCAGCCGATTAACCCTCTGCCTTCAGCTCAGGTCGTGATCTCAGGGTCCTGGGATCAAGCCCTGCATCTGGCTCCCTGCTCAGTGGGGAGTCTGCTTCTCCCTCTCCCTCTGCCCTTCCCCCACTTGTGCTCATTCTCTCTTTCTCTCAAATAAACAAATAAAATCTTAAAAAAAACCCACACACAGCAACGAGATACCACTATACCCCTATTAGAATAGCCAAAATCCAGAACACTGACAACACCAAATGCTGGTGAGAATGTACAGCAACAGGAACTCTCATTCACAGATGGGGGGAATTCAAAATGGTTCAGCCACTTTGGAACTTTAGTTTTGTAAGAACTGACTAAATATTACCTTACCATACAATGCAGCAATTGTGCTCCTTGGTATTTATCCAGAGTTGACAACTTATGTCCACACAAAAACCTATACACAGATGTTTGTAGCAGCTTTATTCATAATTGCCAAAAACTTAGAGACAACTAAGATGTCCTTCTATAGCGGAATGGATGAATAAACTGGTACATCCAGACAACAGAATATTTTTCAGTGCTAAAAAGAAATGAGCTATAAAGCCATGAAAAGACATGGAAGAACCTTAAATGCCTATTACAAAGTGAATGAAGCCAATATGAAAAGGCTATATAGTATATAATTCCAACTATATGACATTTGGGAAAAGGCAAAACCATGGAGACAGTAAAAAGTTTATGATTGCCAGGCATTAGGGAGGGGAAGGGATGAATATGTAGAACACAGAGGACTTTTAGGGCAGTGAAAATATTCTGTATCATACTGTAATGATAGATACACGCCATTATACATTTGTCCAAACCCATAGATTATAAAACAGCAAGAGTGAACCCCAATGTAAGCTATGGATTTTGGGCAATTATGACATGTCAATGTAGGTTTATCATTTGTAATAGATGTAGTACTCAGGTGGGGATATTAATAATGGGGGATGCTATACATGTGTGGGGACAGATACAGTGATTTCCTGTATCTTCCTCTCGTTTTTTCTATGATCCTAAAACTGCTCTAATAATATGCAGTCATTTTTTTAAAAGAAAGCATTTTAAAGAGGAGGAAGTGATGAACTGTGTCAAATGTTGCAGTTAGTTCAAATAAGATGGGAGCTGAAAATTGACAGTTTGATTTGACAATGCAAAGGTCACTGGGTGTCCTTGATAAGAGCAGCTTCAATGGGTGATGGTCATGATAGAACTGCTGAGTGAGTTCAAAGGAAAATGAGAGGAGAAGAAGTAGATATAGAGAGCAGAGAAATGAGGCTATACCTGGAGGGGGATGTAGATTCAAGAGATGATTGTTCAAAGATGGACGGTATTACATGTTTCTATACTGCTAGGAATGACCTATAGAGAAGGAGAAAATAATGCTGAACAAGGAGGTTATTTTCAATAGTAAAGCCCTTAAATAAAGGAGGAGGATGGGATTCCTTGTATAGGTAGAGAGTGTTCATCTTTGATAGGAATATAGTTCATTTTTAAAAGGAAGGAGGCAGAATAGATAGAGACTGAGGAGGGTGGGTAGATCTGGTGCCAGAGGCATGTAGAAGTTCTTTCTTTTTAAAATATCTTTACTGAGATGTATGCACATACCATAAAATTAATCCGTCTAAAGCATACAATTCAATGCGGGTTTTTTTGTATAGTCACAGAATTGTGCAACCATCACCACAATATAAGTTAACATTTTCAATACCCTGAAAAAAAAAAGCCCATATCCATTATCATTCATTCCCATATGCCCCCTCTCTAGCCCCTGGCAATCACTAATCTACTTTCTGTCTCTACATATTTGTATATTTTGGATATTTCATATACATTAAATCATATAATATGTGGTTCTCTGTGTTTGGCTTCTTTCACTTTCCATAATGTTCTTAAGGTTCATTCATGTTGGAGCTTGTATTTAGTATTTCATTTCTTTTTATGTCTGAACAGTATTCTATTGCATGAATATAAAACATTTTGTTTATCTGTTCAATATTTGTTATATATCTGCCTTGTTTCTACTTCTTGGTTATTATAAATAATACTGCTATGAACATAAAATGTACAAGATTTTGTGTGAACATATGTTTTAAATATTCTGGGGTATATACCTAGAAGTGGAATTGCTGGGTCTTAGGGTAACTTTGTATTCAATTTTTTTGAGGAACTTTTAAACTGTTTTACAAAGTGGCTGCACAATTTTATAATCAATCCCACCAGCAATAGATCAGCATTTCAGTTTTATCACATCATCCTCAACACTTGTTTTTATAATAGTCATCCTAGAGGTTGTGAGTGGTATCTCATTGTGAGAAGTTCTCTTTTGATGGATCATATTTTCTCAGTGAAATTAGGAAGCAGTGTGATCAGCTGAGAGAGAAGAGGGGAGAGAAGTTATTTGGGTGGTGAGGACAGATGAGAAGGCATGAAATAAACTTATCTAACAGAGAGAGAAAAGAATTTATTAGGGACAAGCAGTAGTATGGGAGGCAATGTTAAGGGCTCAATTGACCATGTATTTTTAAAAAGACTAGTCAATATTTTTCCCATTTTTTTTCTTTCGTAGTCAATTCACTGCTTGTGGACATCCATGCTAATAATGACTGTCAAGATAAAGTTTTCACAAGTCTATAACAAACTAAAAAAAATAAGAACAATGCTGATAGTTTCTTATAAGACTTTATTCAACCTGAATGGCTTTTTTATTCTGAGATTATATCATATCTACACTCTAGTGTTAAAATATCCTTTGATAAAATGATGGTGATGGGAGATAATAGATTTTTTTTATTGCTGTTGATTGCCTAATGTCTTGTTTTGGTTTGGGCATTACTCGGCACATGAAAAGTTGGGAATTTTATACTGCTCCCTCTATTTTTAAAAGTTATTTGTGAAGTCCAAAATCATAAATCACAAATATATCTAATATTACACTGGCTAAGTTAAAATAAGAACAGAATAACAACTGGATAGAGATACAGTAAAATTTTAACAGTGGTTATCTCTGAATGATGGGTTTATGGGTGATTTTTTATTTTTTTCTCTGTACTTTAATGTGCAATCATAATGTTTCTATAAATACCAATGTTTACAAACAAGTGAGGGTTTTTTTTTTTTTAAGAATCAAGAGAAGTTCAAAAATTTTAAAGGTATAATGCATTATGAAAAAACCTAATGAATATTTTACCTCAAAAGTTTGCTTTAAAATCCCATCTCCTTTTCTAAAATTTAATGTATAATCGCATCTGATTTTTCTCTCTCAGTCCTATAGCTCAAAATTGAGTCTGCTTTTTCTATACACCGATTAATTCTCTAGTGTCTTAAGATTCAGAGTTAACAGTTGTCCTGTTGCTAGAAGAGTACATGCTGACTAGAGAATACACTAGTGATGGGTGACCTTCTAAAGGTTTTCTGCAAAAAAAAAATCGCCCCAGTTGGGATATAAGCACTGTTGAAAACATTTTAACAAAGACATGTTGCTGCCAAGACCAAAGAAAGGTTATCAGTAGCTAGCAAATGGTATTCTGAGAAAGCTGTCATAATTAAAATAATCTTTCAAGACTCTGAGGGCTGGAGTAAAATAAGGTTGAACTGCAGGAAAGAAAAATTTAAGAATTAGACATGCCAACTCAAACAATAGGACACATTGGCCACTTTATTCATTTTGTCTTGATCTTCTAGGACACAGAGCCATATCTTCATCCTTAGTCACTGATGTGACCAATTAAAAAATTCATGTTGGATAACCGTAGGGAGGCATATCGTTATTTAATTTACCGTGGCCAGTAAAGACACAATCTAAGAGTTTGGGAGACAAGGTTCAGTGAAATACTCTTCAAATGAAAAGTTATTCTAGTCATTGGTTTGCTCATCACAGGGTGGAAAATATCCCTACAGAGAGATGACAATTACTATCCTCAACAAAAGGAATGAGATATGACCTGAGAAAAAGTTGAGGTCGATAAACTTAATTTTTAATCTCAATTAAAATGATCCTATCATTGTCTCATTCAATGCTTTATTAATTTTTTAAAACAATCAGCCAAGCTCAATATTCTTAGACAATTAATGTTTAAAAATTATGTGCTAACTTCTAACTCACCATCCTCCATATAATGTAAGCATTTTCCTCTATACTCTTTCCCTCAGTCCTCATGCCCAATTGGTTGCCAGGTTCTGATGATTAAATCTATGTGCTGTGGCTAACAAATCCATCCCCTCCGTTTTATTACATCTTCTTCAGTTCAAATGCTTATCATACTTCTCTAAGAATATATCAAACAAATGATTCTCTATTGCTTCTATCTCTCCAAAACAATCTACTCTACATATTATGGTCGTTCTTCCACAGAAGTGACTTTATTCCCATGGAAAGCCAAATCTTCTTCATATGCTCTTGAAACCATTTCCTCTCAATTTCCCAGTGAGTCTGTTTCTATAAGTTATTACATCTTCATGCTGAACACCTTCTCTACTGGATTATTGACATCAGCCTGTTAACATGCTCAAGTAATCACTGCTTAAACAAAAGCTCTTCCTTGACCTAACAACCACCTCCAGATACCATTCCATTTCTTTACTTCCCTTCATAGCAATATTTTTCTAAGGAGTCATCTGAACTTTCTACCACAACTTTCTCATTTCCTATTCACTCTCTCAGCACTGCAACTATGTTTCCATTATAGCCACTCTGCTAACAGTTTTCTGTAAATCTTACAAACAACCTCCATTTTATTGGAGTAGACAACAGAAGAAAGTCACTATGGCTCACATTTACCTTGTTTTCCTCCTACCTTATTGCCCATTGTTTCCCCATGTCCATTCATAGTTTCTTGTAACTCACTTGGAAATTTGGAATTCTTTCTGGTTCAATCCTGACCCCCTTCTTTTTTCTACGCCTTGATCACTGATCTCATCCATTGCCATGTCTTTAAATGCTCCCTACTCAATAATTATTTTCAAATTTATTTCTGAAATGCTCACCTCTCCTTAGAGCTTGAGACTCACCCAAAAGTTTACTTGATATCTCTTCTTGGATATCTCACAGTTATCTCAAACCTAATATTTGCAAAACTGAAATCTTGATTTTCATCCCAAAAACTTCACCCAGAATGCCTGGGTGGCTTAGTCAGTTGAGTGTCCAACTCATGATTTTGGCTCAGGTCATGATCTCAGGGTAGTGAGATAGAGCCCCACTTCAGGCTCTGAGCTCAGCACAGAGTCTGCAGGAGATTCTTCCCTCTCCTTCTGCCTCCCCCGACTTGAGCTCGTGCGTTTGCTCTCAAATAAATAAATGAATAAATAAATAAATCTTAAAAAAAAAAACCTTCACCCAGTCTTTGCTTTCTTAGTAGATAATGCAACCATCCAGTCAATTATTCAAGCCAGAAAATACAAGTCATTCTCAATTATTCCATTTTCTCTACCTATCATATCCAACTAAATCTATCATCCAGTTAAACCATTTTGTATAGCTCTTGCTCTGCACCAAGCCATCAATGTTTCTTATCTGGAACACTGAAGTAGCCCATGTATATATCTTCAGCCCTGACCTCTCTTCTGAGAACAGGTACTGAATATTACAGTAAATGTGCGCTGCTCATTGCCATTTTAAGGTGGGACCATAGACTTTAAATAACAACATATCCCAGCACCTGCAAAACTGATCATCTTACACAAATTAGATTTATATACCTTTAAGGAACATAGCAAAAGTGTTTAGCAAATTACACCCCACTATGTGCATATTTAGTTTTTTTTAAGATTTTATTTATTTGAGAGAGAGAGAGAGCACAAGCATAGGAGCCGTAGGCAGAGGGAGAGGGAGAAGCCAACTCCCCACCAAGCAGAGAGCTCGATCCCAGGACCCCAGGTTCATGACATGAGCTGAAGGCAGACGCTTAACTGACTGAGCCACCCAGGTGCTCACATATTTGTGAGCAATTTATAATCTTGTCGGGCAAGAGAAAACAGTGAATAACCATGACCCTCAGAAAACAAGTACTATTCTTAGTGCTTTAAGAGCTGCTTACTTATGAGTTAATACTTGTGTGAGAACTGAGACTAAGTCTACACCACGATGTGTATGCTCATTGTAAGGTAATTCATTTTCAAATTGACTGAACATTTATTTAGACCTCATATGCTGGATCACAGAAATCTTGATATTTAATCTGTAATTTTTTAATTAAGCTTTAATTTTGAAATAGTTATAGATTCACATACAGTTGTAAGAAATAATGGAGGGAGATGTGTATCCTCTATCCAGTTTCCTCCAAATATAACATCTTCCAAAGCCATAGTACAATATTGCAGCCAAGATATCAACATTAATATAGTCAAGATACAGAACATTTCCATCACCACAGAGATCTCTCATTCTGTCCTTTTATAGTCAAACCCACATCCCTCCTGCCCTTATTCCCTCCTTAACCCTGGCAATAATTAATCTGGTCTCCATTCTATAATTTTGACATTTCAAGAGTGCTATATAATGAAATTATATAGTAAGTAATCTTTGTCATTGGCTTCATTTCATTCAGTATTATTTTCTGGAGACTCATCAAGGTTGCTGCATATAATAGTAGTTCACTCCTTTTTTACTGATGAGTAGTACTCCAACATATAAATTCACCAGTTTGTTTAACCATTTACCCATTGAAGGGCATTTGGGTTGCTTCCAGTTTCTGGCTATTATAAAGAAAACTTCTATGAACATTCATGTACAGGTTTTTGGTGGAAACATAATTCTTCATTTTTCTAGAATAAATGTCTAAGGGTACAGTTGCTGGGTCATATAGTAGTACATGTTTAGTTTTTGTTTTAAGAATAAACTCAAAATGGGGGTGCCTGGGTGGCTCAGTCGTTAAGCGTCTGCCTTCGGCTCAGGTCATGATCCCAGGGTCCTGGGATCGAGCCCTGCATCGGGCTCTCTGCTCGGCGGGAAGCCTGCTTCACCCTCTTCCATTCCCCCCTGCTTGTGTTCCCTCTCTCGCTGTCTCTCTCTCTGTCAAAATAAATAAATAAAATCTTTAAAAAAAAAAAAAAAAGAATAAACTCAAAATGGATGAAAGACCTCAACGTGAGACAGGAATCCCTCAAAATCCTAGAGGAGAACATAGGAAGTAACCTCTTTGACATCGGCCACAGCAACTTCTTTCAAGATACATCCCCAAAAGCTAATGAAACAAAAGCAAAAATGAACTTTTGGGACTTCATCAAGATAAAAAGCTTCTGCACAGCAAAGGAAACAGTCAACAAAACAAAGAGGCAACCCACAGAATGGGAGAAGATATTTACAAATGACACTACAGATCAAGGGCTGGTATCCAAGATCTATAAAGAACTTCTTGAACTCAACACCCAAAAAAACAAATAATCAAGTTAAAAAATGGGCAGAAGACATGAACAGACACTTCTCTGAAGAAGACATACAAATGGCTAAAAGACACATGAAAAAATGTTCATCATCACTAGCCATCGGGGAAAATCAAAACCACACTGAGATACCACCTTACACCAGTTAGAATGGCAAAAACGGACAGGGAAAGAAACAACAAATGTTGGAGAGGTTGTGGAGAAAGGGGAACCCTCTTACACTGTTGGTGGGAATGCAAGTTGGTACAGCCACTTTGGAAAACAGTGTGGAGGTGCCTCAAAAAGTTAAAAATAGAGCTACTCTATGACCCAGCAATTGCACTCCTGGGTATTTATCCCAAAGACACAGATGTGGTGAAAAGAAGGGCCATATGCACCCCAATGTTCATAGCAGCAATGTCCTCAATAGCCAAACTGTGGAAAGAGCCGAGATGTCCTTCAACAGATGAATGGATAAAGAAGATGTGGTCCATATATACAATGGAATATTACTCAGCCATCAGAAAGGATGAATACCCAACTATCCCATCAACATGGATGGGACTGGAGGAGATTATGCTAAGTGCAATAAGTCAAGCAGAGAAAGTCAATTATCATATGGTTTCACTTATTTGTGGAACATAAGGAATAGCATGGAGGACATTAGGAGAAGGAAGGGAAAAATGAAGGGGGGGAATCAGAGGGAGAGATGAACCATGAGAGACTATGGACTCTGAGAAACAAAGAGGGTTTTAGAGAGGGGGGGCATTGGTTAGCCCGGTGATGGGTATTAAGGAGGGCACGTACTGCATGGAGCACTGGTTGTTATATGAAAACAATGGATTGTGGATCACCACATCGAAAACTAATGATGTATTCTATGGTGACTAACATAACATAATAAAATTAAAAAAAAAAAAAAAAAAAAAAGAAGTTGCCAAACTGTTTTCCAGGTAGCTGTATCATCTTACTTTCCCACCAGCAATGTATGAATGGCCAGTTTTTCCACATCCTCTCCAGCATCTGGTGTTGTCATTATTTTTTGTTTTAGCCATTTTGATAGATGTGTGATGATGTCTCATGTGGTTTTGTCTTTTCCTAACGGCTAATGATGTTGAACATCTTTTCACATGCTTATCTGCCATCTGTATTTTTCTCTGTAATTTTGCATTTTCAATCCTCCTATGAACTAACTGAGCTTTGGCATATGTCTAGACCTTAAATTTTGATTATGACTTTAGAGGAACCATAAGGTATCTGAAAAGGCAGTGGCTAGTTTTTATTTAGCTCTTTCACTACAAAGCTGTAAAGACATTTTCTTAAATCCTTCAGCAGATACTACCTCAGTCAATTAATCCTAAAAAAGCTTTTATATAGGAAAAGTCAGCCCCAAATACTATGTGTGTAGAAGTAAGTCAAACATTCTTTGCAAATATTGTTCTGCCTTGAAAATAACCTAATTGGATTGTTGTGAGGCCAAATTGATAGCAGATTTTTAGGTTGTCCAATGGAAATGATTTCCAATAACATGAAACCAATGATAGTTTAAAATAGACACAGAAAATAGGTGGGAACTCTTATCTATGAATGAATATATTAGCTCAATGATAGCTCATAGAAAGGTTACTAGCAAATGCAAGATATCTGAGGAATTGATCTTTTGTTGGTGGATGGTTAATACCTTTGTCTTCTTAGGGGTTTTGAGTGAACAGTATACCTTTACTAAATGCAGATTCATCAATTTCCATCCTCACTGCACTGTTGCTGCTAGATCTACATGTAATGGTAATAGGGGAGAGGAGAGAAAGTAGAAGATTTCATGTTACTTTCTCTAAAATTCAAAAAGGAGCCTTATGGGTCTTCTCTTTTTCAATCTGCTCCCCAACTTATGCTTTCTAAATCTCATTCTAATTTGTCTATATAAGAATTTTCCCTTCAGAACACTATAGCAGTACAGAATTCCCCAGATAAAGTGAATGAATTCAGCAGTAGTAGGGATTATAGTCCATTATTTATAATCAAGTTTCTTTTTAAACAAAAGTATGCATATTAGCACCAGAATTAAGTTAAAAAAATTTTTGTTAACGAGACTTGACTACCATATTCTATGTAGTTAAAGAGTTTTACTAGGATTTAGTGTTTGAAGACCTCAAGGTTTGAACACTAGATGCTAGGTGAACAGTCAGGGTTAGACTTTTTTAATCATTTGCATTCAGGTACATGTAACAGTAAGCTTAGCTACCATTCAATGAATGATATACTCTGTGACAGCACTGTGCTAAGGCGTTTTCAGACAACTCATTTAAAGCTCACTTCTATCTTATGAAATAGGTATTTTTACTGCAATTTTACATAGGAGAAAACCAGTGTTCTCAGAGATAAGTCATTTGTCCAGGGTGACACATTTAGCAAGTGACAGAACTGGGCTTCTCTGTCTCCAAGTCCATACTTTGTAAAACTGCTCTGATTTATGATGAGTAGTCATCACAATAAATTCTCTGGGTACTGGGAATGGGGGTATGAGTAGGGTGCAGATTGAAACATAAAAACAACTTTGAAGTCCCTGAGCAGTCAATTCCTGGTTGCTCACTCAGTGGCTATCACACAGAAAATTCAAAATTAAATCTCATATCTCCCTGACAACCATCCCTATGTTCTTTCCTCTTGGATTTGTTGATACATGCCCTGGAGAAAAAGCATTTTTTTCTAAGACGGGATAAATCCAAATATATGCAAGATGGTTAATCCTCCATCAACACAAGTGCACGAGCATGCATACACACACACACACACATTTGTACAAACAATACAAACATACCTCATATTTTTTTTCACAGAAGTTGTCTCTCCACCCACCTCCCACATATACACTGATCATCTATTTTTAAAACAAGGTGTGGGTGTGGTGTTGGATAAATGATTGCTCAGGAGACAGAACATCTTTGTGGAGAGGAAATATCTGAAACCCCAGCAAGGGACTCTGCAGATCTCTGTAAGAATGAGAAAAGGGATATAGAAAATGGACTCTGTCTACCTTTTTTTAAAAGGCTTTATTTATTTAAGATAGATGATAGATAGATGATAGATAGATAGATAGATAGATAGATAGATAGATAGATGATAGATAGAGCACGAGCAGGGGGAGGGGCAGAGGGAGAAGCAGACTCCCCCCTGAGGAGGGAGCCTGACATAGGGCTTGATCCCAGGAACCAGAGATCTTGACCTGAACCAAAGGCAGATGCTTAACTGACTGAGCCACCCAGGTGCCCCTCTGCCTACCTTTTAAAGACACAATAATAATAATAGTAAATTCTTATTTAAGGTCTACTATGTATCAGGCACTGATCTAATATCTATATATGGATTAAGTCATTTAATTCTCACAACAACTCTATGCAGTGGGTTCTATTATTATCCCCATTTTATAAATGAGGAAACTAGGATGTATAAATATAAAGACACATACTCAAGCTCACACCGTTCATGGTTAGAAACTGGCTCAGCAGAAATATGAACACAAGCAGCCTGGCTCCAGAGCTCCTCTCTTCCCTACTCACTCTGCCCTACTGTGTGTTTATGTATGTGTGTGTCTTCCTACCTCATTTATAAATAAAAGGTGAGCCAAAATGTGCGAAGGAACATATCAGTGGCATACCACCTGTCCTGTTGCCCCAATCTGCTGTTAGTTAAACACTTCAAATGTATGCCAGCACACATCCACACCGCACTGCTAGTTGTGGCAGACTGTTGGGAAAATACATCCCTGTTGCCTTTGAAAGCTCTGTGGGGAAAAAAAAAAAAAAAAAAGAGCGAATTCTTCTTTTAAAAACATAGCAGGAACAGTCAATAACAGCCCCATGATGATAAAATGGCTAAATACTGCCAGAATTTATGAGGAAAAAGTACTAAAAATTCAATTGAAGTTAAAAACACTGGTCTTACGATGCCTTTAGAGATCCACGGGATATCAGGTATTGATATTGGTTGCTCATGTAAAGAACCAAATTGTATTTCCTTATAAAACAAAATGGGACTAAAGAGGAAACACATAAAAGTTTACATGCAAATATTGGAGTATATTTAAAGGAAAAAGAAATTCCTTTAAATGACCTGCTTTTGCTCTAGTGTTTTAACAGTTGAAATACAGGTTTGTTATTACATTTTCTTTAAACCGCTTAGAGTAAATTAAGATACCAAGGACCAATATTATGAATTAAATTGTATATATATCCCTTTGTATTAAGTATGGTGAACTTACTTTTTGAAATGAAAATTGGGATATGTGGTCTAACAAGTCTAAGTTTATTTATAAAAACAACAAGAAAAAAATCTACTTGAATTTAACCTCTTGCAAAATTTAAGCAGTGTAAAAAAAAATTAAGCAGTGTAGTCACAGTGTCTCTGTGGTTGAGAAACTTATGAAGCAGAGTTTGAGGGTTTTGACAATTCATCTAGATTCATTATTTTGCTGTAATAATGCTTCTGAAAGGACCTTCCACCATAATGACAATGAAGATGATGACAAACCCATGACAAAAGGAAGATAGAATGGAAGATTTAGATGAGTTAATAGGTTCTAAGAATTTAATGTCCTAAATGCCTATATTACCATAAGTGTGCTAACATGTTGCCGAGCTATGTTGCTGAATATACAAAGTCATAAGAATCAGATTTGGGGAATAGGGAGAGAAATAATCCATATCATCTGACCATATAATATAGCTTACATGAATTATTTCATTGGGTCCTCTTAGGACCGTGTGGGGAACGTAATCATCCTTATTTTCCACATAAGCGATCTGAGGCTCTAAATATGTATAAGATCCTGCTGTAACCAAGGAGGAGCTTCAGGGTTTTGGCAAAAAGGAACTTACTGTCCCAGGGTACAACCAGGTACCACTGGTAGTTATGTTCATAGATTAACTTCAGGGATGTCCATCATATTCCTAGATTGGATTAGATCATCTCAAATGCTTTCTAAATTCCTGTATTCTTAGTTCTTATCAAAACTGTAATTAATCACATAATATTTTAATACTCACCTTCCCCCACTAGACTAGCCTATCAGCTCTATATAGGTGGGACGTTTTCTGTCTCATTCATTTCTGCAGCCCTAACAATCAGTTCAGTTCTGGGCACATAGTTGAAACTCAATAAATATTTGCTGACTGAATGAATGGGAGTGGATAGGGTCTCAGACTGGAGCTTAAAGGAGAAGGAATTATGTAGACATTGCTCAGTCATTTTTGCTTTAAAAACAGAACTCATCAGGTCCCCACCAATTGCCCCCACCATCATCACCACTCACTCAAATGACTGCAACTCCTGGGTTCCTATCTCGTTAAATGACACCGTGATCCAACCAGTCACTCGGACCAGTAACCTTGAAAACCTACTTGATTTTTCCTTTAAATCTCTTCTTTAATTTCCTGATTAACCCATTCATTCTTTAGTAGGATATTCTTTAACCTCCATGTATTTGTGTTTTTTCCAAATTTTTTCTTGTGGTTGCCTTCTTCATAGTGTTGTGGTCTGAAATTATGCATGGTATGATCTCAATCTTTTTGTACTTGTTGAGACCTGTTTTATGACCTAGTATGTGATCTATTCTGGAGAATGTCCCATGTACACTTGAAAAGAATGTGTATTCTGCTGAAATGTTCTAAATATATCTGTTAAGCCCATCTGATCCAGTGTGTCATTCAAAGCCATTTCTTCCTTGTTGATATTCTGCTTAGATGATCTGTCCATTGATGTAAGTAGGGTGTTAAAGTCCCCTACTATTATTGTAATATAATCCTTTATGTTTATTATTAATTGATTTATATATGTGGATGCTCTCAAGTTGGAGACATAAATATTTACAATTCTTAGATCTTCTTGTTGGCTAAACCCCTTTATTATAATATAGTGACCTTCTTCATCTCTTGTTACAGTCTTTGTTTTAAAATCTAGTTTGTCTGATATAAGTATGGCTACTCCAGCTTTCTTTTGACATCCACTAGCATGATAGATGGTTCTCCATCACCTCACTTTCAATCTGGAGGTGTCTTTAGGTCTAAAATGAGTCTATCATAGGCAGCATATAGATGGATCTTGTTTTTTTTATCCATTCTGATACCCTATGTCTTTTGATTGGAGCATTTACATTCACAGTGATTACTGAAAGATATGACTTTAGTGCCTATTGTGTTACCTGTAGAGTTGTTATTTCTGGCGAAGTTCTATAGTTCTTTCTAGTCTTTGTTGCTTTTGGTCTTTTATTCCTCCCCTCAAAGGGTCCCCCCTTAAAATTTTTTTCAGGGCTGCTTTAGTGGTCACAAACTCCTTTAATGTTTGTTTGTCTGGGAAACTCTTCTCTCTCCTTCTATTCTGAATGATAGGCTTGCTTGATAAGGAATTCTTGGCTGCATATTTTTCCCATTCAGCACTTTGAATATTTCCTGCCACCTTCTTCTGGTCTGCCAAGTGTCTGTGGACAGATCTGTTGCGAACCTGATCTGTCTTCCCTTGTGGGTTAAGGTTTCTTCCCTCCCTTGCTCCTTTCAGGTTTCTTTCCTTGTCTGTGCATTTTGTGAAACTGACTATAATATGCCCTGGCGGTGGTTGGCTTTTGTTGAATATAATGGGCGTTCTCTGTGCTTCTTGGATTTTGATGTCTGTGTCCTTCCCCAGATTAGGGAAGTTTTCTTCTATAATTTGTTCAAATAAACCTTCTGCGCCCCCCCCCCCCGTTTTTTCTCTCTTCATTTTCTGGGACTCCTATGATATGAATGTTATTACATTTTAATAAGTCCCTGAGTTCCCTAAGTCTACGTTTGTAATCCATTATCTTTCTTTCCCTCTTCTTTTCAGCTTCATTATTTTCCATAATTTTATCTTCTATATCACTGATTTGCTCTTCTGATTTGTCCATGCTCATTTTTATGGCTTCCATTTAGGTTTGCATCTCAGTTATAGCATTTTTAATTTTGGCCTGACTAGATTTTAGTTCCTTTATCTCTGCAGTAAGGGATTCTCTAGTGCCTTCTATACTTTTTCCAAGCCCAGTTAGTATCCTCATAATCATTGTTTTAAATTCTTAGTTCAGACTTCTTACTTATATCGTATTGATTAAATCCCAGGTTATGAGTTCTACTTCCTATTCTTTCTTTAGGGGTGAATTTCTCCATCTCATTACTTTGTCCAGAAAAGAAAAGAAGAAAACACACACACACAAAAACAAAAAACAAAGAAAAAAACCCAAAGGAAAAAAAAAAAACTAGATCCTGGGTGTGTTTTGGTCTGTTTGTTTCTAGATCTGCTTGAATTTAGATCTCACAATAAGAAAAATAAGATAATACAAAATAAAATAAATAAAATAAAAATAAACAAAAATTTAAAAAAATATATAAGTATATATAAATTAAAATTTAAAAATGATAATAAAAAAACAAATGCAAAAATAATAAGAAATAAAGAATAAAAGTAAAAAAGGAAGCTAGATCCTATTTCCCCTAGAGCTGAAGCTTTGCAGCACTCTACGATCAGTAGACATGGTGTGAGCAAGTTATTTGTGATGGTATTCTGGGGGAAGGGCCTGCTGCCCCTCTCAGGCTGACTTGTTTCAGTGGAAATGCACCTCTAGGGTGCAGGGGGACAGGGCTTGGTGTAAGTGGCTCCCGCATCCACTAGGTGGCGCTGTTTTGCCCCCTGAAGTTTTTCAGCGCTGATGGGTGGGATTATTATGGCAGCATCCTGTTCTCTACCCCAGAGCTGAAAGTTCACACCCCCACTCTTCAGTGAACCCTCTCAGAAGAGCCATCAGTCACCCCTCTTGTGTCTTCAGTTTCCATCTGAACAACGTGATCACCCTGCCTATGTCCCAGCTTTTTTATCTCAGGCATGCCACTGAGTTTCAAAACTCCAAATTTTAGGGACTCCTGTGGTGTGGACCTATGCTGTTCTTCTGGGGGAGGGTCTCACCATGTTTTTACTATTTCCCAGCGATCCCAGGAAAGTGGTCACACGACCACACAGCAGTTTGAAGTTTATGGCAAAGCAGAGCAGAAAGCTGCCACCAAGTCTCCCTGCTCTCAGCTGGCTTCCTTGCATCTATGCCTGGGAACAGTGCAGCATGTTGGCACCACATATTCTTCTTGTGACCCAGGATAGCCTCAGGCCATGGTGTCACACCTAGGATTGCACCCTGCTTCACCACCTGAGCACCTTTAAGCCAGTCATTCCCCCATGGTAGCAGACTTCTAAAAGTTCAGATTTTGCACTCTACTGCTTATAATACTTTGTGGTAGCCTCCATAAGCAGGCTCCCTCCCTGCCATCTTACCCACAGTTCTAGCTTCCCTAAGTCAACTCTCTGTACTTCCTACCTTCCAAAAGGTGGTCACTTTTCTACTTGCAGACTTGCAGTTTTTGTTCTCTCAGACCTCCAATTGATTTCTTGAGTGTTCAGAATGATTTGATATCTATCTAGCTGTGTTCGAGGGATGAGACAAACTTAGGGTCCCCTTACTCCTCCACCATATTAGTTCCTTCCTCCTCTAAATTTCATAATGAATCATTTGCCAAGTCATGACAAATGTACCCATCCTTCAATATCAAACTCCAATACCATCTTGTCTATGAAGCTTTCTTTATACATGAATGCAGGAAAAAAAAATTTCTTAGTTTTCAATTCCCATGATCTATGTATGGTACCTCTTCCATAACATATATTATTTTGTACCTTATATTACTAATTTTGTATGGGTGTGACAGTCTATCTGTCTATGTATCTAATCTATCTATGTATCTATTAATCTATTTAACTAACTAAAAGCACCCCTGCAGAAAAAAACATATCCTTGAAGTCAGGGAAAATATGTAATTTATCGTTTAAACCCCCCACTGCAACTAACAGAATGATTAGCACATAATTAGTTGATAAATAAATATTTGTTGAATAATGTGATTTGTTAAATTACTCAACAAATATTAGTGCTATTCCCAGCATGAATTGTCTTTAACATCCAGATAGAAGACTGTCAGTTAATTAATATTTTTCATTAAAGAGACACATTTTTCCACTAGCAGTATGGTGAGATTAGAGACCCAGAAATAATGAGTGGATGTTTGAGCCAACTAGAGGAATCTTTATCTAACCCAGGCCTCAAGTTCCCAGTACACCCTTAGGTTGATATATTCAGAAAAATACCACCAATGACTCTGACTTTTCAGCACATGTAGACACATTTAGATGAGACTGAGTGCCTATGGAGACATGGTACATTCCTGGCATTCCCTAAAAACAGGGAGAACTTGCCAGATGCAACAGTTTTAGTGGGTAGAGAATTCATCAATAATGTGCTTTTTTTTATAGAAAAAAAAGCCAACTAGATTGTATAATGGTTGTTATTTTGTTTAAATCTACATCACTTGTGATGAGCACTGGATGTTGTATTGGAAGTGTTGCATCACTATATTGTATACCTGAAAATGATATTACACTGTATGTTAACAGGAATTTAAATAAAACTTAAAAAATAAATAATAAATAAAAATAAAGGTACATCACATTGAATACCATTAGAGATTGGTAGGGTACCAACTCCTTATTCTGAAATTTGGCAATTAGAAGAAAGAACTAAATATGTATCCTATCTTTCCTGAATGAACTGTATTGCAGAGTAACTAAATCATATTGATGAGGATAAGCTATCACTTACAGAACAATTCTAACTAGTAAATATGGAAGAAACAGTAAAATTAGAAAACCATCATTTTGTAATCCTAAGTGACAACTGATTCAGACAACAATGCTAAAACTGTTACACGGCAACTTGATGGGAAAATTAACAACTGAGAAATCAGGCTATACTACCAGAATGCACTGATCAGTGGGTTCCTCAATACAAAGGGCACAATCAACCCTTGTCTGGCTCCTGTTATGATGCAACATGAGGACCACAATACCAATTATGAAATATTCTTACAAAAAACTCAAACCTAAATCTAATCTAACTTTTAGAGATCACTTCCATATATAGTAAATATGGAGGATAAAGATACAAGTTCAATGACATACCTTTTTTGCCTGGCACAAGGTAGATACTTAATAAATATTTTAAGTTGGTGAATAGTACAGATGAGCATATCATAGAAAATATCAATTGAAGCAGAAATAGAAAATAAGGAAAAGAGGTAGTGAATCATGAAGAAGAGTTTGATGAAATGAGAGTGAAGAGTTGCTGCTGGCTTTCTAGTGGAAGAAGCAATTACTCTAGTATCATGAGTGAATATATACACTTTGGGGCTAGCCAGATTTGGTTTTGACTTATAGCTCAGCTTCATAGCTTAGGTGGTTAAATCTTTCAGAGCTTTAGAGCTTGAGATTCTTCACTTTTCTTGATGGTTCCCTTTTTGTTTTTTCCCATTTTCCTCCAATTGATGTTTTCTATAACTTTATCACCTGTATTATTCATTAAATTAAAAATATTTATTGAGTTCCTATCTTGTTTGCGGTGGTTTGGGGATTAAATAAATGTATGTATGTGTATACACATGCACACACACATGTACACATATATTTAGATCACACATGGTAACTACTTAATAATTGGTGGCTTTCATCCTCTTCCTCATCATCTTTACAGAAATATCCAGGAATATAATAGAAAAATCAGCTGATGGTGGGCAGTGGTGATGAAAGGAAGCAGAGAAAGGGTGCAGTATCCACCAAGAAAGAACTGGAAAGACATGAAGAGACACATTATAAAGTGGCATTGTTTAGAGAAGTATGTCCTTACATGCAGTTATCACTATATGTATCATTCATCGGGCACAGTCAATCTTTAAAAGGCATGTGAGGGATTCTGAAACATCATCAACTGAAATCCATAATCTACTATTAGAAGCACTTGGCAATCTATAAACAGTTGTGTATGATAACCACACAATTGTGAGCAATGCCAAGGTCTTATCATTTGAATCACTCATAAACTATCCATTGTAATGATGGTTGATATGAATTATATTCTTACTCTTGCTGGATTGATAATAACAATAATTGCCATGATAAATTACTTATAGAATTGTTCAAGTTTATGTACTTCCATTTGCTTCTATGTTTCTAGCAAAATTATGACACCTGAAGGAGATTATTCTAATTGCTTCTTCAAGCCCAGATGACATGTGTTTTTCTGTACACCATGACTAATAACCAAATTCTCTTGTTTGCTTAGTCACCAAGACCTTTTATATCTATATCTATATTGAAATCAATATCAATATGATACAGATATCGATATCGATATAAATATATATATGGGAGGCACTGGGAGGTAAACATTCATTTCTGGAAGTCCTTTTTTAAATTTTTTTTTCAAGATTTTATTTATTTATTATTTGAGAGAGAGAGATTGAGAGAATGAGTAGGAGGAGGGGCAGAGGGAGAAGCAGACTCACTGCAGAGCAGGGAGACTGACATGGGACTCAATCCCAGGACCCTGGGATCATGACCTGAGCTGAAGGCAGACGCTTAACCAACTGAGCCACCCAGGTGCCCTGGAAGTACTTTCAGAATTATGTTAGCAATTGAATGAGCATACATTTATCCTCTCATGCACTAAATAATTCCCCAAGGCCAAATTAGAACAGTGAAATATTAGGTTAACATAATTTCTCTTTCAATATCTCTTCAGGTTTATTCCTTGTGAATGTCTGTAAAAGAGACAAAAGCAGTGAGAAAGTCTGGGTCACAGCAATTGCACTACTGGGTATTTACCCCAAAGATACAAATGTAGTGATCCGAAGGGGTACATACACCCCAATGTTTATAGCAGCAATGTCCACAATAGCCAAACTATGGAAAGAGCCAAGATGTCCATCAACAGATGAATGGATAAAGAAGATGTGGTATATATATATATATATATATATATATATATATATATATATATATATAATGGAATATTATGCAGCCATCAAAAAAATGAAATCTTGCCATTTGCAATGATGTGGATGGAACTAGAGGGTATTATGCTAAGTGAAATAAGTCAATCAGAGAAAGACAAGTATCATATGATCTCACTGATATGAGGAATTCTTAATCTCAGGAAACAAACTGAGGGTTGCTGGAGTGGTGGGGGGTGGGAGGGATGGAATGGCTGGCTGATGGATTTTGGGGAGGGTACGTGCTATGGTGAGCACTGTGAATTGTGTAAGACTGATGAATCACAAACCTGTACCTCTGAAACAAATACTATATGTTAAAAAAAAAAAAGAAGATAGTAGGAAGGGAAAAATGAAGGGGGGAAATCAGACGGTGAGATGAACCATGAGAGACTATGGACTCTGAGAAACAAACTGAGGGTTTTAGAGGGGAGGAGGGTGGGGGGATGGGTAAGGCCAGTGATGGGTATTAAGGGGGCATGTATTAAATGGAGCACTGGGTGTTATACGCAAACAAGGAGTCATGGGACACTACATCAGAAACTAATGATGTAATGTATGGTAACTAACATAACATAATAAAATAAAATTTAAAAAAAAGTCTGGGTCAGCAAGAGAAGAGTATGAACCTGGGAGGGTAGAGATAGTAAAAAATTAAATCACCAAGAAAAAAGAATCATATAGTAAAGAGTTAGGGAAGGTGGAGTGGACAGATTATTAGGATAGTAAAAGGCCAACCCCCAAGGTTCACTAACTCATTAATGTATCTATCCATCAAATACTAAATCACCTCCTATATACGGTGCAATATATATGCTACAGTGATGCCTCTTCCTTGTATGGAAGATCAAATGCCTATGCATTTAGGATACAATGAAGAATGCGAGAAACTCATGAGAGGCTTAGGATACTTCTCTGGGTATACAAAGAAGGGATAGATTGCAAAAGCTGCAGTGGATCAATCAAAGTTTTAGGAAATATGTGGCATTGGAATTGAACCTTGAATGATGGTTAAGATTAGACCTTGGAGATACTGAAAGAATATGGGAGAGATTTCTAAGTAGAGGATACAGTAAAACCATTGATATAGAAGTATACAGGGAATGGTGTACTTAGAGAAGAGGGTGACTACAAACGTACACTGGAATGTAAGACTGAAAAAGTGCATTGGGGAAAAATGTAGGGGTTTTCAAATACTAAAGACTTTGACCCTTAACCAAGAGCCAAGAGCAATTACAGTCACTGTTCCTGAAAGAGGACCTGGGTTGAGATGAAGATAAAGGATAAAACTATTTCTAATAGTTTTCTATTGCTGCAAAACAAATTAACACAAACTTATCAGCTTAAAGTACATAAATTTATTATCTCACAGTTTCTCTGGATCAGGAATCTGAAGATGGAATAGTTGGGTCCTCTGCTCAGTGTCTCAAAAAGGCTGAAATCAAGGTGTGGACTATAATCTTATTTGAGGCTTGGGACTCTCTTCCAAATTCATTCAGGTTTTGGCAAAATTCAGTGGTTGCATGATTCAAGTTTCCATTTTTCTTGCTGACAGTCAATTAAGAGCCACTCACACTGGACTAACCAATCCCCCCTCACCCCTCTCCTCTAAAACCCTGTTTGTTTCTCAGAGTCCATAGTCTCTCATGGTTCATCTCTCCCTCCAATTCCCCCCCCTCATTTTTCCCTTCCTTCTCCTAATGTCCTCCACGCTATTCCTTATGTTCAACAAATAAGTGAAACCATATGATAATTGACTTTCTCTGCTTGACTTATTTCACTTAGCATAATCTCCTCCAGTCCCGTCTGTGTTGATGTAAAAGTTGGGTATTCATCCTTTCTGATGGCTGACTAATATTCCATTGCATATATGGACCACATCTTCTTTATCCATTCAGCTGTTGAAGGGCATCTCGGCTCTTTCCATAGTTTGGCTTCTGCGGACATTGCTACCATGAACATTGGGGTGCCTATGGCCCTTCTTTTCACTACATCTGTGTCTTTGGGGTAAATACCCAGGAGTGCAATTCCTGGGTCATAGGGTAGCTCTATTTTTAACTTTTTGAGGCACCTCCACATTGTTTTCCAAAGTGGCTGTACCAACTTGCATTCCCACCAACAGTGTAAGAGGGTTCCCCTTTCTCCACAACCTCTCCAACATTTGCTGTTTCTTTCCCTGTCCATTTTGGCCATTCTAACTGGTGTAAGGTGGTATCTCAGTGTGGTTTTGATTTGGATTTCCCTGATGGCTAATGATAATGAACATTTTTTCATGTGTCTGTTAGCCATTTGTATGTCTTCTTCAGAGAAGTGTCTTTTCATATCTTCTGCCCACTTTTTGACGTGATTATTTGTTTTTTGGGTGTTGAGTTTGAGAAGATCTTTATAAATCTTGGATACCAGCCCTTTATCTGTAGTGCCATTTGCAAATATCTTCTCCCATTCTGTGGGTTGCCTCTTTGTTTTGTTGACTGTTTCCTTTGCTGTGCAGAAGCTTTTTATCTTGATGAAGTCCCAAAAGTTCATTTTTGCTTTTGTTTCACTAGCTTTTGGAGATGTATCTTGAAAGAAGTTGCTGTGGGCGATGTCCAAGAGGTTACTGCCTATGTTCTCCTCTAGGATTTTGATGGATTCCTGTCTCACATTGAGGTCTTTCATCCACTTTGAGTTTATCTTTGTGAATGGTGTTAGAGAATGGTCGAGTTTCATTCTTCTGCATGTGGCTGTCCAATTTTCCCAGCACCATTTATTGAAGAGACTGTCTTTTTTCCATTGCATGTTTTTCCTGCTTTGTCAAAGATTATTTGACCATAGAGTTGAGGGTCCATATCTGGGTTCTCTATTCTGTTCCATTGGTCTATATGTCTGTTTTTGTGCCAGTACCATGCTGTCTTGGTGATCACAGCTTCGTAATATAGCTTGAAATTGGGCAACACGATGCCCCCAGCTTTGTTTTTCTTTTTCAACATTTCCTTGGCAATTCGGGGTCTTTTCTGATTCCATACAAATCTTAGGATTGTTTGTTCCAGCACTTTGAAAAATGTCATTGGAATTTTGATTGGGATGGCATTGAAGGTATAGATTGCTCTGGGTAGCATAGAAATTTTAACAATGTTTATTCTTCTAATCCATGAGCATGGAATATTTTTCCATCTTTTTGTGTCTTCAATTTCTTTCATGAGTGTTCTGTAGTTCCTAGAGTATAGGTCCTTTACCTCTTTGGTTAGGTTTATTCCGAGGTATCTTATGGTTTTTGATGTTATTGTAAATGGAATCGTTTCTCTAATTTCTCTTTCTACAGTTGTGTTGTTAGTGTATAAGAATGCCATTGATTTCTGTGCATTGATTTTGTATCCTGCCACATTACTGAATTGCTGTATGAGTTCTAGTAATTTGGGGGTGGAGTCTTTTGGGTTTTCCACATAAAGTATCATGTGGAAAAGATCAAAAGAGAGAGTTTGACTTCTTCTTTGCCAATTTGAACACCTTTTATTTCTTTTTGTTGTCTGAATGCTGTTGCTAGGACTTCTAGCACTATGTTGAACAAGAGTGGTGAGAGTGGGCATCCTTGACATGTTCCTGATCTTAAGGGAAAGGCTCTCAGCTTTTCCCCATTGAGGATGATATTCGCTGTGGGTTTTTCATAGATGGATTTTATGAACTTGAGGAATGTTCCCTCTATCCCTATACTCTGAAGAGTTTTAATCAGGAAAGGATGTTGTATTTTGTCAAATGCTTTTTCTGCATCAATTGAGAGGTCCATATGGTTCTTCTCCCTCCTCTTATTAATGTGTTCTATCACACTGATTGATTTGCGAATGTTGAACCACACTTGCATCCCGGGGATAAATCCCACTTGGTCGTGGTGGATGATCCTTTTAATGTATTGTTGGATCCTAATAGCTAGGATTTTGTTGAGGATTTTGGAATCCATATTCATCAGGGATATCGGTCTGAAATTCTCCTTTTTGATGGGGTCTTTGCCCGGTTTGGGGATTAAGGTAATGCTGGCCTCATAGAATGAGTTTGGAAGTTTTCCTTCTGTTTCTATTTTTTGAAACAGCTTCAGTAGAATAGGTATTATTTCTTCTTTGAATGTTTGGTAGAATTCCCCAGGGAATCCATCAGGCCCTGGACTCTTGTTTCTTGGGAGGTTTTTGATCACTGCTTCAATCTCGTTATTGGTTATTGCCCTATTCAGATTGTCAATTTCTTCCTGTTTCAGTCTTGGCAGCTTATAGGTTTCCAGGAAGGCCTCCATTTCATCCAGATTGCTCAGTTTATTGGCATATAGTTGTTGATAATAATTTCTAATAATTATTTCTATTTCCTTGGTGTTAGTTGTGATCTCTCCCCTTTCATTCATAATTTTATTAATTTGGGTCCTTTCTCTTTTCTTTTGGATAAGTCTGGCCAGTGGTTTATCGATCTTATTAATTCTTTCAAAGAACCAACTTCTAGTTTCTTTGATCTGATCTACTGTGTTTCTGGTTTCTAATTCATTGATTTCTGCTCTAATTTTAATTATTTCTCTTCTAATGCGTGGCTTAGGCGTCGTTTGTTGCTTTTTCTCTAGTTCTTTAAGCTGTAGAGTTAGTTGGTGAATTCTGGATTTTTCTATATTTTTGAGTGAGGCTTGGATGGCTATGTATTTCCCCCTTAGGACTGCCTTTGCAGTATCCCATAGGTTTTGGACCGATGTGTTTTCGTTCTCATTGATTTCCATGAATTGTTTAAGTTCTTCTTTGATTTCCTGGTTGACCCAAACATTCTTGAGCAGAGTGGTCTTTAGCTTCCAAGTGTTTGAATTTCTGCCAAATTTTTTCTTGTGATTAAGTTCCAGTTTTAAAGCATTGTGGTCTGAGAATATGGAGGGAATAATCTCAATCTTTTGGTATCAGTTGAGACCTGATTTGTGACCCAGTATGTGGTCTCTTCTGGAGAAAGTTCCATGCGCGCTCGAGAAGAGTGAGTATTCTCTTGTTTTAGGGTGGAATGTTCTGTAAATATCTATGAGGTCCATCTGGTCCAATGTATCATTCAAAGCTCTTGTTTCCTTGTTGATTTTCTGCTTAGATGATCTGTCCATTGCTGAGAGTGGAGTATTGAGGTCTCCTATAATTAACGTATTGTTATCAATATGACTCTTTATTTTGGTTAACAGTTGGCTTATGTAGATGGCTGCTCCCATGTTGGGGATGTAGATATTTACAATTGTTAGATCTTCTTGCTGGATAGACCCTTAAAGAATGGTACAGTGTCCTTCTGTGTCTCTAATTACAGACTTTAGTTTAAATCTAATTTGTCTGATATAAGAATTGTTACCCCAGCTTTCTTTTGAGGTCCACTGACATGGAAGATGGATCTCCATCCCTTCACTTTCAGTCTGGATGTATCTTTAGGTTCAAAATGAGTCTCTTGTAGGCAGCATATGGATGGGTCCTGTCTTTTTATCCAATCTCCAACCCTGTGCTGTTTTATGGGAGCGTTTAGGTCATTCACGTTGAGAGTGATTATTGAAAGATATGAATTAATTGTCATCATGTTGCCTGAGAAGACGTTGTTTTTATAGATTGTCCCTGTAAATTTCTGTTGTAGATCACTCTTGGGGTCTTTCTCCTTTTATAGAACCCCCCTTCATATTTCTTGCAGGGCCAGCTTAGTGGTCACATATTCTTTCAGTTTCTGTCAGTCGTGGAAGCTCTGCATCTCTCCATCCATTCTAAATCAAAGCCTTGCTGGATAAAGTATTCTTGGCTGCATGTTCTTCTCTTTTAGTATCCTGAATATGTCTTGCCAGGCCTTTCTGGCTTGCCAGGTCTCTGTGGATAGGTCTGACGTTATTCTGATGTTCCTCCCTCTGTATGTAAGGAATCTCTTCCCCCTAACTGCCCTTAAGATGGTTTCCTTGGTTCTAAGATTTGCAAGTTTTACTATTACATGCTGGGGTGTTGGCCTGTTTTCCTTGATCTTGGGAGGGGTCCTCTCTGCCTCTAGGACTCGAATGTTTGTTTCATTCCCCAGATTAGGGAAGTTCTCAGCTACAAATTGCTCAAATACATCTTCTAGTTCTCTCTCTCTCCACTCCTTCCGGGATTCCAATTTTCTGACATTGGAACACTTCATGGTGTCACTTATTTCTCTGATTCTATTTTCATGGATTCTGAGTTGTATTTCCCTGGCCTCCTCTTTTCCCTTTTTATCTATTATATTGTCTTCCAGGTCGTTTATTCGTTCTTCTGCCTCACTTACCCTAGCTGTTAGATTATCTAGATTGGATTGGATCTCATTGATAGCATTTTTAAGTTCTGCCAATTCACCTTTCATTTCTGCCCTTAGAGACTCTATGTTGCCATTAATTGATTTCTCCATTCTAGCCATTGTCTTCACAATTGCAAGCCTGAATTCCATCTCCGACATCTTGGTTATACCTGCATCCATTTGTAAATCTGCAGCATAAGTCATAATCTCTTAGTCTTTTCTATTTTGGGGGCTCCTCCTCCTAGTCATTCTGTTGATGGGTGTTTGAGCGAATATAGAGTCCAAATTATTGACCAGAACCCAAGCAAGATGCACCTGTTTTCTTGGGACCTTAAGGTTGCTGGCCTCTTGTTTTCCCAGCCTGTCTTCTGTAGGAGGGGCCTGCCACGCTGTTACTCAGGCAACCGTGTTCGGGCGGAGTTGTGCTGCCCCCCTGTGGCGGGGGATAGGCTCAGCGGGAATCAGTTTTTGGGGCTTTTGTTCTCTGGTGGCTTTCCCTGGCGGCTTTCCGCGTCTCTTCCACGAGTCAGAGCAGAAGAGACCATTTTGAACCCTCTGCCTCAGAGCAGAGAGACCGCAGTCTGTTCTTCAGTGAGCTCTCCAGGCCACACTGTCTCCGTTTCTGTCCGTGCTGCTATAAACTGCAGAGGCCTGGGCTGTGCGCCCCTCCGCAGCGCCCCCAGTCCTGCCTCCAGGTCGGGGCATGTCTCTGCCTTTTGTGCTTCTAAAACGGACAGCAACTCCCAGTTCCCCGGTGCGACCCCGTTGCTCCAGGTTTCCGCCCCGGGGGCTGCCCTAAAGTCTTTTCCCCGATGCTACCAGTCTGCAAGTCTGTGCCCTGTCCCCAGCATGCGAGGCCGTCGCTCACCGGTGGTGTAGGATCCCCACGGGCAGGCACCCTCCCGCTGCCATTTATCCTCTGATATCTGCCCACGGAATCAGGATTCCCCGCTTCGTACCTCAAAACCAACCACCTGCGATATTCCCCTTGTAGAGATCCATATCTTCTTACATCTCAGGCTGGTTTCATGGGTGCTCAGAGTGGTCTGGTAGATATCCAACTCAATTCCGGGGACCAGTTGAGATAGGGTCCCCTACTCCTCTGCCATCTTTCCTTCCTGAGTATGATATTCTGAGCCAAATTTGAATTGTGGAGTATGGGCAGACTGGGAATCAGAAGAATGGAGGAGGTAGGGAGAGACAGTCAAGGAAACACACTTGACATAGTTCATCATCATTTCCTGGATAATAAATATAGCTATTATATGATCAAATGCAAGGCAACATTTTAGTTTTTTGTTAATTTATAAATTTGTTTTGTTACATCAATAATCTTCACATTCTTATTCATATTTCTACTCACTAATTTATGAAAAAACATGTCAAAATCCAAATTGGGATTAAGGTTTACAAATTAATTGTTGGTTTAGGAATTTTAGAATGCCAGTGACACTTGGAAAGTAATAGCATTGTAACAGAAGTATTTACATTACAAAAATACTGCACGTATCTCCAAATTTTGGATCACTCAGTGTTAAACTGAGATCTCAACATTTTGATTAAGGGAAAAGCATTTAGAAGATCTGTTAGCTAGAATTTAGTTCTATGATAGAGAAACTGGAGTTTATATGCTGTATTAGTATATTTAACCCAGATTAATCTGTTCCAATTCTGAAATTCCTAGACAGATTTTATGAAAAATTTGGTTGTGCAAACTGCAGAGTTTATTAGATATTTAGTTCAAACTGTAGATTATTTTATAATACAAAAGCAAAGTTTAAGTCTATTATGACCCCCACCACTGACACTGAAAAGTTGTGCAAAGCTATTTCACAAAGTGCAAAATAGACACAATCCTAAATTTGCTTATGATGATAGAGCACATTTAAACATTAGGCAAGAAGACAGAATGAAGATGAAATACACATTATCTAACAAGTCCTAAATGAAGAAGTGGTCTAGAAGTGTTTGTGAATTATGAGTTTATATTTAAAACATTTTCATTATATATTAAAGGGAGGAACATTTCAAATGTATGTTTAATAACATCTATAAAAAGTAAAAGCAAAGTAAATGACTTAAAGTGTTTTTCTCATTATCCTCATAACCTGTTTATTTTCATTATCTCAATTTTTAAAATATTTTAAGTGTGTATCATCAATGAAATGCTGTTCAATAAACTGTAATCACTATTTCTTATTGCTACCTATGTCAAGAACTCAAGCCAACAGCTATGGAAAATCCTACTGTACCATTGACAGGGTCTGAGAAAGGGATGAACACAATTTATTTCTAATTTCTATCATTATGCCAATATTTAATTAGGATTGGGTTTAATGCTCAGCACCTATGTCACTACTACACTTCTTATTTCATTTTTATAGTCCTTCTTTTTTTAACTTTGTGGAGTTCTGTATTGTTTAGATTTTTTTTAATGAATAAGCATGTATTGGGTTGCCTGGGTGGCTCAGTTGGTTAAGCGTCTGCTTTCAGCTCAAGTCATGATCCCGGAGCTCTGGGATCAAGCCCCACATCGGGCTCCCTGCTCAGTGGAGAGCCTGCTTCTCCCTCTCCTGCTGTTCCTCCTGTTTGTGCTTGTGCGCTCTCACTCTCTCTCTCACTCTCACTCTATCTCAAATAAATAAAATCTTAAAAAAATAATAAGCATGCATTTTTGTTTTATTTTTATATTTTTATTTATTTCATTATATTTCTTATTTTTTAAAAGTTTTTATTTTAGTTCCAATTAGTTAATGCACAGTGTTATATTAGTTTAAGTTGTATAATATAGTGATTCAACAATTCCATACATTACCCAGAGCTCATTACCACAAGTGTACTCCTTAATCCCCATCACCTATTTCACCCATCCCCCCAATCTCCCCTCTGGTAAGCAACAGTTTGCTCTCTACAATTAAGAAACTTGATTTGCCTCTCTCTTTTCCCCCCACTGCTTGTTTGTTTTGTGTCTTAAATTCCACATATGAGTGAAATTATATGGTATTTGTCTTTTCTCTACTTTATTTCACTTAGCATTATACTCTCTAGCTCCATTCATGCTGTTGTAAATGGCAAGGTATCATTTTCTTAGGGCTGAATAATATATATATACCACATCTTCTTTGTCCATTCATGTATCGATGGACACTTGGGCTGCTTCCATAATTTGACTATTGTAAATAATGCCACTATAAACATAGGGGTGTGTGTCTCCCTTTGAATTAGAGTTTTTGTATTCTTTGGGTAAATGCAATTTACCCAAACGCAATTGCCGGATCATTGGGTAGTTCTATTTTTAACTTTTTGAGGAACCTCCATGCTGTTTTCCACAGTGGATGCACCAGTTTGCATTCCCAATAACTATACATGAGTGTTCTTTTTTTCTCCACACCCTCACCAATACCTGTTTTTTCTTGTGTTGTTGATTTTAACCATTCTGACAGGTGTGAGGTGATATCTCATTGTAGTTTTGATTGCATTTCCCTGATGATCAGTGAGGTTGAGCATCTTTTCATGTATCTGTTGGCCATTTGGATGTCTTCTTTGGAAAAGTGTCTATTAATGTCTTCTGCCCATTTTTTAATTGGATTATTTGTTTTTTGAGTGTTGAGTTTTGTAAGTTCTGCATATATTTTGGATACTAACCCTTTATCAGATATGTCACTTGCAAATATATTCTCCCATTTCATAGGTTGCCTTTTAGTTCTGTTGATTATTTCCTTCACTGTACAGAAGCTTTTTATTTTTATGTAATCCCAATAGTTTATTCTTGCTTTTGTTTCCCTTGCCTCAGGAGACATACCTAGAAAAATGTTGCTATGGCCAATGTCAAAGAAGTTACTTCCTATGTTCTCTTCTAGGATTTTTATGGTTTCAAGTCTCACATTTAGGTCTTTGTTCCACTTTGAATTTATTTTTGTGTATGGTGTAGAAAGTGGTCCAGTTTCTTTCTTTTGCATGTTGCTGTCCAGTTTTCCCAACACATTTGTTGAAGAGACAGTCTTTTTCTCATTGGATATTCTTTCCGGCTTTGTTGAAGATTAATTGGTCATATAGTTGTGGGTTCACTTCTGGGTTTTCTATTCCATTCCATTGAAGTATGAATCTATTATTGTACCAGTACCATGCTGTTTTGATCACTATAGCTTTGTAGTATAACTTGAAGTCTGGAATTGTGATGCCTTTAGCTTTGCTTTTCTTTTTCAAGGTTGCTTTGGCTATTCTGGATCATTTGTGGTTCCATACAAATTTTAGGATTTTTTGTTCTAGTTCTGTGAAAAATGCTATTGGTATTTTGATAGGGAATGCTTTAAATGTGTAGATTGCTTTGGGTAGTATAGACATTTTAACAATATTCTTTCAATCCTTGACCACGGAATGTCTATCTCTTCATGTCATCTTCAATTTCTTTCATCCGTGTTTTATAGTTTTCAGAGTACAGGTCTTTCACCTATTTTTTTAGGTTTATTCCTAGGTTTCTTATTATTTTTGGTGCAGTTTTAAATGGCATCGTTTTCTTAATTTCTCTCTCTGCTGCTTCATTATTGGTGTATAGAAATGCAACAGATTTCTGCATTTTTTTTTTTTTTTTGGTCTTCTGTGACTTTACTGAATTTGTTTATCAGTTCTAGCCATTCTTTTGGTGGAATCTTTAGAGCTTTCTAGATACAGTATCAAGCCATCTGCAAATAGTGAAAGTTGTACTTCTTCCTTACCAATTTGGATGCTTTTTCTTTCTTTTTCTTGTCTGATTGCTGTGACTAGGACTTCCAGTACTATGTTGAATAAAAGTGGTGAGAGTGTATACCTTTGTCTTATTCCTGAGCTTAGGTGAAAAACTCTCAGTTTTTCCCCATTAAGGATGATATCACCTGTGGGTTTTTCATATATGGCCTTTATTATGCTGAGGTATGTTCCCTCTAAATCTACTTTGTTGAGGGATTTTTATCATGAATGGATGTTGTACTTTGAAAAATGCTTTTCCTGTATCTATTTAAATGATCATATGGTTCTTATCCTTTCTCTTATTGATGTGATGTATCATGTTGATTCATTTGTTAATATTGAACCACTCTTACATCCCAGGAATAAATCCCACTTGATCTTGGTGAATGATTTTTTTTAAGGTATTGTTGGATTTGGTTTGCCAATATTTTGTTGAGGATTTTTGCATCTGTGTTCATCAGGGATATTAGCCTGTAGTTCTCTTTTAGTGGTGTCTTTATCTGGTTTTGGTATCAGGGTAATTTTGGCCTCATAGAATGAATTTGGAAGTATTCCTTCCTTTTCTATTTTTTTGGAATAGTTTGAAAAGAATAGGTATTAGCTATTCTTTAAATCTGGTAGAATTTGCCTGTGATTTCATTTGGTCTTGGACTTTTGTTTTTGGGAGTTTTTTGATTACTGATTCAATTTCTTTGCTGGTTATAGGTCTGTTCAAATTTCCTATTTCTTCCTGTATCAGTTTTTGTACTTTATATGATTCTAGGAATTTATCCATTTCTTCTCAGTTGTCCAATTTGTTGGCACATCGTTTTTCATATTCTCTTACAACTGTTTGTATTTCTGTGGTATTGGTTATTTCTCCTCTCTCACTTGTGATTTTTTTTTTATTTGAGTCATTTCTCTTTTTTTCTTGATAAGTCTGGCCAGAGGTTTATCAATTATATTGATTTTTTTCAAGGAACCAGTTCCTGGTTTCATTGATCTGTTATATTATTTTTTAGATTCTATATCATTTATTTCTGCTCTAACCTTTATTATTTCCTTCCTTCTGCTGGTTTTAGGTTTTGTTTTTTGTACTTGTTCTAGCTCCTTTAGGTGTAAGACTGGGTTGTTTATTTGAGATTTTTCTTGCTGTTTGAGGCAAGCCTGTAAACTTCCCTCTTAGAACTGCTTTGCTGCATCCCAAAGGTTTTGTATTGATGTATTTTCATTTTAAATTGTTTCCATGTTTTTTTATTTGTTCTTCTATTTCCTGGTTGACCCATTCATTGTTTAGCAGCATGTTATTTAACCTCCATGTATTTGTGAATTCTAGTTTCATAGAGCTGTGGTCAGAAAAGATGCATGGTATTACTTCGATCTTCTTGAATTTGTTGACGCTGGTTTTGTGGCCTAATATATGATCTATTTTGGAGACTGTTCCATGTGCACTTGAAATTAATGTATTTTGCTGCTTTAGGATGAAATGTTTTGAATATATCTGTTAAATCCATCTCATCCAGTGTGTCTTACAAACCATTGTTTCCTTGTTGATTTTCTGTTAAGATGATCTATCCATTGATGTAAGTGGGGCATTAAAATCTCTTACTATTGGGGTGCCTGGGTGGCTCAGTTGGTTAACTGTCTGCCTTCAGCTCAGGTCATGATCCCAGGGTTCTGGGATCGAGCCCCACATTGGGCTCCCTGCTCAGCAGGGAGCCTGCTTCTCCCTCTGCTTGTGCTCTCTCACTGTCCAATAAATAAATAAAATCTTTAAAAAAATATCCTACTATTATTATATTATCATTGACTAGTTCCTTTATGCTTGTTATTAATTGCTTTATATATTTGGGTGTTCCCATGTTGGGTGCATAAATATTTATAATTGTTATATCTTCTTGTTAGATTGTCCCCTTTATTATTATATAGTGTCCTTCTGTGTCTCTTGTTACATTCTTTGTTTTAAAGTCTATTTTGTCTGATATAAATATTGCTACCTTTGACATTCATTCACATGATAGATGTTTCTCCATCCCTTCACTTTCAATCTGCAGGTGACTTTAGGTCTAAAATGAGTCTCTTCTAGGCAGCTTATAGATGGGTCTTTTTTTTTTTTTAATCCATTCTGTCATCCTATGTCTTTTGAAGATTTTGTTTATTTATTTAAGAGAGAGAACACGAGAGGGGGGAGGGTCAGAAGGAGAAGCAGACTCCCTGCTGAGCAGGGAGCCCAATGCGGGGCTCGATTCTAGGACTCCAGGATCATGACCCCAGCCAAAGGCAGACGCTTAACCAATTGAGCCACCCAGGCATGCCACCCTATGTCTTTTGATTGGAGCATTTAGTCCATTTACATTCAAAGTAATTGTTGATAGGTATGTATTTATTGTCATTTTATTATTTGTTTTGTGGTTGTTTCTGAAGATTTTCTCTGATCTTTTCTTGTCTTTCTCTCATGCATGGTTTGCTGATTTTCTTTAGTGATATATTTAGATTTTTTCTCTTTATTCTTTACATATTTATTAGTAGTTTTTGATTTGTGGCAACGTTTAGGTTTGCATATAATATCTTCTGCATATAGCAGTCTATATTAAGTTGATGGTCATTTAATTTTGAACTCATTCTTTACTTCTTTCCTCCCTGTGTTTTAGGTATATATTGTCATATTTTACACCCTTTTATTTTGTATGTTCTTTGACTTTTTACACACATAATCATTTTTACTGCTTTTGTGTTTCCTACCTTCACACTGTCACTTTTGGTTTCTTCTTTCCACCCAAAGAGTCCCCTTTAATATTTCCTGTGGGGCTTATATAGTGTTCACGAATTCCTTCAGTTTTCGTTTGGGAAACTCTTCATGTCTCCTTCTATTCTGATAGACTTGCTGGATAGAGTATTCTTGGCTGCAGATTTTTTTCCCATTCAGCACACTGAATATATCATGCCATTCTCTTCTGTCTTTGAAAGTTTCTGCTGAAAAATCCCTTGCTAGCCTTATGGAGTTTCCCTTACATGTTATTGTTTTCTTTTGTCTTGCTGCTTTAAAATTTTTTTCTTTATAATTATATTTTGCAAATTTAATTACAATATGTTTTGGTATGGATCTACTTTTATTGATTTTGTTGGGGGTTCTCAGTGCCTCCTGGATCTGGATATCTGTTCCTTCCCCAGATTAGTTTTCAGCTATTATTTCTTCAAATACATTTTCTTTCCCCTTTCCCCCTCCTCCTCCTCCCCTTCTTCTCCCCCTTCTCCTCCTCCTCCTCCTCCTTCTTCTTCTGGGACTCCAATAATATGAATGTTATTAGGTTTGATGGAGTTACTGAGTTCCCTGAGTCTATTCTCATTTTGCATAATTCTTTTTTGTTTCTTCTATTCAGCTTGATTACTTTCCATTACTCTGTCTTTTAGGTCATTAATTCATTCCTCTGCTTCTTTCAGCCTTCTGTTCATTCCATCCATTATGTTTCTCATTTCATTTACTGAACCCTTTATCTCTGCTATGCTATTCCTTATCTCTATGTTAAGGGTCTCATATCCTCCACTCTTTTCTCAAGTCCAGTGAGTATCCTTATGATCATTGCTTTAAATATTCCATCAGGCATGTTACTTATATCTGTTTTGCTTAGATCCCTGGCCATGGACTTTTCCTCTTCTTTCATTTGGGATAAATTTCTCTGTCTTCTCTTTTTGTCTGAGTCTCTGTGCCTGTTTCTGCGTGTTAGAAAAGTCAGCTATATCTCCTGTTCTTGAGAGTAATGGCCTTATGAAGAAGAGGTCTTGTAGTGCCCTGCCATATAATGTCCCCTGTTCCCCAGGGCCTAGCACTTCAGAGAGTATTTCTGATGTGTGCTGTATGTACTCTGCTGAGGGTCAAGGGAGGGAAATGGCACCTGCCAGTTCCTTTATTCTCAGAGGGGTCCCTCCATGAACACTGCCTCTCTGGGATGTGCTCCAAATGAGTGCATAACCTCCTCACTGTGTGCCGCAGGCACTCCTCAGATCACTGTTTCCAAGCCAACTGCTATGAGGATTCATTTTCCCTGTATGTTCCTCTGTGTTTTAGTCTGTCTCTCACCTTCTCTGTGACTGCAACTCCCACCTTCTCTGTGACTGCAACTCCCTCCCCACCATAGTGGCCATGATCCTTTTCTCTCTCAAACCATATCTCTGCACTTCCTACATTCTTCAGTGTGGCCTCTTCTCTACCTTTAGCTATGGAGTTTGTCCTGCCAGTCTTCAGATCAATTTCTGGGGTATTTAGGATGATTTGATAGTTATCTAGTTATATTCATGGGAGGAGGAGGGTTAGGTTCCCCCTACTCTGCCACCATCTTCCAACCTTCATTGTTATGAACTTTCAAACCAAAAAATCTAACAACTATGTTCTTCAGAGAATTAGGTATTTTACAAAGTAGTGAGCTCTTTATCATTGGTAATATTTGAACAGAATATATTATATACGCTTATTTTATATAATTTATATAAATTATATGAATGATATATACATATACATATGTATATATGTATGTACATATATGTATGTATGTATACACATATATGTATGTATGTACATACTCTAACTTATACCCAGATTTCCTAGAAACTTCCTACCTATAAACATGGAAACTGAAAGAGCAATTGTTTTACAACAACAAAATCCTACCCTCAGTGGCCAGAAATGATTAATCCAGGATGGGTAACTGACCTAAGATGAGCCCTTTGTGTGATATTTGAACTTGGAAGCCAGAGAATCAAGTCAGTGTCTCTTGGGCAAATTTCTATAAAACTCAGAAACTGTAAAGAGTCATGTGTTCTGCCATGTGGAGAAAGAATGGAGCCAACATGCAGTGAAAATCATAGACAAAGTTACTGAACCCTGGTGGTATTTGAGACCATTCCATCCTTAGACCCAGTTACAGTCCTGCTTTTGACTCCCATGAAATTCTCCACTATTCTTACAATAAATTGCCCTATTTTATTATGCCAGTTTTGGTTGGATGTCTTTCACTTGCAACCAAGTGGCTAAAAAACTAGCAGGGGATAATATAGCAAGCCGTTTAACTTTAGATAAGAAGCTGAAGTTGATGAGTCCTAAAATTAGATTAAATTTTAAAAATTCAATGACTATGACTATGAACTTGCTTATGATATCTTTTTGGCAGGTAGAGTTCCTTAATGCTTATTTTTTATTTCTCATAAAATAATATTATTTGTCATAAATGAAAAGGGATTAAGGAAAAAACTGTCCAAAGTCAGTACAGGTTCAAAAGCAAAGATGAGCCATGGCAAGCTAAGGGGTGTCAAAGAGGATAGGTGCATACTAAAGAGACATGGACTTAGCAGTGTGCAAGATTAGAAATCAAGACTCAAAATTCAATTTTTGAAGGCAAGTTACTCTAATTCTGAAGGAAAGAGAAAAAGCTTGAACCAGGATTCCATATATCAGGTTAAAATGAGGACATGGGTAAGATGTGAAGAATATCTGGAGGGCCAGAAAAAGGACACGTGCTGAGCAGAGGACCTCACAAAAGGCATGGTTAGGATTTATGGACAATGACCTAAGCATTCAAAGACTTGAAAAAAACAAACAAGAAAGAGATGATGAACCAGAAGTCTGGAGACTAATCTATAAGAGGTAGGTGGGCTCACAATAAAAAATACAAAGATTGAGGAACACCATCAGTTGAGTAAGATTCTCTGCCTGGTCACTGGCTGCTTCTACTCTACAGACATCTAGCACATCTTCCTCTAGACTGAAATTTGAATGAAAATGCTCTCAGCCTATTCTAGTCAATTAAACGCCACTGACTAAAGAGCAACCTTTTTAAATTTTGTCCCTTTCGAGTATTTTCCTAACTTTTAAGATAAAAGAGAGCTTTGCTAGGCTTAACTAGAGCTCTATTATATTAGATTTGCCCTTCTATATATTTTATTTTAGAGTCCTTTATTTCTTATTATTTATAATTTCTCCATCAATTTTTATTTTTCTTGTAGTTTTTTTTTTAAATGGAGATCTGACATGCACAGTGTGAAAAGGACAGTTCTAAAGACACTTAAGATCTGTTCTTCCAATTTAGTATCTAGCTCTCTAGAAGCTCTTTAATTCTCTGTAACTATTCTTCCACTTGAGAACAAAGAACAAAGAACTAAGACCAAGTGGTTAAATAACTTAGGTGGAAGACAGTCAGAATCACAACAAAAAAATGCTGATCACATTAATCCAATAGAGTTACAGGCCAGTATTACTCTTCTTGCCTCCAAGACTGTCTCAGGAGGATAAGAGTAGGATTCCTGTAGATCTGGCTTTTAAGGATTAGTCAGTATTTCTGGGCTTTCCAATCAATCCTTATTAAGTAGTAATGAAACTGTGGATTGGCTGTCATACCCAAGGAAGAATTTCCTAATGAAATGCCAAGGCTTGGAGAATATTTTTTGGGCATATGCCACATTGAAGGCACTGAGCAAAATGTGGTCCCCTCTTCAGAATTAAAAGGACATAGCTAATGAGGTCAGAGGCTTAAATAGAAGAATTAGGTTCAACATTAGCATTTCTATTTTCCTATAATGCCTTATAGAATGTCCCTACTATATCTTATTGTCTGAAATACACTTGGATGAGATGGCACAAAATAAAAAATGTGATCATTTCAAAAAAATGTGACCTTTCTCTTTTAAAAGAGAAGATGGCAATATATACTGAATTGTATGGGAAGCACACAGAAATAAATGCTCAAAGTAAACTAAGTTGTTAATTTTTCAGGTATTTTTCAAAGTTTTCAAAGTGAAAGATGTCTCAGAATTCATTTGCTCTCCATTCTCTATCTTTAGGCATGAACACTTCTGACATATTGGTGGGAGAAAAATCAATCACAGGAAACAGAGTGAGTTTGTCTTTGATTTCTAACACTTTTCTAATGTATGTGCTTTAGTTTTCACAAATATTTAAATTTGAAGCAAATGCTTTTGCTTACGTTGGGTATAATCAACTTTAGTTTAACCAATGTAATGGATTATATACTAAAACAACTTAATTTATTTTCATTTCTAAATACACCAAAGGATCAAATATGCTGATCTTGTTTTATAGGTAATTTATTGAGATGATATTTCTGTTCTTTATTATGGTTTATAAAAAGAAAAAGACCCAAGGCAAGAATTTACAGTAATAATGACAATTCAAACAAAAACAAAAATATTTCTATGAATAGGCAGTAACACTCCAGAGAGAAGAGCACTAGATATTCATCTTTAGTTATATTACCATGTTGCTATCTTTATTTTAATGATAATACTATTTATTAGGGAGGTAGGAAATTTTTAGAATGGGGACTTTAATGGAAGGAGACTATAAGCAGAAAAGTAACACAGTATGGCTTAAAGGTTAAAAATGTGATTCCGAAGCCAGACTGCCAAGATTCAAATCACAGTTTTGCTACTCACTACCTGTTTGACTTTGAATAAAATACTCAATTTTCTGTACCTCAGTTTTACTTCTGTGAGGTGAAGAATACCAACTGGAGAAAAGGCAGATGGGATTGGATTGAAAATGAAACTACAGCCTAAAATGGGTACCAAAAAAACCCTGTTTCAAAAAATAGAAAAAGGGTAAGAAAGACCACAGAGGTGCTCTATATTTTGAAGCAGTATATACCAAAGAATAAGAAGAAAACATAAGACACAGAGTATAGATCCAGAATTTCTAAATTCACCACACAATTCCAAGAAAGAAAAATTGGAGGAAATGGGGAAACATAGGAATAAAGAGAAGCAACTATTATAAATAATAATAGAACAAAACTTCTCCAAACTGAGGATATGTGAAGTGAAAAAGCCACATAGTGCCAAGCAGATGAATGAAAATATGCCACAAATCTTACCATAGTAGTGATAGTTTAGAATATGAAGGTCAAGATAAAACCATAAAATCTTTCAGAGAGTAAAACTTAATTATCTACAAATAATAAAACTATTTTTGACTTTATATTTCTCATTGGTAACCTGGCAAGAACACAGTGCAGAAAATATTCAATTTTTTTAAAGAAATAAAACTGGAAAAAAGTTTATCTATATGCAGCCAATCAACCATTCAAAACTTAGAGTAAAATAATGATATTTTCAGACACTCAAACTTCTCAGTTTAATAGCTCATAGGTCCTCCCTGAAATAAATACCAGAGAAAAAAAAGATTAATCTGGAAGAAGAAAGTAGGAATAAAGAAGCAATGGTGGGCAAAGAAACCAGAAACTAAAAGATCTGTGTTATATTTAAATAAGTACTGATTTTAAATTAGTAATAAAAATCTAGAAATAAACTATCAAATCATATCAATATGGGATGTAGCTGGGACAGGCAAATAAATGAAAAGGAGTAAAGTATGTAAAGGTTCTTAACATTGTAAGAGGGAGGAAATATTAATTAAATATAGATACTGGAGAATATGTTAGGTGTGTGTGTTAAAGTTTAAGGGCAATCACTCCAAGAATATAAACACAGAGAGAGAAATTAAGACATTCGCAGATAAACAAAAGCCAAAGAAGTTCATTAGCACTAGACCTGCCTTAAAAGCAATGCTCTAGAGAGACCTACAGGGTGAAATGAAAGGACACCAGACAGTAACATGAAGCCATATGAAGAAAAAGATCTCAATAAATTGGGAATTATAAAATCTAGTATTATTGTAATAGTGGTTTGTACTGCCCTTTTTGTTTTCTACATAATATAAGAGATTAATATGTTTTAAAAAATTATATGAGTGTTATAACTTTAGGATGTTAATTGTAATTCCCACTGTAACCACAAAAAAGAGATACAGAATATACAGAAAAGTAAATGAGGAAGAAATTTAAACACTTTACTAAAAAAAAAAAAGAAACACAAAAGATAGCAGTGCAAGAAATGAGGAGCAAAAAAGCTAGAAGACATATAGAAAACAAGTGGAAAAATGAGAAATAAGACTCATGTTATCAATAACTACTTTAAATGTTATTTGGATTGAACTCTCCAATGAGAAGACAGATTGGCAAAATGAATAATAACATATGATCCAATTACATGTTACCTATAAGAAACTCATTTTAGATTCAAAGTCATAAATAGATGGAAGTGAAAGGATAGAAAGAGATATTCTATGCAACTAGTAACCAAAAGAGAGCAGGTATGGCTATACTATTACCAAACAAAATAGACTTTAAATCAAAAAGTTTACAAGAGTCAAAAAGGACATTATATACTAAAACAAGGCTCAATAGAGCAAGAAGAAATAACAATTAACACTTACACACCTTTTCATAGATCAGCAAAGTATATGAAGGAAAAACTGATGTAAATGAAGGGGAAAATATTCTAAAATAATAGTTGGAGAGTTCAATACCACTCAATAATGGATAGAACAACCAGACAGAAAATAAATAAGGAAATAGAGGACTTAATACAATAAACCCACTAAATGTAACAGATGTATAGAGAACAGTCTACCCAATAACAACAGCATACACATTCTTCTCAAGTGCACATGAAACATTTTCCAGGATACACCATATGTTAGACTACAAATTAAATCTCAAATTTTGAAAGACTGATAATGCAAAGTATCTTCTTTGACTACAACAGGATGCAGTTACAAATCAACAACAGAAATAAAACTGGAAAATTAACAATTTTGTGGAAATTAAAGAACATACTCTTAAATAACCAATGTATCAAAGAAATCACAAGGGAAATTAGAAAACCCTTAGATACTGATAAAAATGAAAGCACAGCATACCAAAAGGTATGGGACGCAGTGAAAGCATTGTTAAGGGGGGAAATTTATAGTTATAAATGCTTACATTAAAAAATAAGAGATCTTGAGTTCTGGTTCAAGATGGAAATGTAGTAAGACTGAACTCACCTTCTCCATGAAACACATCAAATTACACTTACTAATAGAACAATTCCCCCTGAAGAAGAAATGAGGGCTGACTGAAAAGCTACTGAACAACCAAAGATAGACTGGCAAGACAACAGCAAGAGAGATGGAGACATGCCATGCTAGGACTCTGGCCATATATAGCCAGAGTCCTAGCCAGTAAGGAAAAGTCACCAACCACACACATTCTGCATAGCAGACACCAGACACAAGACCACTTCTTTAACTTAGGAGAAGTAGCCATTTTGCCTAATCCATAGAAACAAACACAGAAAGTCAAGCAAAATGGGGAGACAGCAGAATATGCTCCAAAAGAAAGAACAAGAAAAAAGCTTCAGGGGCGCGTGGGTGGCTCAGTCGTTAAGCATCTGCCTTTGGCTCAGGTCATGATCTCAGGGTCCTGGGATCGAGCCCTGCATCGGGCTCCCGGCTCCGCGGGAGGCCTGCTTCTCCCTCTTCCACTCCCCCTGCTTGTGTTCCCTCTCTCGTTGTCTCTCTCTCTGTCAAATAAATAAAATCTTTAAAAAAAAAGAAAAAGAAAAAGCCTCAGAAAAAGAAGTAAATGAAAGAGAGATAAGCAATATGCCTGATAAAGAATTTAAAGTAACAATCATAAAGATACTCACTGGGTTGGAGAAAAGAATGGAAGAACTCAGTGAGAACTTCAATAAAGAGATAGAAAATATTAAAAACAACCAAACAGAACTGAAGAATACAATAACTGAAATAAGAAACACACTAGAGGGAATCAAGAGTATATTAGGGGATGCAGAAGAACATATTAGCAATCTGGAAGACATGGCAATGGAAAGCACACAAACTGAACAGCAAAGAGATAAAATGATTTTTTAAAATGAGGATAGATTAAGAGATCTCTTGGATGACATCAAGTGAACAAACACTCACACTGGAGAGGTCCCAGAAGAAGAAAAGAAAGAGAAAGGTATAGAAAACTTATTTAAAGAAATAATAACTGAAAACTTCTCTAACCTAAGAAAGACAATAGACATCTAAGTCCAAGAAGCACAGAGAGTTTCAAATAAGATGAATCCAAGGAGGTCCACATTACAGTACATAAGAATTAAAATGTCAAAGGTTAAAGATAAAGAGAGAATCTTAAAAGCAACAACAGAGAAATAAAAAGTTACCAACAAGGGAAATCCAATTATGCTATCAGCTTATTATTCAGCAGAAACTTTGCAAACCAGAAGAAAGCAGCATGATATATTCAAAGTGCTGAATGTAAAGAACAAAACCAAACCCAAAAAACTCCTATGACCAAGAACACTCTACCCAGCAAAGTTATCATTCAGATTTGAAGGAGAGATAAAGTTTCCCCGACAAAAGATGAAGGAATTTATCACCACTAAAGCAGCTGTACAAGAAATGTTAAGGGGATTTCTTTAAGTGGAAAGAAATGGCTATAATTAAACAAAAGAAAATATGAATAAAAATATGTAAAATGTGACAACATATACATAAAATGTGGAAAATGGAGTAAAAATGGAAGACAAAGGGAAAAAGAAAAAGAAAAATCTTTTTTTTAAAGAATGTGTTTGAACTTAAATGACCATCAAATTAGTATGCACTGATATTTACTTAGGGTGTTAGATATCAACCTCATGGTAACCACAAACCCAAAATCTATGATAAATACACAAAAAATAAAGAGAAAGAAAGCCAAACAAAACACTACAGATACTTATCAATCACAAAGAAAGGGAGCAAGAGAATAAGAAGAAAGGAAAAAAGAACTACCAAAACAATGAGAAAACATTTTTTAAAATGGCAATAAGTACATACCTATCAATAATTATTTACAATGTAAATGGCCTAAATGCTCCAATCAAAAGACATGGAGTGGCAGAATGGATAAAAAAACAAGGCCCATTGTGGACATTGCTGCTATCAAACTATGGCAAGAGCCAAGATGTCCATTGACAGATGGATGGATAAAGAAGATGTGGTATATATATACAATGGAATATTATGCAGCCATCAAAAAACACGAAATCTTGCCATTTGCAATGACGTGGATGGAACTGGAGGGTATTATGCTGAGTGAAATAAGTCAATCAGAGAAAGACATGTATCATATGACCTCACTGATATGAGGAATTCTTAATCTCAGGAAACAAACTGAGGGTTGCTGGAGTGGTGGGGGGGTGGAAGGGATGGGGTGGCTGGGTGATAGACATTGGGGAGGGTATGTGCTATGGTAAGCACTGTGAATTATGTAAGACTGCTGAATCACAGACCTGTACCTCTGAAACAAATAATACATTATATGTTAAACAAAAGAAGAAGATAGTAGGAAGGGTAAAATAAAGGGGGGAAATCGGAGGGGGAGATGAACCATGAGAGACTATGGACTCTGAGAAACAAAATGAGGGTTCTAGAGGGGAGGGGGGTGGGGGGATGGGTTAGCCTGGTGATGGGTATTAAAGAGGGCACGTATTGAATGGAGCACTGGGTGTTATATGCAAACAATGAATCATGGAACACTACATCAAAAACTAATGATGTAATGTATGGTGATTAACATAACATAAAATTAAAAAAAAAAAACAAGGGCCCATCTATATTTTTCTTATAGGAGATTCATCTCAGACCTAAAGATTCATACAGACTGTAAGTGAAGAGATGAAAAAACATTCACAACACAAATGGAAGTGAAAAAAAAGGTGGGGTAGCAATACTTACATCCGACCAAACAGACTTTAAAACAAAGACTGTAACAAGAGACAATGAAGGGCATTATAAAATGATAAAGGGAGCAATCCAACAAGAGGATATAACAATTGTAAATATCTATGCACCCAACACTTGGAGCCCCTAAGTACATAAAGCAAATATTAATGGACATAAAACCCACAGCTAACATCATCCTCAATGGCGAAAAACTGAGAGTTTTCCCTCTAAGGCCAGAAACAAGACAGGGATGTCCACTCTCACCACCTTTATTCCACATAGTACTAGAAGTCCTAGCCACAGCAATCAGAGAAGAAAAAGAAATAAGCATCATCATATCAGTAAAGATGTTAAACTGTCACTATTTGTAGATAACATGATACTATATAGAGAAAATCCTAAAGACTCTACCATAAAACTACTACAAGTAATAAATGAATTCAGTAAAGTGGCAGGATACAAAATTAATACCCAGGAATTGGTAGTGTTTCTATACACTAACAGTGAAGTTGTAGAAAGAGAAATTAAAAAAAAAAAACAAAACACCATTTACAACTGCACCAAAAAGAATAAAATACCTAGGAATAAATTTAAACAAAGAGGTGAAAGGCCTGTATTCTGTAAACTATAAAACACTGATAAAAGAAATTAAAGATGACATCAACAAATGAAAAGATATTCCATGCTCATGGATTGGAAGAATTAATATTGTCAAAATGTCCATATTACCCAAAGCAATCTACAGATTTAATGCAATCCATATTAAAATACCAATAGCATTTTTCACAGAACTAGAACAAAATAATCCTAAAATTTGTATGGAACCCCAAAAGACCCCGAATAGCCAAAGCAATCCTGAGAAAGAAGAACAAAGTTGGAGGTATCATAATTCCAGATTTCAAGATATATTACAAAGCTATAGTAATCAAAACAGTATGGTACTGCCACAAAAATAGACACACAGATCAATAGAATAGGATAGAGACCCCAGAAATAAACCCACAATTATATGATCCATTAATCTATGACAAAAAAGGCAAGAATATACAATGGGGAAATACAGTCTTTTTAATAAATAGTGCTGGGAAAACTGGACAGCTACATGTGAAAGAATGAGACTGGACTGTTTTCTAATAACATATACAAAAATAAGCTCAAAATCGTTAAAGACCTAAACATGAGATCTGAAACCATAAAAATCCTAGAAGAGAAAATAGGCAGTAACTTCTCTGACATCTGCCATAGCAACATTTTTCTAGATAAGTCTCCTAAGGCAAGGGAAACAAAAGCTAAAATAATCTATTGGGACTACATCAAAATAAAAAGCTTTTTCACAGCAAAGGAAACCATCAAAAAAACAAAAAGACTATCTACTGAATGGAAGAAGATATTTGCAAATGATATATCTGATAAGGAGTAAACATCCAAAATATATAAAGAACTCATGCAACTCAACACCATCAAAACAAATGATTGGATTAAAAATTGGGCAGAGGACCTGAATAGACATTTTTTCCAAAGAATGGTTAACAGATGGTTAACAGATACATAAAAAGATGCTCAACCTCACTAATCATCAGAGAAATGCAAGTCAAAACCACAATGAGATATCATCTCAAACCTGTTAGAATGGCTAAAATAAAAAACACAAGAAACAACAAATGTTAGCAAGGATGTGGAGAAAAAAGAGCTCTCATGCACTGTTGTTGGGAATAAAAACTGGTACAGCCACTGTGGAAAACAGTATGGAGGTTCCTCAAAAAATTAAAAATAGAAATACCATGTGATCCAATAATTCCACTACTGGGTATTTACCCAGGGAAAACAAAAACACTAACTCGAAAAGATATATGCATCCCTGGGGCACCAGGGTGGCTCAGTCGGTTAAGCTTCTGACTTCAGTTCAGGTCATGATCCCAGGGTCCTGGGATTGAGCCCCAGGTCGGGCTCCCGGCTCAGTGGGGAGTCTGCTTCTCCCTCTCCCTCTGCTGCTTCCCCTGCTTGTGCTCAATCTCTCTCTCTCAAATAAATAAATGCAATCTTTTAAAAAACTAAAAGATATATGCATCCCTATGTTTATTGCAGCATTACTTATAATAGCCAAGACATGGAAGCAACCTGTGTCTACCAATAGACAAATAGATAAGGAAAATGTGATATACACAGACACAGACACACACACAGAGATAATGAAATATTACACAGCCATAAAAAGGACGAGATTGTGCCATTTGAGACAACATGACGAACTCGGAGGGTATTATGCTAAATAAAATAAGTCAGACTGAGAAAGACAAATACCATATGATTTCACTCATAAGTGGAATTAAAAAAGTAAACAAACAAAATGCAGGGTCAGAACTATAAATATAGAGAACAAACTGATGGTTGCCAGAGGGGAGGGAGGGGGTTGGGCAAATGCATGAAAGGGAGAGGGAGATACAGGCCTCCAGATACAGAATGAGTAAGTCACAGGAATAAAAAGCAGAGCACAGGGAATACAGTCAATGATATTATAATAACAAGGTAATGGGACAGATGGTAGCTATACTTGTGGTGATCACAGCATAATGTATAAATTTGTCATATCACTAAGTTGTACACCTGAAACTAATGTAACATTGTGTGTCAAGTAGACTCCAAAAAAAAAAAAAATAAGAAAGATCTCCAATCAACAACTAAGTTTACAACTTAAGCTAGAAATAAAAGAAAAAACTAAACCCAAAGTTAGCAGAAGGCAGGAAATAATAAAGATTACAGCAGAGACAAATGAAATAGAGAATAATAAAAAATAGAAAAAAATCATTGAAACCAAAAGTTGGTTCTTTGAAAAGATCAACAAAATGGACAAACTTTTAGCTTAGATGGACTAAGAAAAAAAGAGAAAATACTCAAATTACTAAAATTAGAAATGAAAGTGGGGACATCACCATTGATTCTATAGGTAATACCACCTCAAACCCATTAGGATGGCTACTATCCAAAAAACAAAATATCAAATGATGAAGATATAGAGAAATGAGAACCCTTGTGCACTGTTGTTGGGGAAATAAAATGGTACAGTCTCTGTGGAAAATACTATTGCAGTTCCTCAAAAAGTTAAAAATAGAATTACCATATAATCCAGCAATTTCACTACTGGCTATATACCCCCAAAAATTGACGGCAGGGTCTTGATGACATATTTGTATACCCATGTTCATAGCAGTATGATATGTAGTAAAACATGGAAGCAACCCAAATGAACCATCAACACATAAATGGATAAGCAAAGTGTGGCATATACATGCAATGGAATATTATTATACAGAATATTATTCAGCCTTAAAAGGAAAGGCAATTCTGACATACACTAAAACATGGGTGAAACTTGACATTTTGCTCAATGAAATAAGCTAGTCACAAAATGACAAATACTGTATGATTTCACTTATATGAGGTACTTAGAGTAGTAAAAATTATAGAGTCAGAAAGTAAAATGGTGGTTGCCAGAGGCTTGGAAGAGTGAGGAATGGTGGTTATCATTTAATGGGTATAGAGTTTCAATTTTACCAGATGAAAAGACTTCTGGAGACAGATAGTGGTGATGGTTACACAGCATTATGAATATATTTAATACCAATGAACTGTGCACATAAACATGGTTAAGATGGTACATTTCATATTATGCGTATTTTACTACAATAAAAATTTTTAAATAAATCTAAAGAAAGTATAAGAGATTAATAAACAATACAGAAAGAAAACACTAGAGTTGGCTAATACAATTAAAGGGTGTTTCTTAAAAGTAACCAATAAAATAGTCACACCTAGAACTAGAAAACAGAGAAGGCATAAATGAATAGCATTAGGGATATAAAGAGAGTATTGTTTTAATAAATCTTTAAAAACTAATGATACAAAGGTAATGTGAAAAATTTTAAAGTCATTAAAAATACTATGTCCATCTTTAAAGGAACAAAATAAATGATCATCTAGAATATATATATACTAAAGATACAAATAATATATAATATAATAATGTAAATATTAAAATTGTCTCAAAAAGTCAGTTTGTCTTAGTATTAAATCCCTACTCCACCATGAAGTGACCTTGAAGAAATCACTACAGCCCTCCAAACTTTTGGTTTTAATTATTAAGTGGAGATAAAAATAAGGCCCAGTGGTATTAGTTTTTTATTGCTGTCATAACAAATTACCACACACTTAGCCTATTAGAACAACACAAATTTATTACCTCACAGTTCTGGAAGTTGGAAGTCTAAGTGGGTTTGGCTGGTTTCTCTGTTCTAGGTTTCACAAGGCCAAAATCAAGGTATCTGAGAGCTGGACTCTTATTTAGAGGCTCTGGACAAGAATCTACTCCTCACCTCTTATAAGCTATTGGCAGGATTCAGTTCTTTGTGATTATAGGACTGAGGTCCCTGCTTCCTTGTTGGCTGTCAACTGGAATCCTCTCTCAGCTCCTATTACCACTTGCATTCCTTGTCACTTTGTCCCTTCCATCCTCAAAGCCAGCAATAGGGCACTGAGTCCTCATGCATCACATCCCTCTGAATTTCTGTCTGCCATACCTCTTACTCTAACCAGAGAAAGTTCTCTTTTAAGGGCTAACGTTGATTCGGCTGGGTCCACAACAATTATCCAGAATGACCTCCCTATTTTAAGGTCTCTTACCTTAATTACATCCTTAAAATCCTTTTTTGCCATGTATGATAACATATTCACAGGTTCTAGGGGTTAGGGTGTCATTCTGCCTACCACGCAACCTGATAAGATTATTGTAAGAGTTAAATGAGGGGTCCCTGGGTGACTCAGTCGTTAAGCGTCTGCCTTCGGCTCAGGTCATGATCCCAGGGTCCTGGGATCGAGCCCCACATCGGGTTCCCTGCTCCACAGGGAGCCTGCTTCTCCCTCTCCCTTTGCCTCTCCCCCTGCTTGTGCTCTTTCTCGCTATCTCTGTCACTATCTGTCTCTATCAAATAAACAAATAAAATCTTTTTAAAAAAAGAGCTAAATGAGATAAGATATATCAAGTGCTTAATACAACATACTCAATGAAGGGAAGCTATTCCTGTACATTGTTTATGTTTTTTTTTTTTTTTGCAGTTTTGAGAATTTGTGTATTACACTATAATACTGCTTCTCTTAGAAGCATCCATTCCTATAAGACTGCTTTTTCTGAGTAACACAGTCCTTGTTTTGCATTCATTATACACCAGATTCCCTCTCTCATATTCAGATTGCAAACTCTGTGAGCTGACATCTAAGGTTTCCACTTCTCAAAAGCGTTAAATCACAAAATGTCCACTGTTGTTATGATAGTAAGAAGTTGGAAACAACCACAAAATATCTAAAAATATAGGTATAGCTAAATAACTGACATACAATATACCATTTGCAGCCTGTATAGACTCATGAAGACTAATGACACGAGGAATTATTTTAATATACTGTTATTTGAAAAAACACAAAACTGTTTATATACACATACAAAGCAAAAGCTCAAATGATTTGTGTATGTAATGATATATGCATAAAGAAAAACCTAGAAGTAAATGTTTCAAAAGCAATGAATATGGTGGTCTTCTTTACTGTAGGATTATTAGTGATTTTTCTTCATATTGTTTCCTGTATTTTACAACTCACAAGGTATGTATATTATTTTATCCTAAAAACCAATTGTTGCATGCAACAGGGATTAATGTAAAAGGCATTATGCTAAATTTAAAAATCCAGATACAAAAGACTCTATATTGCATGATTCCATTCATGTAACACTCTAGAAAAGGTGAACTTACAGGATTATAGAGCAGGGATCAGTGACTGCCAGGGATGGACTGCCAGGGACTGGGTGTAGAAAGATAGGATTGACAAGGAAGAGACATGAGGGAACTTTTTCGTGTAATGGGAATATTTTAAAAGTCGATTGCATGATTCTTAAAATTCATAGAACTGTACACCTTAAAAAAGTGAATTTTACTGGATGTAAATTTTACCTCAATAAATTTGACTTTAAAAATACTGTTTTGCTTTGTTTTATTGGACCAAATGTAGCAGCATCCTTAAATACCAAAAGAATATACATCCCTACTTACAGTTTACAAATGCTATCATTTAATTAATTCTTCAAGTCTGCAAAACTATTTTTAAAACTTTTTCGTTAATAAATTTGGTTAAAGCCAATCAACCAATCAGCCATATAGTTAACAGAAACAAGAGTGGCTTAGAAGAAAGATGTTACCCCTAGGCAATGTCTTTAAAAGACTTGCTTTAACCTTATCTTCTGTTCATTGTTGGCTTTTACTTATGGCTGGTCTTTGTCGTACTACATCACCACCTCCATTCTCTTGTTTTTGTTTTTGTTTTTTTTAATTTTTGGACATCCTTTAATAAGTCACCCATTCTTCATGACTGTTTGTCACATTGCACTTTATGGGGGGCTCTAGTTAGCAAGAATGTATCGCACATCTAAAGATTTGTTAAGAGGACAGATCTCACATTAAGTGTTCTTACCAAACACAAAAAAGAGGAGAACATGAAGAATTTTGGAGGTGATGGATATGTCTAATATCTTGATTGTGGTGATGGTATCATAAGTATTTGCATATATCCAAACTCATCAAATTGTATACATTAAATATGTGCAATCAATTATACCTCAATAAAGCTGTTTCAAAATAAAGCTATTATATTAATATAACATACTCAAAGAACACACATTTGAACTCCCTGGAGTAGATTCAACTGTCAACATTTTATCCACTTGCATAAGCAATAAAACTACAAAGACAGCAACTCAGAATGCATGGTATTAGAGTTTTAATCATGTTGAATTAGGAAGTGACACTCTGCTAAAAGGAAGTAAAGGGTTGTCTTCACTGACATCCCTATTGCTTGTCACCCTAAAATTCCAATGAATGCATCCAATTCCTCTTCTCTGCTGTCTTAGGTGTGTGGCACCTGCAAGGTATTCAGTTTCTCACCATCTGGAGCTAGCAGTGTTTATTGTTCACTGGTAGACTGGAAAGCACCCAAAGGATGATATCTTAATAAAGAAAAGTAGAAAATGAATGTGTCCTCAATTTATTTATACAACAGTCCAGAGCACTGAATAAGGGGTAAACTGTTCATATGCTTCTGATATGATTTGTTAATTAAGAAAATGGTAGGGGAAGAGATAAATGACCCTCATATTATATAGCAAATTAAAACTCCAACCTAATGTTAGCATTCATTATCTAGCTTCTTAATTTACCATTGCTTTCCCAAAAAATGGAGACATTATATACATTCCTAATGTCTTCAATTTCTTTTGATGATAAATTTCATATTTAGGCCTAAAATCTATATATAGAACTTATTTTTTTATCACAAAACTGGATTTTAATGCCTTGCTGAGAATATAAAATTTTAAAAGAGTGTTTAACAAAGCCAGAGTGTTTTTTTCAAGTCAGGATGAATGCATCAATTTGTATTCCCCTGTGCACAATTCACTGAACTTCATTTGGAAAATGTCAGGGATAAATATTCTTCAAATGCTTCCATTAAACAGATGATAACCATAGTAACAGTGTATAGTTTGATTTTACCTATATTTCTAAAATTCCCTCTTAAAAATAAAATGGTATTCAAATTGAAGTTGCAAATGGGAAACACTTATATGGTTTTTACACACTGTTCATATAGGGATATTAAAACAAAGATACAATATACCTCCTAATGCATTACATTTAGTGGTGCCTATTGTCAAAAAGGCTTTTACAATAGCCTTTTTTTATTGTAACATGCTCTAACTTGAAATCAACTATATCTTCACTTGAGAATGCAGGGACACAGCTCTTTTCTAAACAAAATATTAGCTATCTTCCTTTTACAAATACATACCAAAAAAATGACAGACAAGTTAGACTAAAAGGTGCCCTAGGCCTAACCACATGATATTGAAATGGAAAGGGAACTTACAGATCATTGAATCCTGCATAGTTATTTTTACAGATAGGAAAATGGCCAATACCTATGACTGAGCCTACAGGCAAATGGTTACCTTATTTCAGAAAAGAGAGTAACATAAAGAGAGTGATGATCAAGTCATGTGCACTTGGTGATTACCTCACATTTAAATCATGTTAATGATCCAAAATAGGAAACTGAGCAAAAGCCGATAAAAATAAAGAGGCCCTGAGCGATACACAGGTAGGACATCAAAGATGATGGGGTGGGTCCTTATCACAGGAGGTGTTGCTTAGAAGTCCTACAAAACAACTAGCTCCATTAATGAATATTTTTAGTGATTACTGAAGCTCCTTCTCAACTATGAGCTGAGATGATTAGCACACATGAGGAATATTTTATCTGAGGTGAAATGTTTTTTCTTCCTCCTCTCCAATCCCAATAAGAAGCTGAAACATAGCCAGAGGTGAAGTCTGAGAATTCAAAATACAAAAGCTTAATTTGCAGGGCTACCAAACAAGACTTCCAAGATCCTGAGAAATCTTTTGGCTCCGTGAAAGCACTTTATCACATCAGATGAGATGCAGAACCCACAGAAGGGACGACAGGTGCTGGCAGTACCAATAAAAGCAGACTGACAGTTCTCAGATTCAAAACCTTTGTCATTTTAAGAAAAAAAAAAAAAAAAAAGAGGTCTTAGTCTAAACTGAATTTACCTGGCAGGGGATTGTTATTCTGTAGGTCCACTTTCTTAAAAACACTACATCAAAAACTAATGATGTACTGTATGGTGACTAACATAACATAATAAAAAATATATATAAAAAAATTAAACAATCTACTCATGAGGTGTTTTTTTCTCTCTAAAACTACACTATATGTCGGCATGAACAAAAGCTCCAATTTTTCAGTACCCAAAGCCCACGTTTGGTCACAGGTGAAATTATTTTAAGAGTTTTCAACAACTGGGCCTTGCCTCTCATAAAGTCTAGGTACAGTGTGCAGAAAGCCTGTTATTCTGGGTCACAAAAAGATGCCCCATTTCACCTGATAGCTATTACTTAAGTCAGGCTACTTCAAATGAAATGTTTTTTAATTGATTTTCAAAGTAATTAAGCTGACTTCTGGAGTCATTCCTTGTGCGCAGGGTCCAAAACGTTCTCACTTTCACCAATACAACAGTAACTGAAAAGAAAAAAGGCACCAGGTACAGTGACTCTAAGAAAGAGAACAAACTGGGCAGGAGTTTCGGTCTTCAGTATGGGCTAGTCAACCTGCAGTGTTTAGTTTCTCAGCATCATTTCCTGCAATTCCATCCTGCTGGTACAAAGTTTTGGCACAAATCTAAAGCCTATATTGAGACTACATTATAAACTTGCCAATTATCTTCGTTTATTGTTTTCTCTATACAAAGATTCCAAGTTGAGACTACATTCTCAATTAAACTGTTCTCTGGAACATGGAAGTATTGCCACAAGTATATTCTAAACAACTACATTAAAATACATCATTATAAGTCAAAAAGAGTTTGAGTATTGATAGTAGCTGATCACTAAAAATTCCTCCTCAGAATTTTGCACAACAGGCATATGACTGGGGGGACAGGGAGTATAAACATTGCAGATCTCAGAGGCCTGGGAAAGGTTGAGTTTTGTGGGTATTTCCTTTGTTAACCCTGACAAGTCACTTCCCCTTTCTGAATTAGACATTACTGATTTGAGAAATGATGGCGTTAGACTATCTTTGAAGGTAGTAATTGGCAAATTTAATTTACATGAGATCATCCGGGAAGCTTCTTAAACATGCAGGTGCTTGGGTCCTATCCCTAGAGACTGATCCAATTGGACTGGACTGTGATTTCACAACCTGGATCATGAAAAGAGGACATCTGAGACAGGTGTTCTCAGACTGTACTTTGAAAAAAACACTGTACTAAAATATTTTCTTGATTAAAAATTCCATAACTCTATAAGGAATAGACAAGAAGTAATGACTCTTGAGGAAGACAGGGAAAAGAGTTGCATAAATTTATTGTACTCTGTCATAAGTAGCTGGGGAGAAGCAAGCTTGTACATGTGCATTTATCTGCAAACGAAATCCTAATGACAATAGACAATACATTTACACAACAATCTCCTGATGAATTAAACCTCCACTGCCTTTTTTTCACTGCAGAAGGCTAAATGGAAATAAACTGACCTATAAGCAGTCAATTCATTGGCCTGTGTCACAGCCTAGGATTAAATGTCATGTCCTTTGAATGTGACTATGGTACTACACTCCATGCACACTGACCACATGCTTGGGGGATTTGATTTATTTAGTAAGAGGTTTGATGACTCCTTTTCATGGGCTCCTCTGTGACCAGAAGGATAATTTGGAGAGGCTCCTGGGTAGTGTTAGTGGTACTGTCTGTGACCACAGAACAGAATAAAAACATCTAAGCTAACCAGGGAGCTTGGCCTCAATAGCTCTACACATCTGGGTGGTAATATTTACTCAGCATATGCTGATGACAGTCACTCTATAAAGTATCCTGCTTATCTATGAAAGAGACTAAGGTAATTCTTTACTGTCTATACTCATTAGGGGAAGGAGGACTCACATCATGTTTTACAGTATAACCTTTATCCAAGTTAAAACAAATCTGAACTTCCTACCTCTATGCCTTTGTTATCCTTCTCTTCACTGAGAATTCCTTCCCCACCTTTCCATTTGTGTAAACCATTCTCCTCACAGGAGATCCAGCTGCTTGAGGTTCTGCTTCAACACCCAAGGTAGGACTAACCACTCCTTTATACAAACTTCCATAGCACCGAGGCTGCACTTCCAGGGGGTACTTTAAACCTTTGTAGGCCTTCAATGATCTAACACTGGCTATTTGTTTGTTGTTTTAAGATTTTTTTAAAAATACTATAGGGGTGCCTGGGTGGCTCAGTCAAGTGTCCAACTCTTAGTTTGGGCTCAGGTCATGATCTCAGGGTCATGAGATCAAGCCCCATGTCAGGCTCCACACTCAGCATGGAGTTTGCTTGAGATTCTCTCCTTCTCCATTTGCCCCTCCCCCTACTCATGTTCTTTCTCTCTCTCTCTCTCTCTCTCTCTCAAAAAAAAAAAAATGCCCAAAAGACTCCACCAAAAAATGGCTAGAACTGACAAAGGAATTCAGCAAAGTCGCAGGATATAAACTCAACAAACAGAAGTCTGTTGCATTTCTATACAACCAATAATGAAGCAGCATAAAGAGAAATCAAGCAATCCATCCCATTTACAATTGCACCAAAACCCATAAGATACTTAGCAATAAACTTAACAAAAGAAGTAAAAGATCTGTACTCTGAAAACTGTAGAACACCTATAAAAGAAATTGAGGAAGAAACAAAGAAATGGATTCCATGCTCATGGATTGGAAGAACAAATATTGTTAAGATGTCTATACTACCCAATCTACACATTCAAAGCAATCCCTATCAAAATAACACCAACATTTTTCACAGAGCTGGAACAAATAATTCTGAAATTTGTATGGAACCAGAAAAGATCCTGAATAGCCAGAGGAATGTTGAAAAAGAAAAACAAAGCTGGAGGCATCACAATTCTGGACTTCAAGCTGTATTACAAAGCTATAATCATCAAGACAGTATGGTACTGGCATGAAAACAGACACATTGATCAATGGAACAGAATAGAGAACCCAGAAATGGACCCTCAACTCTATGGTCCACGAATCTTCGACAAAGCAGGAAAGAAGATCCAATGGAAAAAAGTCTCTTCAATGAATGGTGCTGGGAAAACTGGACAGCAACATGCAAAAGAATGAAACTGGACCACTTTCTTACACCATATACAAATATAAATTCAAAATGGATGAAAGACCTAAATGTGAGACAGGAATCCATCAAAATCCTAGAGGGAACACAGGCAGCCTTTGACCTCAGCCACCGAAACTTATTGCATGACATGTCTCCAAAGGCAAGGGAAACAAGAGCAAAAATGAACTATTGGGACTTCATCAAGATAAAATCTGCACAGCAAAGGAAACAGTTAACAAAACTAAAAGGCAACCTATGGAATGAGAGAAGATATTTGCAAATGACATATCAGATAAAGGGCTACTATCCAAAATCTATAAAGAACTTAACAAACTCAACACCCCAAAAACAAATAATCCAGTCAAGAAATGGGCAGAAGACATGAACAGACACTTCTCCAAAGAAAACATACAAATGGCTAACAGACACATGAAAAAATGTTCAACATCACTAGCCATCAGGGAAATACAAATCAAAACCACTATGAGATATCACCGCACACGGGTCAGAATGAACCACGCAGGAAACAACAAATGTTGGCGAGGACGCAGAGAAAGGGGAACCCTCTTACACTGTTGGTAGGACTGCAAACTGGTGCAGCTGCTCTGGAAAACAGTATGGACGTTCCTCAGAAAGTTAAAAATAGAACTACCCTATGACCCAGCAATTGCACTACTAGGTATTTATCCAAAAAACACAAAAATAGTGATTCAAAGGGGCACATGCACCCAATGTTTATAACAACAATGTCCACAATAGCCAAAATATGGAAAGAGCCCAGATGTCCATGGATGGATGAATGGATAAAGAATAGGTGTGATATACATAAAGAAAAGGTGTGAGATACATATTACTCAGCCATCAAAAAGAATGAAAGCTTGCCATTTGCAATGACTTGGATGGAACTAGAGGGTATTATGCTAAGTGAAATAAGTCAATCAAAGAAAGACAACTACCATATGATTTCACTCATATGTGGAATTTAAGAGACAAAACTGATGAAAATAGGGGAAACTAAGGAAAAGTAAAATAAGATAAAAACAGAGAGGGAGGCAAACCATAGGAGACTCTTAAATATAGGGAACAAACTGAGGGTTGCTGGAGGGGAGTGGGTGAGGGGATGGGGTAACTGGGTGAAGGGCACTAAGGAGGGAACTTGATGTAATGAGCATTGGGTGTTACACGCAACTGATAAATCACTAAACTCTACCCTGAAACTAATAATACACTGTATGTTAACTAACTTGAATTTAAATTTAAAAAAAAGAAAAAGAAAATATAAAAATATAAAAAATAAATAAAATAATACTATAGTTAAAACTTTGTGTGTTAATTATGTTTCATTTCCTTCCCTAGATTCTGAGCTCACTGACAGGATTTATTTTGTATTCTTTGTCATATCTACCATATTTTGCTTAGAATCTAGATTATAATTGATACTTAAATGTGTTTTGAAGAAAGGAATTAGTGAATGAATGATGGATTAAGTGAATCCAAGTATCAGAGGTAAAAATCTCAGAATTTTCCATTGGTTAAAAGTTACCATTTGGGGGTGCCTGGGTGGCTCAGTCGGTTGAGCATCTGACTCTGATTTCAGCTGGGGTCATGATCTTGGGATTGTGGGACTGAGCCCCTCATGGGGCTCCACACTCAGTATGGAGTCTGCTTGTCCCTCTCCCTCTGCTTCTCCCCCTGATTATGCACTCCCTCTCCCAAATAAATAAATAAAATCTTAGTTAAAAAGTTACCATTTGAACATAAGATTTTCCCACACAGTCACATGGGATGAAAATACTGTTCAGACATGGGGCTGACATGAAGTAAGCATGCCCTTAGTGAAAGCAGACCAGGGAATGACTTCCCCTCAGGATTGCATGCTGAAGAAGAGTTGTGACATAAATATGGGAATATTTTCCAAAGTTAATGGAGCAAGTCGAAGGTAAAGCAATTTAACTTTCATTTGACTGATCTTCAAACCCACTCTGGAGTGACAGTTCTGTTGCATGTTGTGAAGCCTGCGGTGAAAATTCCCCCAATTGTCCTGCTTCTGGAGAGGGTAAAAGTTAATTCACATGAGACCCAGATGACTGCCACACAGGTAATTTGACAACATGGTGCTGGCAAAGCACTTCAATTATACTACTCATTTTCCCCAAAATTTAGGACAGAACTATTTTGATGCCCAGGGGTACTTTGTGGTTGATAAAGAAGAAAATGGTCAAGTATTGTTGTTTTATACATACTAAACAATCTCACCAGGAATGGTACAAGAGTGGGTGTGTTTAATTTTCTTTGCCAAATACTAAATAAAAAATATTATGAAGGAACTATACCAAAAAGGAAAAAAATCATGCTAGCAAAGCATAACTTTCATTTTACAAGGTTTGTTTAATAAAGAAAAAAATGGATGATCTTAATTTCTCTCTTTTTCTTTCTTCTATACACACACTTTCTCTCTCTGTCTCTCAAAAAGGGGAATATTTTAAAACATTTAAAACCAAAATAAGTTTGGAGATACTGGCTTACAATTCATAATCCAGATTGTCAGGTCTGAAAGGGATTAAAAATGAAATGTCAATCATCTAACATTTGACTTAAGTTATGAGCATAAAACCTGGAAATGATACAATGGTATGGCCTTTAGGCATTACAGATTTGTATGCTATTTTTCATGTCTGTGGACTGGGAATTTTCATAATCCTATTATTTTACAAGAATGGTTAAATCAGAGATGAAATATAACTTATTGATGTTCTAATTTAGAAGGTACATATAAATACCATATACATGTATGTATATATGTATTCACAAACCTACTTTTTATGCAAACTTAACTAAATTATAAAATTTATTAATTCTCTCTTAGTCCAAAAGGGAGGATCCATGATTTTTTTTTCCTTTTACCACTAAATATGGTAGGTAAATACATTATAACTCAGAAGGTGTGGGCCTAGCACATTGCTAAAGCCTAGGCAAATTATTTCCTGAAGTTAGTCATTAGTAGAAAGTAGCTTCAGACCTCTTCTAAAATAAATTCAGTATAACTTCAATTTTATGAGCTTTATATTTAATATTGAGGACTTGTTTGATTAACAAGACTGGGACATCTATTAGGCAAAATAACCAGAAGCCTCAGAGAGAACTATAAGCCTGAAGTTCTGGAACAGGGATAATTAGGGAATTTCAATGAGCCTCCATCTCTAGGTTAGACTGGATTGCTCCAAAACTTCAATCATGCCTTCCTATTCTTCTCTGGACTGGTAGTTTTCAGTGAATGGAAAATAAATTTTGGTGCAAGTATTTGCGAATTATTGAAGATTGTATCCTATTTAGGCACAATATGGTATGCATTTGAGTATTATATGAGGATTAATGTTTGAGTTTAATGTAAAATAATAGGTTACTACATTCTACAGTCTTATCCTATTATATGAAGAATATACAGTCACCACTTACTGTGGACCTAAAAAAGTATCTGATGCTGTGGTAGGAGCTGAGAGGTGGATGGTGGGATTAATAAATCTATAAGTCAACAGTTTTATGTACATACATATTACATATACATGCTATATATAATAAATATAATATATATTATACTTAATATAATTATTACTGAGCATCTGCCATGTGTCAAGCACTGTAATAGACACAACAGACTCAGTGGTGAGCAAAACTGACAAACTGACATGTACTTGGCCATCATGGAGTTTGCCATATAAGCAAAGCAGTGTTAAATTGAATATTAGGAGTAAGCCAGAGGAGGAGGGAAGCTTCCAGGAAGGAAATACTATTTGAAGTGTTTATGAATTATAGCTATATTTTCAACCTTGTAAAACATCAACATGCTGTTCTTTATACAAAACCTTGCTCCTGGGGCACCTGAGTGGCTCAGATGGTTAAGCGTCTGCCTTCGGCTCAGGTCATGATTCTGGAGTCCTGGGATCGAGTCCCATATCGGGCTCCTGGCTCGGCGGGGAGTCTGCTTCTCCCTCCCCCTCTGCCTCTCCCCCTGCTCATGCTCTCTCTCTCTCTCTATCTCTGTGTCTCAAATGAATAAATAAAATCTTAAAAAAAAAAAAAACCTTGCTCCTGGACTCATAAGCACGAGTAGGGTACACATAGGGATTGTTTTCCTACGGCTAAAATAACATCAATATTGAACTACCACCCACCCTCAGCTGATCTCCTCCACAGACAAATATATTTACAGAGTGACTGGACTAAATTAGGCTATGGCACAGTGTGAAGATAATTACTTTAACTAGAAATAAAATCAGCAACTTGTGCCCCTTTGGTTCACTTTAATTGAGCTAATTACTAAATAGCTGAGTATATGGTCAAGCCGGGCACACAAGGTGTTAGTAAATGCATTATTGCTTTTCCAGTCTGTAGACAAATCTCTAAAGAAATCAAGGCAGATGCTATTAGTCCCATTTTACAGATGAGGACAACAAGACTCCATCCAAGGTCAAAATACATAATAAGAGTTATTCCAAAGCTCAAAGTACACGTCTTCTGGCTAAGAACTCTGTTCCTCTCAGCTGACTCACATTACTTTTCATATACTTGGCAACATTACATAAAAGTAGACTGGTTATTTCTGTGCACACGCCTTGTAGGCGTGTTCTACCAAAGACATTTTAAGATGATATTGATTCAATTCAAACCAAAATTGCATTAAAATTCATAAATGAGATATTGGTACTAGTTATGACTCAGTGGGTAATCATGCAATACACGCTTGGCCGAGATAGTATTCACCAGATAATAATGAAGTGATGCTTTCTTGGATAAAATTCCACTTTTAGGTCTACAGAGTACATGTCAGTTTGAATCTTTCTTTCTGCTTGCTACTATAGAAAAAAAAAATCCCTGTGTATTTAAATAACAAAAACAGTAGCCTTTTTATTATGTAAGTTTATACCCCAAATGAGTGTAGGAGAAGTTCAATTTGCATATATCCCCACTGAAATTTGAGAATAAGTAACTGAAAATATCTGGTCTGCAAATATGTATAACATCTATAATATAAAATATCTATAATACAGAAGACCAAACTAGAAATAATAGATTTATAGCAAAGAAAGAAGAACCACAAGCATAGTAGCAGCTCATTGAAGAATGCTGCTTCATGACATTGGTCTTGGCAATAATTTCATGAATATAACAACAAAAGCACAAGCAACAAAAACCAAAACAGTTGGACTACATCAAACTAAAAACTTCTGTACAGCAAAGGATATAATCAACAGAGTGAAAAGGCAACCTATGGAATGGGAGAAAATATTTGCAGACCATATATCTGATGAGGGGTTAATTTCCAAAATATATAAGGAACTCATACAATGCAATAAGAAAGCTTAACACTTCAATTAGAAAAATGAGCTAAGAACTTGAATAGACATCTCTCCAAATTAAGACCTGCAAATGGCCAACAGTTATATAAAAAAATGCTTATTGCCACTAATCATCAGAGAAAGCAAATTAAAACCACAATGAAGTATCATCTCACATTTGTTAAGACAGCCATTATTTTATTTTATTTTGTTTTTTTTTTCTTTCTCTAAATTTTTATTTAAATTCCAGTTAGTTAACATACAGTACAGTATTAGTTTCAGGTATACAATTTAGTGATTCATCACTTATGTACAACACTCAGTGCTCATCACAAGTGCCCTACTTAATCCCCATCACCTATTTAACCCATCCCCCCACCTACCTCCCCTCCAGCAACCCTTAGTTTGTTCTCTACAGTTAAAAATCTATTTCTTGGTTTGCCTTTTTCTGCCCCCCCCACCATGTTCATTTGCTTTGTTTCTTAAATTCTACATATGAGTGAAATTATATGGTACTGATCTTTCTCTGCCTGACTTATTTCACTTAGCATAATACTCTCTAGCTCCATCCACGTCATTGCAAATGGCAAGAGTTCATTCTTTTTGATGGCCAAGTAATATTCCATTATATATATATCACACTTCTTTATCCACTCATCAGTCAAAGGACATTTGGGCTCTTTCCATAATTTGGCCATTGTTGATAACACTGCTGTAAACATTGGTGTGCATGTGCCCCTTCGAATCACTAGTTTTGTGTCCTTTGGATAAATACATAGTAGTACAATTTCTGGGTCATAGAGTATTTCTATTTTTAACTTCTTGAGGAACCTCCATACTGTTTTCCAGAGTGGCTGCACCAGTTTGCATTCCCACCAACAGTGTAAGAGGGTTCCTCTTTCTCTGCATCCTTGCCAACACCTGTTGTTTCCTGTGTTGTTAATTTTAGCCATTCTGACTGGTATGAGGTGATATCTTATTGTAGTTTTGATTTGTATTTCCCTGATAATGATGTTGTTGAGCATATTTTCATGTATCTGTTAGCCATATGTATATCTTCTTTGGAACAGAAAACCCAGAAATGAACTCACAACTACATGGTCAATTAATCTTTGACAAAGCAAGACAGAAAATCCAGTAGAATAAAGATAGTCTCTTCAACAAATGGTGTTGGGAAAACTGGACAGCAACATGCAAAAGAATGAAACTGGACCACTTTCTTATATCATACACAAAAATAAATTCAAACTGGATAAAAGACCTAAATGTGAGACAGGAAACCATCAAAATCCTAAAGGAGAACACAGGCAGTCACCTCTATGACGTTGGCTGTAGCAACTTCTTACTAGATATGTTTCCCGAGGCAAGGGAAACAAAAGTAAAAATAAACCATTGGAACTTCATCAAAATAAAATCTTCTGCACAGTGAAGGAAACAATTAACAAAACTAAAAGGCAACCTATGGAATGGGAGAAAATATTTGCAAATGACCTACCTGATAAAGGGTTAATATCCAAAATATATAAAGAACTTAGAAAACTCAACACCCAAGAAACAGATAATCAAGTTTAAAAATGGGCAGAAGACATGAAAGGACAGCCATTATTTTAAAAAAGAAACAAACAAAACAAAACAAAAAATCAAAAAACAAAGCAGAAACTATAACATGTTGGCAAGGATGTGGAGAAATTGGAACACTTGCCACTGTTGGTAGGAAAACAAAATGGTAAAGCCTCTATGAAAAACAGTATGAAAAACTGAGGGTTCTAGAGGGGAGTGGGGTGGGGGGATGAGTTAGCCTGGTGATGGGTATTAAAGAGGGCACATATTGAATGGAGCACTGGGTGTTATACACAAACAATGAATCATGGAACACTATACCAAAAAAAAAAAAAAAAACAGTATGAAGGGTCCTCAAAAAATTAAAAATGGAACTACCATACATCCAGCAATTCCAATTCTGGGTATAGATCCAAAAGAATTGAAATCAAGATCTAAAAATGATATTAGCACTCCCATGTTCATTATAGCACTACGCTTGCACTTACGATACAGTTAGGCTCTAGAAACAACCTAAACATCCACTGACAGATGAATGGATAAAGAAAATGTAGTATATACATACAATGGAATACTATTCAGCCCTAAAAGAGAAGGCAATTCTGCAATATGCCACAGCATGGATAAACTTTGAGGACATTATGTTAAGAGAAACGAGCCAGACATAAAAAGACAAGTACTGTGTGATTCCACTTGCATGAAGTATCTAAAACAGTCAAATTCATAAAATCAAAGACTGGAATGGTGGTTACCAGAGGGTGGGGGAAGGAAAAATGGCATTTATTAATCAATAGGCATAAGGGTTTCAGTTAAATAAGATGAATAAACTCTAGAGATCTGCTGTACGACATTGTACCTATGTCAACAATAATGTATTGTACACTTAAAATTTGTTAAGAGGTTAATCTCATGTGAAGTATTCATTGCCATAATGAGATAATTTTTTTAAAAGAATGTGGCTGTCATATGGGGTAGATTATACATTTAATATAACAGAAACAAGCAACTCTAGAAGATGATTTTTAAATGTGCATGAATGTATGAGTACATATGCACATATTTCTTTTTTTAATTTTTACTAATAATCACAGTAATATTCATTGGAGAAAATTTGGAAACTAAAAAATTATAATACAACCATTCAGAAATGACTGCTACAAACTTTTCACTGCATCTCCTTTCAGATCATCGATTATGTTTGATATTTCTCATATATTTTGTAGTGACTACTTCATTCCATCTATTTTTGAACATATTTTAATTCTACCATATTTCATTTAAGTATTCCTACATTGTAGGATGTTATGAATTTGCCCAGTTACTTTTCCCAGTTACTTTTTTAAAAAATTTTATTTATTTATTTGAGAGAAAGAAATCATGAGCAGGGGGGAGGGGCAGAGGGAGAAGGAGAAGCAGACTCCCTGCTGAGCAGGGAGCCTGATGCAGGGCTCCATCCCAGGATCCCGGGATGTCTCAATCCCAGGATCCTGGGATCATGACCTGAGCTGAAGGCAGATGCTTAACCCACTGAGCCACCCAGGTGTCCCTTTTCTCAGTTACTTTTAAATATTTTCCAGTCTGATAGGTTGAAACAATATCTCAGTGATGTATATTTTATTTTTTTGACTATTAGTGAGAGTGAACATGCTTCCAAATATTTGTTGACTAGTTCCATTTCTTTCTTTGTTGGTTGCTTGAGAATGTTCTTTATTTTATTAAGGACAGTAGCTTCTCTCTCTAAAAAAACAATAACATTAACAAAACCAAAAGCAAATTACTGAGAAAAAAATATTTTTAACATATTTGGCAGATAACATAATATAATGGCCTCACGACAACCCTTCTGGCTTGATGCCTTAGAAATGGGAATTCGTTTGCAGTGATCTTGAGTAACAAAAGTCACCTTTCTAAAATCAGCTTCAGGGGTTAAATGATAATAGGAATACATGTGAACCCAAAGGATGCAAGGAGAGTCACTGTGTCCAGCTCCTATAGGCAGATAATATTGGCTACTAAAGTCTGATCAATGCACAAATACTGATTCTTTTTCCCACCAGTGATTCAGCCTTCTGGCCTTTCATATCCCTATTAACAGTTAAATGTCTCTAAGCCATCCAGAAAGGATTTATAAATCAGAATGAAATCTTTATGTTGACTAACATAACATAATAAAATTAAATTTAAAAAAGAGAATGAAATCTTTATACCAGTGACTCATCTTAGAAATTTATTTCTGACATTACAAGATTAATGCTTTGAAAAAGAATGAAAAAAAATATCCTCATTTGCCATATATATGAAAATCTTTAAATGATACAAAATTTTAAAACTACCATTATAACTGCTAGTAATAATCATATTCTGTATTGACACCTAATTTTTCACTTATCATATTTGATCCTTACAGCAATGTGGACAGCTAGAAAGGAGAGGCATTTTCACACTCTTTATAAAGAAGTTGAGGTCCAAAAGACATTGAATAAAAACGAAGATCATACCATTAATTAGTAGCAGGGAAGAGGCTCAAATCCTGTCCCTCTGATTCCAAACCTTCTGCTCCTTTTTCCCACCCTTCATGTTATAATGTCATTATCAGAGTTCTAGGCTTCTATCAACACTATATTTGGCCTATAGGTAATGTTATTGTACACCTGCCTGTTTACCACCAATCTATTAAAGCCATTACACTTTATTAATACATAAAGGACAGGAGTTCTAATTTGAAAGTTTCTTAAGGGATGGATGCCTGGGTGGCTCAGTTGGTTAAGCGTCTGCCTTTGGCTCAGGTCATGATCCCAGGGTCCTGGGATCGAGTCCGACAATGGGCTGCTTGCTCAGCAGGGAGCTTGCTTTTCCCTCTGCCTGCCACTCCCCCTGCTTATTTTCTTGCTCTTTGACAAATAAATAAATTTTTAAAAAAAGAAAGTTTCTTAAAGGAAATAAGAGGGTAGAAATAGCCTTTCAAAGAAGTTATGCAAAGTATAAATCTCTGAGTTAGTCTGACCTAATATATTTTGCACACCAATGTATCCATGGCTTTGTTCATATAGTTCCCTATGCCGGAATGAATGCTTATATTCTCTATTCAATCTCTCTGTCTCTCCTCCCTTCCTCTTTTCCTCTCTCCCCACTGTCTCTCCCTCCCCTCCTTTTCCCTCCACTACTCATTCTCCAAGGCCTACCTCATATGTCATCAGTCTTTCCCGTTATTTCCCACACACTGAGTATGATAGTTCCTGTCTCTGAACACGTACAACAGTTAGTGGACTTTATATCTTATTTCAGACCTATATGAGTTGTTTTATTCCCTTATCTGACTATGAAATGCTTTATGGTTGTGCCTGGCATGTATAAGTGCTTGATATAATTAAGGAAAATAATGTATAGGTATACATCTATGGAGTTATTGGCATAGACAATTGAAATAGGTATATGAACCCCTGAGATGGGTTAAAGTTACAGCTCTAGAACTGCTCATAATATTAAAGTACATCCACATTCCTAATCCTAGTATGTCGCTGAGAACAATCTATAAAGACTTGAATAATCTGCAGAGGAGCCCTTCAGAACTTGATTATATTTCCAAAGTGCATCCAACTTTGACATAATGACCTCATCTATTGTTATTTCTCTAAATTCAGTGATGACAATGTTTGCTATTGCCTTATTCTAATTGGAGCTTTCTGCCTTTTTGAATACGTCCAACAGCATAAATTATGTAGGTAGCAGCAATGGAAGCAGAAAATACTTCTGTTCAAATGATATTTGGGAATGAATATCTGTCTGCTCTAGGATTTACTCTAGGATACTGTGCTACTTTTTTGACTTCCTTAACATAGATCTTTTACATTGAAAGGCTCCAATCTGTACACATAGTCTGTAGTGCTGGAGTTGTAAATAACTGATGAGAGTCAAGTGTGATGGGACTCCAGCCCCTAAGTAAGAAATTATATACAAAGAGAAGATTCCCTCTCCTTTCTAGGCCTCTGTTAATTCATCTGTAAAAGTAAGTTGTATTAGATTAAAACTTTCCAAGTCTTTCTGTGCAGGAGATTCTCTTGGGAAATTTATGAAAATACAGTCTTTTATCTCAATCCTACTCCCATAGAATGGAAATCCCTAGGGGTCATTCTAATGTATCCAGTCCATAGATCCCTGTTAAGAAACAGTAGACGAGATAATTTGTAAGGTCTCAGGTATTGAGTTTTATAATCCCTAAATATATATATGAAGTCCCAGTGAGAATAGGAAAGTGCTTTTTTATCCATCTGGAACCATTTAAACAAGGAAAAGAATGTTCAACTGAGCATCAAGAGACCTGAAATGAATCATGAACTTTCCATGTCTCTTTGTGATCTTGGGACACATTCTTCCCTTCTATGGCTTCAGTTTTTTCATCTGTAAAGTAAAATGATTGCATTACATTATAATTTAATCTGTGGGGCCTTGCAAATTGTACCTGCAGAAGTTCAAACAAGACAAATGGTGATGAAGCCAACACAAAGACTTGTGTCACCAGGGGAAAGACTGCTGACTGCCTCACAGTGATACGTTCATTATGGTGTTGCCAAGGTCTGAGATCTAGCCCTCAGCCTTGTCCACTCAGAGATTTGAGTTGTCAGCACATCTACAGTGGGCTTGTTACTTAAGGGGTAGATTCACAATGCCTTGGCTCACAAGATTGACCAGGAAGACAAACGATTCATTTACAGTGATAAATTGAACTGTGATAGTAACTAGACACTGTAGTTGAGACATCTATTCCCGATAGACTTTCCCTATAGCCCATGTAAAGGATGTAATATAGAAAGCCACCTACAAGGAGAATGCCAGGAACTTGATTATAATGAGAAATATAACTGAAAAAGGAATAGGACATGAATTACTCTGGCGAAAGCAGTCTCTTCTTGAAAGCAAGACCCACCTAGGAAACCCAATAGTTGTCAGTACTCCCATGGTGAGAGCTTAGAACGAGAACAAAGGGAATTAGATAAATTGACAAAAAATTCAAGCACATCTCCTACTGTTTTGATTTCAAATTCTACTTAGCCTTCCCAAAATTAGCTCAGAAACTGCCATGAACCTAGATTTACAGGTGGGATCCAACATAGAGTTGTCTTTTCAGAGGCCAAGAAAGGCAAATGAGCAGCAATGAGGTGCGGCAAAGTAGAAATGGGAAATGATTTTGAGGATAAATCATGGAGGGCTCTAAGTTCCATACTAATTGAGTATAGACTGAATTTACAGACAATGGAAAACTACTGAAAAACAAATCTCAGTTAAGTGGCATGTACAACATAGAACTGAACCAGAGTCAGTTCGTGATAACTTGGAATGTTAGTCAATGGATGCTATCAAATGTGTGGCTGGAGACTAGAACATTCAAGGGTGTTCATGTAGTATCCCAGCAATCTAGTAGCAAAATACATTATCTAAAAAGGGGTAGATATCAGGAGTGAGTATAATTCGAAGAGGGAACATAATTTCAAGTTCAGTAAAATCTGAATATAGAACTTGATGGATCTCCCACTGGCCAAAAAAAAAAAAGGCACAAATTGAGCAATAATGACTATAATGGACTAAAACATCAAATATAAAAAATATATAAAACCATAATGATAAAAAATTCATTAGATAACACTTAAAGTTGCTAAGTCAGTAACTCATTGTTCTGAAAACTGATGAATAATAACAGGAAAAATGAAGCATTTACCCTCTTTTTCCAGATCGATTGTATTTCAGGATAACCAAATAATGAATAATAGAGAGTGCTTCTTTATAGAAGAGTATACACTGATAAATTCAAGAGCAATATAGAGTGAGAAAAATCTCCATTTTTGACCCCTAAAGGAATGATATATCCTGGCATAATCAATTAATGGTAAAATCATTAGGTGAAATGTTGAAAAACTTGACGATAAAAGAATCAGGTGACATCACCTGAACCCACATGGATACTGGTAACTTTACAATCTTGCTGACCCAGGTATGCTTTCCCATAGTTTGTTTTCCTTGATCCTGCCCATATCTTTGTATCTTTGTTCATCATAATCTCTTGAATTACCCCTTTTGAGTGTGTCATCTGTTTCTTGCTAGGACCCTGAGTAATACAGGCTGTAAGTTTCATTAAAGCCTGGAAATTGTTTCTCTCTCTTTTGTTCATTGTGATACCTACAATACATGACTGTCTGGCATCTAATAGACATAAAATAAACATTAGTTAAAGGAAAATTAAAAGACAGGTCATGCATAAAATTCAACATTAGTTCCTGATTTAAAAGACATAAGATAAGGAATAGGGAAATACATTTATCATATGTTCTTTTAAAAAGGCTCCATCCATTAGTTTCATGCAGAAAGTAATAAATTAGGCATATTTGTATTTAAAATGTCATGAAGATAAAAATAATTGATATAAAATTGAAAGTAGGGGGCTAAAATTATTATTTTTTCAAGTCAGACCCTAATAAAATCCTAGTAAAACACTGTCATCTCTCCCTAAATAAATCAATAAATGCAATGTAATTTCAATTTATAATTTGACAAAATGATCCTAAATTTCATGTGGAAAAATAATCATGAGATTAGGCAAGAGATTCTAAAATAATAAGGGGTAAGGAATTTGCTTTACTAAACAATAACATATAGTTAAAACAGGATAGTTATTAAGAGAATTCTACTTCTGAAAATAGTGTACTAAGTGATTTGGAACTAACCTTCCTCTAGAACGACTAGCAAATACACGTATACACACACACACACACACACTATATTTACTATATATGTACACACACTAAATAAAAGCTGTAATATAGGAGGGAGAGTGAATTGATGCCCAGCTTCCAATCATCATAATCCCTGGCAATCCACTGGCCATAAGCAAACAAATTGTCTCTCTCAGAAGATGTTATAAACTTAAGCCTCAAAATATTTCCACAATTCTCAATATAAAAGTAAATTACTCAATTAAAAATAACCAGGCATTGAAGGTTCTCATGGCTATAGGTAAAAGAAAATGGTGGATAGAGGTGTAGGAAGAATGGTTGGGTGACCCAGACAGACATCAATCCAAGAGATGATGTAGAGAGGGTTGGTGCATATATTGCTGACAGTATATTCAAAGGGAGACATGGATATCCCTCTCTAGGAGATTCTACATGACCAAGGAGCTTCGATAAGGTGGAAGAACACCCAAGGGAAACTATACATGTTAACTCTGGGAAGACTACAATACTAGATTAGGCCACCCTTAGATGAAAGCAGACCAAACCGGAGTAAGACCAGGGATGTTTTCCATGCACCTAGCCAGACTCAGGAAACAGAGGGAGAGGTAGTGTCCCTGGACCAGCCTAAAGGTAGGGTGAAGGAAGGGGTAAAACAGCAGACTACTGTCTCCTCTCCACCTCCAGGGATATATGACTTCAAACTCCACCTCCAGAATATGATCTGCTATAAGACAAAGAGAGATGAAACTAGATTTGAATTGAGGTAGAGACTGAAACTGTAAACTCTGTTGGGCTGAAAGTAACCAGAAAGTTATGGAATCTACCTAAGATAGCATCTATGAATGGGAACCAAGATTAAAAGCAGTGTTTGAAAAAACCAAAACCCTTGCTTGTTTATTCTCCACTGAGTTGAGACTTCTTAATAAATCTGTTACATTGATTATACTCAATGAAAACTCACCATGTGTCACACACATACAAACACACACACACACACACACACACACACAGAAGCAGAAGCTTAGGTTGGTAAAGTGATTTATTTAAGGGCTTATACCTTATATATGGTAGAAGCTAGGTCCGAATCCAGATTTCTCTGACTCCAAGGCCCATGTGAATAACCACTTGAAAATGGAGGGTGTCTTTTCAGTTTTTTTTTAAAAAATCTGCCATTGGGGCACCTGGGTAGGTCAGTCGGTTAAGCATCCAACTCTTGATTTCAGCTCAGGTCATGATCTCGGAGTCCTGATATGGAGCCCTGCGTTGGACTTTGCACTCAGCAAGGAGTCTGCTGGAGATTCTCTCTCTCCCTCTCCCTCTACCCCTTCCCCCACTCTCTTTCTAAAATAAATAAATAAATCTTTTTTAAAAACCCTGCCATTATCTATAAATAAATTTTTATTGGAACATAGTGATGCCAATTCTTTTACATACTGTGTGTGGCTACTTTTGTGTTACAAGAGTTTAGTAGTTGTGAAAAAACCATAATGCCTATCAAGTGCATCTGGCCTTTTACAGAAAAAGTTTGTCATCCTTTGCCTTAGATAGTACTTGATAATATTTGCTTTAAAAGGGATGGGGGTCTTGTAGTCAAATGCTTTATTTACCACTTATACCTTTTCTGTGTATATTACCATTACAGCTCAGAAAAGTCCTACACTGTTTACAAGCTTATTTTGCCATGAAAGACTTTTCTTTTCTTCTACTGTCTTGTCCTTTCACAAAAATATTAATATATCTTAGCTTAAAATAAATTAAATCTGAGGAACATCATTTTGAGAAGTGCTGAATTAATTACTGACAACTTCTTATCTTCTGGGTCTTTATTTTTATGTACTTTTTGTCCTATAAAGTCTCTGCAGATCTTCTTTACTAGTATGGTATAGCTTAAAATAGGATAATTACCTCAGCTTACTTTGCATTGATTTCATGTGTAACATGTATGATTTTTTAAGCAAGAAAATAATCAAATAACACATCAATAACTGAACCTTAACTGACTACTGAAATTGGAGAAGTCTGGTCAAAAGACAGAACAGCTAGATATGGTTCACTTGCCACAAATGGGGAAACTGCAATGACTTGAAAATTATTAATATTTCAATATTTATTGAATAACTTATTATTATATTCAAAATCAAATGCACCCTTCTCTTATTGTATCAGGGATGTTTATTTTGTGATGAAATATATATAAGATTGGTTCTATGCAAGCTTTGATGAAGGAAGTGATAAAGAATGTTAATTTCCTTTTTGCTTATGCCCTTAAGCAATGTAGTTTATGAGGTAATTGAAATTAAAGAAAAATATGGAAATTTTATTTTGATGAAGCCAAATAGCTGGTTAATGGAAACCTGTTGCAGAAATTAATTTAGTTCCGTCTTCACTTCAATGACTACTTTGGAATGAAGGAGCTTGGAGGTGTCCACTAGTGGCATCTCACAAGAAAGTCATCCAGAATAACACACTGAAAGTCTTCCTAATTTGATGGTAAATTCTTTGAAGACAAATTTCATGCATGATATAGCCTTGTAGCCCCTTCAGCACCTAGCATAGCACCAAACACAACGCAAGTACTCAGTCACTTGAGTATTGTAAAAAGTTTAGACTTCCTTTATATGCCAATTTCATAAAATTACCATAACTCATTAGCTTTAAGGAAAAATATTTGCTACAAAATTATAGAAGCCTGACCCATAGAAATGTTCAGTAAGTTAATTCTACACAGTCATATATTATCTAAGTATTTTCCTACAGATTGTTCTTTTATTTTGTGAATAAAAGGCCAAGAATTTCTCAGCAGATTTTACATTAAATATTTTCTATCTTGTGTGTATATGTGTGTACATCTGTCTTCTTTTATAAATAAAGATATACATAGGTAAAGATGACTTGTATTTGACCTAGTTGGAGGGCTTTTTTCTTGTTACCATATTTTTATAAATTTGTATAGAAACATTTGTCATGGGTGACTCAATCTGTAAATGGTATGTTATCTTACAGAAATCACAGTACTATTGAAGCTATTGACCTATTTCCAAATTCTCTCATATATGGTATTCTAAATCAACAGAGATAAGAATGAGGAAATAAAAAACTGAACATTATGTTCATTATGAAATTTGATTTGCATTAAATCTCTAATCAATGCTTTTTAGAGATCTTAGTAGGTAGATTAATAAAAATATTGTAACTGCACTCTTCCTCTTCAGAGTGTTTTAATAATCATTTGTATAAAGGGATTCATTTGCTATATCTGGATCATTCTCTTTTGAATCTGTCTACATAAAGGAAATATCATCCTTGGCTAGAACTGGTAGCATTTAACAGGAGTGGTGGGCAGTGTCTTAATGATAAAGAAATATTCACCTAAGAAAACTACACAAAAAAATATTATTTGAAAGTTGCTAGATTCAGAGGTCTGGAAAAAGGTAATCCAGGCAACATGGTTAACTCATACCTTATGAAGACCAATGCAAATGTGGGCTGGGTGTGATAAATACATCAAGATTAGCAGATATAAAAACAACTTTCGGTTATCTATTGGCCACAGGCCACAGGAATTAAATGAGAAACTACAGAATTCTTAGCACAAATTCCTCTGGAGAGAAGAGTTTGAAAAAGTTGTCATTCCTAAACACCAGCCGTTGTCCAACACAGGGTCCCTCTGATACCAATACTTGGCTGTGTCCCACTCAGATCCTATGACAAGCCTGTGGATTCATTTTCATTTGATTTGAGAGAAAAACAGTGACATGAATGATAAGTGGCATGGAAGGATACTGCAAATGAATTGGAAAACAATTTGAAATTGGAGTCAGAATGTGTCAAGTCAGGATCATGTGGGTATGGGAGTAGACTGATATGGCTAGGCCATGCTGCTAGCTCCGCAGCATTCATGATGCTCACAGGCAGGGGCTGTGTACTCTTGAAAATGTCTTAAGAGAGTAAATGACTTGCCCTGGCATGTAGACAAAAAAGGCAATGTCCTGTGGTTCAGGGACTTGGCTTCCATTGCTAGTTTTATAGTTGATAAGATGTATAATCTAATGCAAGTCAGTCGCCCTGGTGTCCATTTTCTCCATCTGTGAAGTGGGAAGGAGTTGAAGAGATGATCTCTAAGATCCCTTCTTTCAAGCCCTAACCTGGTGTGGTTCTGAGGTTTTCCTATGTGAGCCATTTTTGAGCTTAGAAAGTAATGACTAATAAGGGAGATGAACTTAGGAGCAATCAGTAGTAATAATAGTAATAATAAACAGATGAAAATGCACTAAGTGTGAAGACAAGCAAAATTCCAAGGGCACATATAAGAGTAAACATTTATTTGGATTCAAGTGTTCTAGTGTGGAAGTTCTCAGCATCTAAAAAAAGCACTGAAGTAAAAAAAAAATGAGAAAGATTTTGATCTGTAGGTATGGAGTGTTAAGGCATACAAGGGCTAGAGAAAAAAGACATGCAGACATATGGACTTTTGAAATAGAGGTATTCAAGTCATGACACATAGGCCATTGTGGCCTGGCTATCAGAAATATGAGAGTAAATGCACTGTCTGGGGAACCAGACAGACTGGCTACAAGACAAACTGAGTATCTAACCTTGAGCACATTACCTATCCCTTTTGAGCCTCAAATTCCTCATCTTAAAAATGGAAGCTCATAGGAAGATTGTTGTGAAGATTAAATTAGATCATGTATGTAATGGGCTTACACAAATTCATGACACATTGTAACTAAATATTAGTAAAATGAACTATTATTATTATCACCATTATTATTATTTAGAAAGATAATAGTAGGAAAATGGTTTGGGCCAAATTATAAATGACTCTGAATACTATGATAAGTAATTTGACTTCTCTTTTGTACAATAAGAAGCTATTGACTATTTTGAGGCATGAAGCAAGATAAATAAAAACTGACAAAAGAAAGAGAAAGAAAATTACATAGTTTTGCTGAAGAAATGCTCAGCAGTGAAGTAAAATTAGTTTGTTTCTTTAAAAAAGTCAACCAGTCTAGACATGTCTCCAATGAGACACTCAATTTAAATATTAATAGAACACATCTCAGCTGTCGCTCAAGTCCCATTTCTTTGTTTCTCAGTTGCAGTCTGTGTTGATGCCAACTTTTGCAACATGCCAGTGAAATTTCATTCTTTGTGCATCCATGGTAGTTCCTTTGAGGTAGGAAAATGGAAATATGATGAGAGAAAAAAATTGATGATTGACAGATTCAAAATCAAGAATCCATAGCAACTTTAAGAGACCTCAAGAAATGTATTCCTATTTCACTGTGACCATAATAAATACCAAATTTGATCACAAGTGCATCTGCACAAGGGGGATTATTAGCATTATTCAGTTTTCATTCTAGCAAAGGACAAGTTGTTAAACACCGTAAGTGCTGCCCAGTGCTTGGTCCTGTTTTGAAAATTTCTTTGCTTCCTGACCTGTCCCAAACACCACATGGGGATCATTTCCTAATCTCCGTGTGTGTGTGTGTGTGTGTGTGTGTGTGTGTGTGTGTATTTAAAGAGTCAGTATTAAAAGAGGAAATCACAAAACAGACTAACAGATTTCATTAAGTAACAACTAAACTACTTTGAACATTAAAAAAAACTAAATTAAAAAATTAAATGGCAAAAAAGCAAAGTGAACCACATGTGCAGCTCATAAGACCTGATAAGGAAAGAACCAAGTTGCAAAGAGATGCATGAGGAAAAGGTTATACAAAGCTAATTCATTAAAATGAACTATAAAATGTTAGCAAAGATACATGAAAATGTTCAGCTTCACTAGTAGTAACCAGACCTAAACAACATTGTTAGCACATGCACACTATTTCATAGTAACTATTTTATATTAGATAAATTCTAGCTCCATGTTCCTACCCTCGGTTAGTTTTCCAGTGACTGAACACATATTAAAACCTCCTCCTTCACTGAAAATCTAGAAAAATGCTTGTTTTCTTTTTTAAGAATGCCTGACTGTATTAAATACAAAGGTTGACTCTCCATGGGCCAGAACACTGGCTGAAGCTGAAAGATTACAGGAAACCATGATCAGAAACAAGCACTGGGGGCCAGGGTTTTAATGTCCTGTGCTAACAGAGACTGAACCGATCCCTCAAGTGGTGAGATAGCAAAACCTGGCTTCCTTCATGAAGCCAGACCCTAGAGTTGAACTCTGTGCCCATATTCAGGGGAAGATATAACTGTACCCCCAAGGTTGCCTCTCCTACAAAAGGACACTAAATGCTACCATAAGATTGGAAACTCAGCCTGTGCCACATAAAGACATGGTGACTAGAATTGCGATATCTAAATAAAGAGCTCCAAGCCGCTCACAAAGACTCTCTGGAGTCTTAAAACCGAAAACTGTCTGGCAAAGGCAACAATGACATGCCCAATGTGGAGAGACATGTATGATTTAAAACAACCTCCCAGGCAGGAGACCTCTCCATTAAAAATGATAAAGCACAAAAAGAAATCTTAATCCAAAGAAGAAAATCTAACCCAAGAATATAGGGACATCAGAACAAGTTGTCTTAGAAAGATAGACACACTCATTAATTTAAGATTTTTTAAAAGATTTACTTATTTATTATTTGAGAGAGAGAGGGATAGAGAGAGTGAGTGTGTGTGGTGGGGAGGGGCAGAGGGAGAGAGAGAATCTCAGGCAGACTCCCTGCTTAGCGTGGAGCCCGATGTGGGGTTCAATCTCACGACCCTGATCTCATGACCTGAGCTGAAATCAAGGGTCGGTTGCTTAACCGAGTCACCAAGGCACGCCTAATTTTAGATTTTTAATAAAAGCTTTATTGAAATGCCATTAAAATACCATAAAATTTACCCTTTTAAATTGTACAATTTAGTGTTTTTAGTATATTTACAGAGTTATGCAACCATCAACACTACTTTAATTTATTTAATTTATTTATTTGCGAGAGAGAGAGAGATTGCAAGCAGAGGGAGGAGCAGAGGGAGAAAATCTCAGGCAGATTCTGTGCTGAGCATGGAGCCCGATGCAGAGCTGGATCTCACGACACCAAGATCATGACCTGAGCGGAAACCAAGAGTTGGATGCTTAACTGACTGAGCCACCCAGGTGTCCCAATCATCAACACGACTTTTAGAAAATTTTCATCACCTGAAAAGGAAACCTCATACCCATTAGCAATCATTCTCCATTTACCCCATTCCCCCAACCCTAGACAACCACTAATCTACTTACTGTTTCATTTCTGAAATCTGGTCATTTCATAAAATGGAATCATAATATGTGGCTTTATGTGTCTGATTTTCACTTAGCATAATGTTTTCAAGGATCATTCATACTGTGGCATGTATCAGTACTTTATTTCTTATTATTGACAAAATAATATCCCATTGTGTGGATTACTGTGTGGATGAACATTATGTTCATCCATTTATCAGTTGATAGACATTTGGGTTATTTCCAATTTTGGCTATTATAAACAATGATGCTATGAGCATTTGTATATTAAGATTTTGTGTGGAGATTTGTTTTCATTTGTCTTTGGTATATACGTAGGAGTGGAATTTCTGTGCCATGTGTTAACTCTGCATTTAACATATCTAGAAACTGTCAAACTGTTTTCCAAAGTGGCTGCACGGCTTTACAATCACACTTGCAATTTATGAAGGTTCCAATTTCCCCACATCCTTGTCAACACTTGTTAATGCCTCTCTTTTTTATTCTAGCCATTCTAGTAGGGGTGAAGTGGCATTTCATTGTGGTTTTGATTGGCATTTCCCTAATGACTAATCATGTTGAGCATCTTTTCATATTCTTATTGACCATCTGTATATCTCTTTTTTTAAAGATTTCTTTAACTTAGAAAGAGAGAGAGAGAGAAGCGGAGGGAGAGGGAGAGAATCCCAAGCAGACTCCCCGCTGAGCACGGAGCCCAAAGTGGGGCTCCATCCACGTGAGATCATGACCTGAGCTGAAATCAAGAGTTTGACACTTAACCTACTGAGCCACCCAGGTGCCCTGGTCATCTGTATATCTTAAAAGAGAAAATGCTCAAGCCCTTTACCCATGTTGTAATTACTTGTTAGTCTTTTTGTTGTTATTTATATATTATATATATATGTATATATATATATATATATATATATATATATATATTATATATTCTGGATACAAGTACCTTATCAGATATGTGATTTGCAAATACTTTCTACCATTCTGCAGGTTGATCCTTTCACTCTCTTGGTAGAGTCCTTTGAAGTACAAATGTTTTTTATGTACAAATGTTTTTGATGAGATCCAATTTATCTATTTTTTGTTGCTTATGTTTTTGATATATTTACGAAACAATTGCCTAATTTGAGGTCACAAGGGTTTACACCTATGCTTTCTTCCATAAGTTTTATAGTTTTAACTCTTATGTTTAAGTCTATTACCCATTTTGAACTGATTTTTGTGTATGGTTTGAGATAGGAGTCCAACTTCATTCTTTTTGCAGGTAGATATCCAGTAATCCAAATAATTTCAGACTTTTTAAAAAAGATTTTATTTATTTATTTGACAGAGAGAGAGACACAGCGAGAGAGGGAACACAAGCAGAGGGAGTGGGAGAGGGAGAAGCAGGCTTCCTGCGGAGCAGGGAGCCCGACGGGGGGCTTGATCCCAGGACTCTGGGACCATGACCCAAGCCGAAGACAGATGCTTAACAACTGAGCCACCCAGGTGCCCCTAATTTCAGACTTTTGTTTAAATGGTAAAAATGTAAGGAAAACCAATCAAAGAATAGAATGTGATAAAGTACTCAAATAGAGCAGGAAAAGAATAAACCTCAATAATCCAATAGGGAACAGGAAAGGAGAACAGAAGAAATAATGCAAAAGCATGGTAAATACACAAAATAGATCATTGCTCTCAATAAATGGAAATAAATTAAGCATGCCTATTAAAAGACATTTAAATCAGAACAAAAATAATTTCTGCTATATGCTATTTATAAGAATCATATCTAAGCAAAATGAAAGGCTTAAAATAAAATATTCAAGTAAATTACTAACAAAAGAAATCAAAGCAATGTCAATATTCAGAAAAACAGAATTGAAGGTGGAAAACATTAATGGGAACAAAGACAGAGATTCCACTCTGATAAAGGAACAATCCACCAAGAAGATGACAATCATGAGCCAGTATGGACCAAACAGCACAGCTTGAACAATATAAAATGAAAACAGAAAGAAACACAGAGGAAAAGTAGCATTTATCATTTCTCATCTGCTTGTAATTCACATTGCTTTGCCAAATTAGATATGATTTGGAAGTCACCTTATTTTATTGTGGCATTGTGTCATAAAGATGTGTATAAGTAAATACATATGAGATAAATTATGACACTAAGATATCATCTTCCACCTTTCAAATTTGTAAATGTCTTCAGAAAAGATAATATTCGATTGATGCTGGCAGCAGTGTCGTGCTGAGGCATATCGGAGCCTGAGGCAAAAGGAAAAAAAATCTCATCCTGTCTTTATTTAAAATGTTATTTTGTTCACCATGGATTTTTATAATAATTTTATTGTTCTCAAATTCTGCATTAAGATATTATGTAAATTTGGTGTCCAAGGTGAGTGCCTCATTCACCTCATCCTCGTACTTCATAGCATTTGGTCTGCTAATTCCACCTCTTGAAAGGGAACCTAACTAGGAAATATGAAATAAGGAGAAAAAGGGAAAAAATTTACATAATAGATTTTAATTGCAGTGTTTCATATAAAGGGACATAAAAGAATAATTAAATCAGCTACATGAAATAACATGTAATATAAAGCATATTTTAAAATCTGACCAATATATGCCTGTGATAGATTAAACCATCTCAGGAGGTGCTTTAAAAAGGAGTTCCAAAATTTGGGATATGAGGGGAGGAGTACATGAGATTCACTTAGAGAGCATACTTAATGAAACATTTTACAAAACTGCAGATTTCCATAAGATCTAGAGGTGAGGCCATGGTATCTCTAATTTTAAACAGCTCTACACAAGATACGTACGTAGTCAAGCTGGCATTGGACATTTGGAAACCATGATTTAGAACAAAATTTGGTTAAGTGTTAGTTACTCTATAGAGGCTTGTACATTAGAGGAATTTTTTTTAAATGATCTTATTTTACAAGTGAGAAAATGGAGTCCCAGAGTTAAAGAGTGAATCATTTTATCTTACAAGGCAAAATCAGGGTAGGAATTCAAGACTGCTATCTTTGTGCTCTCTAATAGATCTTGCTGGATTTTCTGAGCATGAAGACTGCCTCCTGACAGAAAATATAACAAACCAACAGAATTTTTAAATTCAGTTTCATAAATTGGGCCTTCATAGACTGGGGCACACCTATATTAATTTAAATCAACATTCCCCTTTGAGAAAGAATACACAATACTGCCCAGTTTTCCATGAGAATTGCAAGAGAAATCATTCAAAAATATTTTTCTCCAGAATGTGTATATTCAATAGCTGTTAATAACACACAGCTTCCTTTAAATCTTTTTATAATAAAAAGCTTTTAAAATGATTAGAATGGTCTCTTGATTCAGATGCTAAAAATGAAATCACAGGATGTTTTCCAGAACATCTGCAAATCAGTGAACACACAAATGGAATATTTAAAATGGCTCTTCCGATATTGGTAATTGTATCCACCATGTGTTAACATTCCGTCTGCTACCTGATTCCATTCCAGCTAACCCTATACAACTGCCTCCCAACTCTTTATCACATCTGATTGTACACAACACTCTTTATCACATCTGATTGTACACAAGACAGACATATATTTTATTGAACAAAGGACAAAGGATGATTCACAATGAGAAAATACTCTTCGACATGCCAGGCCATACTCACAACTTTGAGGGTCACTGCTTAATAGAAAAAAATCTACCCAGGGAGAAACACGATAGGTAGCTTGCACTTATGGCACTGGGAACACTTGTTAGAAAGTGAGTGCTTAATTCTGAATCGTCGAGGGAACTTTTTCAAACTACAAATCCTGCTCCAGATACATTCTAAGTGCAGTCAGGCCACCTGTTGACAACTGCTCTGAGCCTCTTTTTTGTCCTAACATATACTTGATATGCACCCAACAGTGACTGCTGAGAAATAAATATTCAGGTGTGTATTCATTTAACAAATATTTAACAAGTGCTTATTCTGTACCAGGTTTTGTCCAAGGAAATATGACATTAGTAGTGAACAAATAGGCAGAAATCTCTGCCCTCATGCAACTTACATTTTGGTGTTCTGGCTCTAAGTATCTCTTATTTTAAGTAAATGGAATATAATGATACATAATTTTACAAAATGCATACTGTATTTTCAGACATTTAAATTGCTATTCATGCAAGTCTGAAATCATACTGAATGGTTTATGACATGAAATAAAAAAATCAATAAGATTATGCCAGTCTTAGTAAGTTTAAATCAAAATCTATAATTGCTCACTAAATCAATCAATTCTAGGTCTTCGGGTTAAAGTAGTCAAGATTGTAACCACCTTTATTTCATGACTTACATCTATGATTAAATTATATTATAGTTATTTTTATCATCACATTAGAGGAATGTTTCTGAATAGTGGTATAAAGCATATTCATGTTCATTTAATCCTATTTCAGTGGAAGCTAGGAAGTGAGGCATATTTTTTTTTAAGTACCTATCTTTTTATCATGAGTACCTATTTTGTTATTTAGGAAATCTCTTTGTTAGGAAGGCCTGAAGGTCACAGCACACATGCCTGCACACAAGAAATTGTAAAAATTAAGCAATGTGAATTGCAGTCAATGGCTCATGTTGCCTTGGAGGGAAAAGAGGCTGGACAGCCCATTGTCCAAAAGTACCTGTGAGATAACACTTTTGCTAAAATAACTAGAGAGTCAACATAATCAATATGTCAATAATAGATGCTCCAAATCATGCATCTTATCATTAATTGATAATTTTCAGTGTGTGTTGGAGTAGCATGACACCATTTTTGATTCCTTAAATAGAATCTAAAAAATGTGTATTAAAAAAATTGTCACTCTTTTGTTCTCCATCTCAAAGTGTAAATTGCTTGAATCCAAAGCCCACTTTTATTATATACTAGCTGTGTGACCTTAACCAGGTAACATAAATTTAGAGTCTCAGTTCCCTGATTTCCAAAAGAGCACACTAATAATAGGGCCTATATCAGAATCATTGTGAAGACTAATGAAATAATTTACAGAAAGCACTTTGCACAATTACTACTTCATATACATGATAAATAAGTGTTAACTGTTATTATGAGCTATTTGGGTTTACCTCTAAATAATTTTCTGTCAACCAAGCCTACTACTGTTGGTAATAGTGAAAGTTTGGAAGCAAGTTGAATGTTCAACGAAAGTGATCTAGTTAAATTATGATTTTTCTAAATAATTGAGTACTATGTGGTAATTAAGCTCATGTAAGGGAAAATATTTAATAAAATATTTTGCTTCATTTTCTACCAATAGGAATCACTACATATTCACAGAAAATAAAGATAAAACTAAAAATACTAAAAAACATATGTTGAAAAGAATATAATTTGAAATGGTGTAACTGGAATTCAAGCTTTCTAAGGTTTTTGTATAGTTTGAGAATAGAAAAAGATATTAACTTTAGCGTTTGTCACATTACACATACATGTTAAATTTTCTAGATGAGCTAGTAAAATAATTAAAAGAGAGTGCATGTATAACTTCCAGACAAACAGTGTTATGAAAAGTGGAACCAGGGAAGAGAATCACAGTTGCAGCAAAAGCAGTCAAGTCAGGAATTAAAAGGAAAACAATAACAAAAGAACCCTAGCGAAAGGGGAGCAAACTGAAAATGCTAAATAAGTTGATAGAAATAAATCAAAATAAACCAGCAATTGCAATCAATACAAACTATGCTTTCCAGTTAAAAGATTTTCAGATAAGATGTTTAAAAAAATCGATTTTATTTGTTGTTTACAAGAGTCACACAAATATAAGGACACAAAAAATACTTATGTAAAAGAACAGAAAGCTATACAAAATAAATGTAAACAAAAAATATGGCTTAGCTACATTAATATCAGACAAAATAGATCCTAGGCAAATATTATTGTTATAGAATAATTTATAAAAGAATCAATTCGTCATAGAAATTAGACAATTCTAAGCCTGATAGAATCTACTAAAAATAGCTTTTAAAATAGCTTGAAATTTTATTATGTAAAATTTGACATAACTACAAGAAAAAATAAATGAGCAAATCTATCATTATATTGAACGTTTTTTTACATACCTCTCTAAGCAGTTGATGGATTAAGCAGAAAAATATTAGTAAGTATCTGGAACACTTGAAAAGCATAAATAGCATGCTCAGTCTAATGAAAATATATAGAACATGATACTCAACAACTGGATAATGTACATTCTTAAACACATACAGAATATTAATGTAAACTGACCATGTACTAGACCTTAAATCAATTCTCAAAAAAATTGGGAGACGTGCTCTATCAGATAATGCAGTATTTTCATACAGCTATAATAATTAAGATGATGTGTTTTGAACTCAGGGATAGACAATGAGAACAACAGAACTAAATAGAGATTCTGGAAGCCAACCTATACATATATGATCAACAAAGACTAACCTTAATTTGAAAAGATAAGCCCCAAACTGGAAGTGGCATATAAAAGCAACAATGGTTTAGTGTCCAGAATATATGAAGAAATCCTCCAAATCTTCAAAATGACAAACAAGTCAATAGAAAAAACAAAGAGGCACAAACCATGAATGAGCACTTCACAGAAAAAAAAAAAAAATACAAATGGTCCATAGTCATTTGAAAAGATACTGAAATTCATTAGTAATGACAGAAATTCAAATAAAAACCACAATGATATATAATTTTACATTCACCAAACCAGTGAAGTTAAAAAGTCTGGCAATATGATATATTAGTGAAGATATGAGGTGATGAGAGTAGTCATACAACTTCAAGTGGATATGTAAATAAATACAACCAATTTGGAAATAAGTTGAACATATTTATTTCCTGTAACATAACAATCACATTCTTAGGTATATATCCTAGATAGCTTCTTGAAAAGTTGGACCATAAGTGGAGTTACCAGAATTAGCAAATAATAATATAGAGCATCCAATTAAATTTGAATTTCAGATAAGTAATAAAAAATAGTATATCTCTCTATATATCTCATGTATTGTTAGTGACATATTTATACTAAAAAAAAAATCTGTTGTTTGTCTGAAATTGAAATTTAACTGGGTATTTTGCATGTTATGTGGCAGCCCTAACCATGAGATATGTACAAAAATACAGCAGCATTGTTTGTGCCAGTGAAAAGCTGGAACCAACCAAAAGATTCATGGGCGAAATGACCATACTATAGCCCTACAACGGGATATTATACACTGTGGAAAATACATGAAATATAGCTATCTTAAAATTTTAAAATTCTATTTTCAAACAATGTGTCTTTTATTTGTTTGGCAATGGTCTCATGATTTTAAATGGTGACTTTTTTTTCCTGAGTTTTGAAGCAGTCTTTTTTCCAAAAAGGTTTTTTTTTTTTTTTTTTTTTTAATTTTTCTGTATGCTTGTTGAAATCTACACATAACACTGAACAACTCAAGTGCAGTTTATCCTCTTGTAGGCAACTTATGGCCTCTTCAAGGGTCATCAAACAGTTTTGGAGAAGCAGGATATACATTGTTTTACTATCATTTTTTCCCACATTTTCATCCTTGATGCATTTACTAAATACAGAAAAATATTTTTCTTTCACCACACTTTGAAACTATGATTTAATGGCAGACCACCATTTTAACACCTTTTCTATGGCCAATAGCAATGAGAGCCATCCTGCTGGAACAGCTCTAAGGAGGCTATCTCCTTCAGTTTCTATAAAGTAAAAACCTCAAGTGTTCCTATGTGATGGAGCATCCAAACACTTTCACTATGAAAGCCTCAATGCCTCAGGTAAGCAAAACACACCCCTTTTTAGTAGGGTTGTGGACAAGGCCTACAGAACATTTACCAGAAATGATCTTTCAATTTTCTTTGGTAAAAAGTTTATAAACTAAAAGGAATTTGCCATAGTTAACCTTTGCAGTAACTGCCAAATATGCAGATAGATAAGCAAAGTCTAATTTGTATCTTTTGTTTTATGTTTTATCTATTGTTTTAATCAAAATCTTCTTAGAAATTTAAAAAAAGAAAAGGTTTGAGGTGCACCTGGGTGGCACAGGCGGTTGAGCCTCTGACTCTTGGTTTCCGCTCACACTGTAATGTCCGTGTGGTGAGATCGAGCCCTGCACCAGCCCCGCGCTCAGTGAGGAGTCAGGGAGTACCACATGACAGAACACCCATTATCATATTGTCCCTTGATTGTGCTTTGAATCTGAATAAAGTTATATTTCCTGATGCAGAGGTTGCAAGCAAAATGTCTCACAAACGAACAAGATGTTTGATAACAGATGTGTGGGTTGCTCACAGTACAAAGCTGATTCTATTAGTACATCAATTGATGCCTTAAATCATGGCAACAGGTCCTCTGTCATTATCTGAACTTTTAGAAAACACAGTGACACTATTCACAATGCCAAAAGTTCAACACTTTCTTTTTCCCCCTCTTCTGGGTGGGTTTTTTAAATTATTTTTTTTTTATTGAAGTCTAGTTGACACACAATGTTACATTAGTTTCGGGTGTCCAACATAGTGATTCAACAAGTCTATCCCTTGTGCTGTGCTCCCCACAGGTGTAGCTGCCATCTGTCCCCATACAGCGCTATTACAGTACCATTCATGACATCCGCTATGCTGTGACTTTCATCCCCATGACTTATTCATTCCAGATCTAACACTATCTTGATACAAAGCACAACAGTTAATCTACAGGCAGAGTTCAAAGTGGACTATTAACACTCATAATTACAGAATGAGACAACAATGGACAATCTATTCCTGTGAAGCATGGATCATAGTTTCAACATCAGCATTCAGAAGGATAAAAGCAAGAACTACACAAGGCAGATAATCTATGCCTTGTCCATTTTATAATGAAGACAGGGTTACGTTCAGCCCCTGTTTTGGGGGCTGCCATATTAGTTTTGTGCTTTCCTCCATCTGTCCCCACATTAAAACATTATTCAGTTCAACCACATTTCTCATCCAGAGAAGAAAGTGAGGCTAAGAAAGAGCAGGTCAAATTTACACAGCAAATCACTGCCAAATTTAACACTCCTCACCCTATATTACTGACCTCCAATTTAAAGATCTTGCTACTATAGCATCTAATTTTCATTGATCAGATTCTGACCGATTGACCAAAATTTATGAGAAAAGTTAAAAAATAATAGCAATATATAGGCAAGTAATTGAGATCTGAAGAAGATATTCCTGATTATCTTTATAGATATAAAGTTAGAATAAACCATAAGTAGTAATTTCTTATTCCACAATTATTTGCAATTGTTTGAAACTTGTTACAACAACATTTAGGGTAAAAGTTTACAACATATATAATTTCCATATGTTGTGGCCTGAATGAATGTGTCCCCCTCAAATTCACATGGTGAAGCTCCAATCCCCCCAAAGTGATAATATTTGGAAATGGGGCATTTGGGAGGTAGCTAGGTTTAGATGAGGTCATGAGTGTGGAGACCTCATAGTGGGATTAGTTCCCTTATAAGAAAAGATACCAGAAGGTGTTTATCTCCCTCCCTCTCCCTCTAACCCCCCCCCCCATTCTGTTCAGGCACTCAAAGAAGAAGTCATATGAGCATACCAGAGAAATGGCAGCTGCCTACAAGCCAAGACAAGAGGCTTCAGACTGAAACCAACCCTGCTGCTTCCAGAACTGTGAGAAATAAAATTCTGTTGTTTAAGCCACTCAGTGTATGGTATTTTGTTAGAGCAGCCTGAGGTGACTAAGATATCATCTGTATATTTGGAGCAAAAGATTATTCTCCTCAAACTATATGATATTAGCTATTTACAAGTATTGTCAAAACTAACTAAATTTTATAGAGGAAGAAATCACACATAATATTAGGTAATAATTTACACTTTGAATAAAATATAATAATATATTAAAAAAACACTCCTGAGGAAAATGTAGAGTGGAAATTGTAGATTATTGTGTATATATGTGTGTATGTGTATGAATTCGAGGTATTAGCCACGCATCCTTGGTTTCTTTATTGTGTTTTGGCAGCCTTCCCATTCCTTCCAACTCTCACTTGTATGAACTCTTCCTTGTTACCTCAGGCCTTGAGAGTCCTATTGATCTGGTTTCAGAAATGTAATTAGTTTAGACACATGAGCTGAAAAGGCCATTCTCCTTTGTTCATGCATTAGTGGTGTTTTCCCTACACCATAGCTGCACATTGATGCAGTCTCAATTCCCCACCCCAGCCCACTGGATTATGGCTTCACACCTTCCCTAACATGGCACATGATGACTTTATCTATACTAGAGCACACCAGAACATTCCAGAATGTTCTTTCCTGGTCCTATTAGCCTCTCTACACACTTCAGCCCCTTACAATGGTAAGAGATAGGAGTGCAGTCTCCACGTTAAGGATTCCATTTCCCTCTGCTTCTTCACTCTCACTTAAAGCTGCTTTGCAAAAACTCCTACCTCTGCTCTGCCAGCCATCCACATTCCTTTTGCTCTTCCAAACCCTCATTTTCCTCTTTTTAAAGTCTCTCTAACAGTCAAATTTTGATGCTCTTGGCTAATACACTGTACTGTTTTGCATTTCAACTGAGCCATTCTTAGTTACATATCATCTGTAGAAGCTGTGGAGCATGGGGATTAAGAGCATAGACTCTAGACTAGAGCCATTCTGCTTGGGTTAAAATAGTTTCTTCTCCCACTTCTTATTTCCATGACCTTGGGTAAAGTTACTTAACCTCTTTTTGTGCTTTATTTTTGCCTGTTCATAAAATGATAATAATGAGAGTAGAGTTGTTAAGATGTTGTGAGGATTAAATAAGATGATCCGTGTAAAGCACTTATGTACTTAGCATAAAATAAGTGATGAATCAATTGTAGCTATTAATAATCTATTCTTTCTACTATCTCCATGCTACGGTGCTAGGTGATATAGGTCAAATTTGTGATTTGAACGTATTGCATGGTTAGGTTATAGCAATTTTGAAATGTGCTCTAATCTTTTTTTTTTCTGGAATACATTACCAAAACTATTTCCTAAAATGAAATTAATAGGTTCAAGTCATATTGATTAAAACAGTATCAGATGAATTGAACTAATACTGGAATTCAAATCTTCCTCTTTAGAAATAATTCAGCTGAATCAGTAAGGCATAAATTCTGGTAACACAACTACCATTAATATCTATATGTTTGAGCATGTCACTAAAACAAATTGGATTGCAATTTTCACACATGATAAAATGGGAGGATTCAATTCATTTCAAAAATATTTGTTGAGCCCCTACTATCTGCTGGTGTCTTTAATAGATGATTTATATATATTATATCATTCATCTGTATAGCAGTGCTATGTAATAAGAGCGATTATCCTTATTTTGTAGCACCAAAACCATTGAGGCTCTGCCTATCTATCTCCCTGGTTAAGAAGATCAAATGCGTGAAAGTGTGGGTATTTTATAAATGAGAACATTATAAACTTCCCAAACATTGTATTACTTTAAATTCAATATACTTGTTTTGCAAAATACATCAATTCAGTAATTAAATTCTTGCCTATTTTTTCTCCCAGTGTTTTGATGGGATATCTGAATCATGAGAACCACTGACTAGTGTTTCTAGATTTGGATATGATGATTAAATTAGAATCTTTTCAAGATAATTAATGAAATATTAAAAGAAGCTTTGAAAGAAAAATACATTTTAGATTGGATAAATGTCATTATTCTAGAAATATGTATATTACACCATTTATTACACTATAATGATTATATATTAATGTGTCATTGTTATTATTGATTATATATATAATAATATATATTATTAAACAATTTGTGCCACAAACTAAAACAGCTAATGTGTGTGTGTATTTCAAATTTTAAGAACTTTTCATTTCATTACAAGTACTGAAGAAAAAAGGATTCCGAGACCTATAAATTAAATATAACTGGTTTTGAAAACAGAAGAAGCAAAAAAAAAAATCATATAAAATTGTTTTCCTGTGATAGACTCACACTTTCTTTATTTACCACCTGGGGATTTCTTCTTATAAGAAGTTGATGAAATAGATGGCAATCCAGAAGTGCCATGTCTCTGCAAAGGATATCCAACTATTTTTATTGGACAAGTGTCACTTTTAAAGTCGATGAATAGCAGATGTGAAGTAGTAATATCTAATGTTGAAAAATGAAGCCACCTAAGGAGCAAGAAATGATAGATAACTTGGTGCTGTTTTAGTATCACAAAAAGTTCATAAATGAAGAATAGCTTTGGTGATGTCCCAGTTTTGATGTATGGCCTGTAGCTGCAGCATTCCATTTCAGATTGACCCTTCTTTATAGATACGATAAAAATAAAATATCTCATTTCCTCCTGAAAACACTCAGTATGACTATATAAGTATGTATTTGCGGGCAATTGAAACACATTCCCTACTAGTACTCCATAAACTCAGCAGGGGTCCATGGGGACCTGGAATTTGGCCTGCAGAAATCTGTAATAGCAATTTTAAGCACTTGTAGGATAATGAGAAAATTTAGGCATTCTCAATAATACCATTCAATGCAGTGTATCTTCATTTCTTTAATAAAAAAGGAAATTCCTGCTGATCAAGTGTTACATAGCTTAAGGCTCATTTGGGGGGATATAATGGCCAATGCCTAATATATGCTCTTAGGGTTCATCTCAATATTAACCTTTTATGATTCCAGTGGGGTTAGAGGCTTAATAGAATGAGGTAAAGTTATTAAAACATATAACTTTATAATACACACATTTCTCACTGTTCCCTCCAGAGTCAAAATGTTTCTTCTCAATCTAAATGAGGCAGGGAATGATTTATCCACATGTTCTTCCCAGTTCACATTTATCTTTAATGAGAACTTTGCCAGTTAGTTTATTTTTGTAATTAATGACACTTTGCTCCAGAAAAAAACAAACAAACAGATGTCAATCAGTAAAAAATAAAAGACAGCCTATATATATATATATATTTTTTGGCAATCCAGAGTCCTCGTGTGAGTGTGTGTGTTTTGTACTTTCTATATCATTTTAGAATCACAAATCATGACTTTCTTTTCCAATGTTCATTACTTAAGGAAGTTTTGCAGAAATGCTGCCTAATACTTTCTGAAGGTCAACTGAAAGTGAGTCTGTGGCCTGGTCAGATAAGAGAACAGCTCCTAAAGCCATGCTATTCACATCATTACTCAGAAAGTGAGGAACATAGAAGTCAGTCTGGAAATATGAGTTATGTGGGTTAGAGAAGAATATATAATTCTGTTCAGTAGAGTGTGAAAGTTTCCATATATCCGCTACTCCTAAATCAGTAATAGCTGAGGACGAAGCTCTATGAGCTTTTTAAATAAAATGGCATTCTTGATAATGTATGCCAAATCTCTCTGAAGCAGGATCCAAGGCCACACAGTAAGTCACCACTCCAAATTGTCTTACTAAAGGTATTATTTTGAATTTTGAGAGAACTGTATGTGGGTTGCCATGTAAATTTGTTTTATGTTGGATCATTTATGAAAGAAGCAAAACACCACCAAATATTTCCTGTTCCTCTGAACTTCATGTCAACTTAAAATATTTAGGGTGCTGGGATGATTGGCTGAGGGGGATGCTAAGTAAAAATATGCTGAAGTCATACCATATACCAGATTGATGTGGATATTATTTAATTTATTCAGCACACATAGATATGCACACCCAAATATGCAACTACTGAGGTGGGAAATTGAGACATGAAGTTAAAATAACTTCTCCAAGACCAGGAAACAACAAAGTTGCAGACTTGAGTCCATATTACTACAAAAATTAATGTTCTTTTCCCCACAAGGAAATGTGTGCCCTGCTATATTTTATTTTAGTAATGTACACATATTTATCCCCATGAAACCTTCAGCTACCCAAGGGATAGAACCTTCATGCAGTTGATTTTTGCAGCCTCACAACACCTAGCTCCATGCTGTGCAACTAGTTGGCACTCAGTGGAGGGGGTTAGCGGACTGAACTAATGAATACTGACCTCAAGTATTGGCAAAAAAATATAAATGTAAATGCGATGAATGAATATATTTTGGAAAATTGTCCTTCGGGTACAAAAATGAGGATACAGAGACCGCCATTGGTAGTACCCTGATGTAGCTCTGATGTATCTTTCCCTGCAGTTGGAGGGAACCTGTACATATCCTCTTATCCTAGCACCACCGGCAGTATGGATAACCAGGTCTAGGGCTGCAGCATTTAGTCAGGAAGCAGAGTGAAGCCTCCTGGCCCATTGGAGTGTCATACAAAATAGAAATAAAATAGACATACTGGTGGGAAAAGATAAAATTATAACTTTCATACTACACTGTATCCTTCTTGAGGACAGGATAATTAGTATCTTAATTCTCTCTCTATTCCTAGCACCTGGCACAGTGTCAGGGTCTATTTTTCCCCAAAAATGAAGTGAGGGAGTTCTATAATCTCTAAGGTCACTTTTGGTTCTCACCTGACATCATGACTTTGCACATTTTCTTCCTTCCACCTGCAATGCCTTTCCTCTCTCACTTCCTCTATCTTACCATCCCCTGCTTGATTTCATATCTCGACCCAAGCATCCATTCCTCTGAATAACTTTTCCCAGCTCTTCTAGTGACATTTTATTCTCCTTTCCCTATATTCCAATTGCACCTGGAATATACTACTTAAGTAAGAGACAGTTTCTGCATATCTAGGGAACAACTGAGCTGCTTTTGAATCCTGCTTCCACTATTACTATTCAGAAAGTTCTCCTCCCCTCTTGACTTCAGTTCCCTCAACTGTAAAGTACAGTTTTGGTCTAGTTGATCTCTAAGATCCAACACGACCAAGCTGAGCAGAGACAAGGTACACTAAACAGTTCATATCCAAGATGAGAACCATTGGTACTTTGGGTCAGGGGATGACTTTCTTTGGGTTCTGTTGGTACATCTTCTGTCTTAGTCCTAGTTTTTATTCATTTGATTGGTGGGTGATGCTTTTGAGGATAGAAGATTTCTTTTTCTTTAAAAGATTTTATTTATTTATTTGACAAAGAGAGACACAGTGAGAGAGGGAACACAAGCAGGGGGAGTGGGAGAGGGAGAAGCAGGCTTCCCGCTGAGCAGGGAGCCGGATGCGGGGCTTGATCCCAGGACCCTGGGATCATGACCTGAGCCGAAGGCAGAAGCTTAATGACTGAGCCACCCAGGTGCCCCGAGGATAGAAGATTTCAAAGTTGGTCACTTTAACATTTTATTACCATCTACCCAGAGAATCCAGTTCTCAAGAGGACAGAAAATTATTAGATAGAGCAAACAAACAGCCATGACAGGGGTTCTCTTTTACCTTCCATGGTCAGAACAAGTATAGCTTTAGGACAACAGAGGAAGCCATCAGATGATGTGAGTACCTTCAGCACCAGGAACTTTTCTCTACCCTGTCAGGCTGTCCCACTTGCTCCAGGAACTGGACAGTTTATATGATTTTAGATAAATAACTCTTTAGAACAGGTATCTAGAAGCTCATCCTTCTTGCCTTTGGGTTCTGTCTTTCAACTTGTAGTCAAGTTTGGCATGGCCTTGGGGGTCCAACATTCTACAAAGTAATCTACATAAGATATGGGCATTGCTTTAAAAAAAATAAAAGGTTTTGTAAGAGGAAATATGCAAACTTATATAGAAAAGGCTTTGTAACTATTTTATAGGCTAATAATCAAACAGAACTTGATTGTTACTGTTTCTCATATATTTTACACACGATGAGAAAGAGAAAAAGGCATTATATGAATCCCAGACTGGGAAAAAGAAGCCCTATGCCTCTGTCCTTGGTTTTTCATAAGTTATACCATGATAGACACACTATTATAATTTCACAGGAAAAATATTTATATGTCAGTGTGTTTGCTGGCCCGCATGACCTAAATCTAAAAAAAAAAAAAAAAAAAAGGAAAATGCATATTATTAGCTAGAGCAGTTGTTTTTCTTCCTAGGTAAGCATTATAATCATTTTTCGTGCTATATAAAGCTACCAACGCAGGGGTGCCACTCCTTAACAATAAATCAGAATTTCCAGAGATGAGGCTCTGAGGAATCCTTTCAAATCTGGAGTGTTGAGTCCCTCAGTTCTTGTATTATTATTTCTTTGATAATTCCTGCCTCACCATTTTCTATGTTTTCTCTTTGAATATGTTTCCTACACTGTCTCTGGATTTCTGAAATGTTGGATGATCTTTGGATTGCTTGACAATCATTAAGAGTAAAACCAAATACATACTGATTGAGAGCTCACTTTGCAAAGGTGGAAGTACATGATGATCAGGTGGTAAACTGGTGGTCTTACTGAAGAACCACTGAATATCAGCCTCTCAAAGTTATTTTTATGTGGGCAGTTTCTCAGGAGAATAATCCACCAATATTATGCCACGTGACATAACCTGTTCTGTGAGGAGGAAAGGGAGGGAGGGCTGGGAGTCTCAGTGTGCACACTTTCACTTAAACCTTTTGTTTTCAACTCTGGATCTCACCACTGGCCTCCTTCATGTTAAGTGTCCCAAAGTCTTGAGCTTCCCAAGTTTAACTTTCAGAAACAAAACCTTTGATCTCTTATCTGGGAGTAAAAGAAAATGGGTCACTGCTGTGGAGGGTGAGGGCGGAGACCTGGATGTTCATCAGCTCTACACACAGACTTTCAACAAGTCCCTCTGTTTTTATTCCAGCTCCCCACTCCTGTCTTCTGCAGTATCTGAGACTTCAACATGAGCCATTCTGATTTTGTCTGAAAAATCACCTTGCCTCTATTTATGTCTGGCCCATGTTGGCATTTTTATGTTATAACTTCCTCCACCTCCAACTTCAATCACCACTCTTCCATCCATTTCCAGGTTTCTTTTGAAAATGTACTTCCTCTACTAGAATATAAGCTACATGATGGCAGGGATTTTTGCCTGTTCTGCTCGCTGATTTGTCCCCAGTGCCAAGAACAGTGCCTGGCACATAGTAGGCACTCAATACATATTTGTCAAATTAATGCTGAAATCTTTTCTTTTTAGCCAGTGTAACTTGCCTTATTTGCTTTGTCTTTAAATTTTTATGCAATTTTTGCTACTTTACTATCATTTCAGCAGTGTTTCTGAAGAGAAGGATGGTAAACATGAGAATTCAATCCACCATGTGAATAAGTATAACTTATTTTAAGGTGTCTAAATTAGACTGAGTACCCTCTGAGAGATCATGAAAGGGTTTCATTTTCCAGACTCCTTACAAATTATATGCTTAGCCCAATCTAGCCCTCACTGCTTTCTCAGCCATCCCAGCTTGTATTCTTAATGAATAATTCATTAATTTCTTCATCCACTTATCCATCTATCCATTCACTCTTCACATTTACCCATTCATTCATTTATTTTAGATACACTTATTGAGGATCCACTCTGTCAAATATCTCTGTGGGCACCAGGAATACAATGATGCATAGGCCATGCCCTCGAGGTGCTCACACTTCCTGAATAGAGGCCTGCAAAGTGGTTGAGAGACTCTTTGACTCCCTGTTTCTAGCTAGTACCTGTCTCTAATGAGAGAGTTGAGGTTTTTTCCAGGTCCCCTCCACTAGAGGACTCTCCCTGGTTAAATGTGAAGGAGCCCTGTCACATAAATGTGCTCACAGGCACACACATCCAGACATGCAGGTCAAGAGTAACCTACCCCCACCATTATTCTAGATATACACTATTTTTAGACCAAGAAAATACTTTTCCTTGAGTTACCATGCTTCCCTCTCTACATCTTGATGGAGGAAGAGAAAACAAGGACCATATCAAAAAAGCAATTTGGTACAAAATAATGCATTCAAATCCTTGCTGTTTACTTTAGAGAAAGCAAATAATGAGTGACACTTTCTACTTGTACAGTCCGATAATCTCCTGTCTGGCCCCCTGAGGACCCTGTAAAGGTACACTTTCCAGCAAAGTGGCAGAGTTGGCCAGAAAAAACCCAACAGACCCATTTAGAAGTATCCTTTTTGAAAGGGTTAGAGAACAAAGTACACAAAGTTGAAAAGGCAACAAGAGCAATGCTTTTACATTGGTAGCTTTTCTCAAGCTACCTATCTGACTATCCACAAGGCTGCTCTAGAGAACAACCACAACAAACCACAAGTTGCTAGACCCTGTGCTGGGAATAGTGTGGATGCAGGGGGGAAGCAGACTTTTAGTACCAGGACAAAACCTGCTAGGGTAGCCCCAGACTGAATCTCGCATCATACAAACCAGAAGAACACCAAACAAAAGTCAGTAACATGGAAAGAAAACACTCTTGAGTTTTCCTGTTACCAACTATTCATTAATTTACTCATCAACAAACCTTCATGGGTTTTCTTTAGTGAGGCAGCATGGAAAAAGAGAAAAAGAAGGAATCTGCAGTCAGATGAACGTAAATGCAAATCCTGTTCCACCACTTACTGTGTCTGATCTGGAGCTATTTATCTGAACTCTCTGACCCTTGGTTATTCCTTATGTTGAAATGGAGATTAAAATAGCTTTGCTGCTTCACTGGGATGTTATGAAGTTTAAATGAGATAATGTATGTAAAAGCAGGCTTGCAGTAAATGTATTTGTAACTGATATTATATATACATGGCTGGTACACTCAATCTGCAATTACAGTTCCCAATGATAAAGTTATCTGAAAATAAATTAAAAAGACATAGGCCCCATCTAAGCGTCAGGCTTAAACCTGAAAAGTGGAATTGCTGTTGTTACTGTGTGGGTGCTTTATAGAACGTATTACTTTTGAGAAGATGATCATTTTAGTCTTATTGTACCATTTATCACACAAATGTTATACGCCTGCTTAGCATTCACCTCGTCTCTGAAATCTGCTCACTGTTACTCGCAAGATTTCCTCATACTTCCTGTCACTGATGTCCTATTTCCTCCAGGTTTCTAAGCTTTGTCTCTTTATCAATGTTTTATTCCAGCCTTTTTTCTCCAAAACCTGGCAGGCTTCATGAAGGAGATTGAGCTCAGCAGTCAGTGAAAATAGAAAGCTAAGGAAAGCAGCCATGATCAAGGACTGAGGCCAAAGAGATGAAGGTCAAAAAAGATGCTAGTTGCTCTGGGGTAAAGAAAAGTAGAATAAAGGACTGAGAATCAGGAAAAGAAGATGAGCAGTCAGTAAAAGAATATTGAAGGAACTGCCCTCCATTTATGGAGTACTTGTTAGGTGTAAGGGATGATGGGAGGCATCTATAGTTATTACCTAATTTAAGACTCACAACTCCCTATGAGGGAAGTACTGGTATAATGTATCTGCAGTATCCACACTTGGAAAACAACTTTCCATAAGAGAGCACTAATCTTTAGATACATGAAAAGGCAGGACATAGACAGAGGCAGTGTAATTAAATGTGAAGAACAATGAACTTTTCAGAAGACCTGAGTTTTATTCCCAGCTTTGTCACTTGTTGTTATTTCACACAAGTCCCTCACCTCTCTGAACTTTAGGTTCCTCTTCTGGAGAATCTAGATAATAAGCCCTGCTTACCTTGGCACTGCTGCTGTGGATCACATATGAGGTCACACACAGCCATAATGGTTAAAGCTGTGAGTTCTAGAGCTAAGGGGCTTGGCTTCCAAACCTAGATAAGTAACTATGTAACTTTGGGCAGCTGTTTACCTCTCAGTCCTTCTGTCTCTTTTCTCTCTAAAATAGGGATAAATTCCACATTTCTTCTGGTTATAATGGAGTAGCTAATGCTCTAAAGTGTGCTTTGAATCCTTTCCTCTTCCGTCTCCTGAGAGAATTAACTTAATTTTAAAAATTTAAATTCAATTAATTAACATATAATGTATTCTTTGTTTCAGGGGTAGAAATCAGTGATTCATCAGTCTTATATAATATCCAGTGCGCATTACAACACATACCCTCCCCAGTATCCATCACCCAGTTGCCCATCCCCACACTCCCCTTTCCTTCCCTCCAGGAATTAACTTTTTTTTATTATGTTATGTTAATCACCATACAGTACATCATTAGTTTTTGATGTAGTGATCCATGATTCATTGTTTGTGTATAACACCCAGTGCTCCATTCAATACATGACCTCTTTAATACCCATCACCAGGCTAACCCATCCCCCCACCCCTCTCCCCTCTAGAACCCTCAGTTTGTTTCTCAGAGTCCATAGTCTCTCATGGTTCATCTCCCCCTCCGATTTCCCCCCCTTCATTATTCCCTTCCTACTATCTTCTTTTTTTTCTATTTTTTAACATATAATGTATTATTTGTTTCAGATGTACAGGTCTGTGATTCATCGGTCTTACACAATTCACAGCACTCACCATAGCACATACCCACCCCAATGTCTATCACCCAGCCACCCCATCCCTCCCACCCCCCACCACTCCAGCAACCTTCAGTTTGTTTCCTGAGATTAAGAATTCCTCATATCAGTGAGATCATATGACACATGTCTTTCTCTGATTGACTTATTTCGTTCAGCATGATACCCTCCAGTTCCATCCATGTCGTTGCAAATGGCAAGATTTCATTCCTTTTGATGGCTGCATAATATTCCATTGTATATTATATACCACATCTTTGTCCATTCATCTGTTGATGGACATCTTGGCTCTTTCCATAGTTTGGCTATTGTGGACATTGCTGCTATAAACTCAACACCCAAAGGGAATTAACTTTTAAATAACCACTCTGCGTTATCTCATTATATCATTGATTTGTCACATCTACATTTAAACACATCATTTCCATTTTAACCTTTGTCCCCCTCCATATCCCACCAGTCACTACCCGATATCTGTCATCTACCTTAGCTACAAATCATTCAACAGCCACCTTTCTACTGTAATTAGCATTCTGCTCCTACCAGTTTTTTGAAATTGCTCCCATAAGCTCATTGATAATCTTTTCCTATTTCTCAGTCTTCTGACCTATGACCACTTCTCACTGCTCTGAGAAAACTCATCCACTCCAATGGACTCAATGAAATCAAATCCAATTGCCATCAATGAAATCAGTTCTCAGTTACAGCCCCTACGGGAATTATTGAAATATCCAGAAGTTCATGGCTGGGGAGAATGTGTAGCTTTAAAAACACCTACTACAAATGGCAGTCATTGTTAATACAGACTATTGAATATAAACTCTAAAAATACTGGATAGCAGGGAAATAGAAAAGATAGCCAGAAAACATCTTATTTGTGAATCATATTCAGAAATATCCCAAGGAAACTTCACAACACTAAAGACAATGAAAACAAAGAGAAAACACAATTACCTAAAATTTGACATAGACTACTTAGTAGCAAGTAAATTGACAATATACTACTTAACAGCAAGATTGAAACCAGAATATAATAGAATAAAAATTACCAAATTTTAAGAGAAAAAAAAAAAAACTGTAAACCTAAAATTCTATACCTAGGTAAATTATCATTTAAAAGAGGAGGCAAAATAAGGATATGGGGACAGTAAAGCCCTGAGAGACATTACAACTAACACATCTTTACTAAAAAATATAATAAAAGATGTAATTCAGAAAGAGGGAAAGTTAACTGAGATAGAAGGAATGAGAAGCTGGAAGGAATTGTGAACAAAGCCATTCAAATACACATAGGTAATCCAGAATGAGAATAAAATGTTTGAAATAACAATATCTGTAATAATGATTATTTGGGGAATAAAGAAGTTTCAAAACTGAATTTAAAATGTAGAAAAATTAAAAAACCTGAATAGGCCAAAATTCATGACAGCGTAGGGGTCAAGGGCAGGCTGCCTCAAGATAGGCCATTTTGGCATGAAGATTATTTTGAGCTAAAAAGCAATCAAAACTCAGGAGATTCAGGAAAAGCTCTTTACCCACCACCCCCCTGCAGTTGCCTAAAAATAATTTAGAGAACTTGCTGTAGGAAGAGAGCTATCACCATAGATAACTACATTATGACATAAACTAATATGATAAACAAGGAGGAACCTAACAAAACCTGCTTGATCCAAGTCCTCTGCATCCCATTGTTTCCTAGTGGCCCAGCAAACATCTGTTTACCAAACATTCAGTCTTTTTCATCTTCCTGTGAAGTACATTCCTTCCCTTTAAAGTCCCATACTCCAACCCCCTTCTCCTTAGTTCAGAATGACTTATGTACCTCATTTTGTTTAACTGTGTTTGGAATTTCCATGTCTATATGGGTTCCCCATTTGTACTCTATTAAATTTGATTTTCTCCTGTAAATCTGCCTTGTATCAATTTCAATCTTAGTCCACCTAGAAGGACCTAGAAGGGGACAGGACAACAGGAATTGAATCAGCAGTTAGAAAAAGACTATTTCCTCCCCCAAACCAAAGGATTTAGAACTTTAAAAACATGCATTTCCAAATATTCAAGGACCAGATAATCTCTATCTTTCCATCTTTTACAAACTGGTCTAGAAAATCTTAAATGATAGAATACTTACCAAGTTTGTATTGAGACCTTGGTAAGATAAAAGTAGTTCAAGAAGATTAAAACTTTAGGTCAATTTCATTTGATTATAGATAGAAAAATGCTGAATATATTATAACCCAACTAAATTCAGTAAAATATATGTGCATACAAAAATAACATGTATATATAAGCATATAAATTTTATGTGAGTTTCTGTGTGTGTGTGTGTATGTGCTTATATTATAACATTAGAAGGCTTTACTCAGGAATATAGCCATGGTTTAAATTAAGTCAACTATTTAACATAACTCATCATGTTAATATGTTAAAGGAGAGTAATCACAGAATCATCTCAGTAAGTAGCAATAAAGCATTTTGCAAATTTCAATACCAATTCTTGATTTTTAAAAATGCTGAGAAAACTAGGAATAGAAGGCAATCTTCTTAATATGATGAAGTGTAACTTCGAAAAACCTTCAGCAAACATCATACTTAATGATGAAATGTTTAAAGTCAAGAATAAGGAAAGGGCATGCGCTGTCATTTTTATATTCAACATTGCACACTAGGTCATAGCCAGAACTGTAAGATGAGAAAAATAACTAAAATATGTAAGGATTTGTAAAGAAAGAAAAAGAGAGAGAGACAGACAGAAGTTCAGTATTCCCAAATAATATGATTGTTTATATGAAAAACCCAAGAAAACCTATGCTATAAAACCATTAGAACTAATGAGGAAATTCTAATGGAAAAATTAGAGACAAGACAAATACAAGAAAAAATAAATCACATTCTTACACAACACTAATGATTAGACAATGTATTTTTATAAAGACTACTATTTGCATATTGTTTAAAACTATAAGATACCTAGGAAAATATTAATAGAAAATATGCCAGTTCTTTGTGGAGAAAACTATAAAATGTTATATGAAATAATAAAATAAATTTAAACAAAAGAAATATATACCATGTATTTGGTTAGAAAGAATATGAATAATAAATACACCACTTTTCCATTAATACATAAATTCAGTGCAATCCTAATTAAAATTACAATAAAAATTTTTCATGGAATTTGAGAAGTTTATCCTAAAAATTAAATGGAATTGTAAAGTGCCCAGAATAAATAAAACAATTAAAAAAATATTGTAAGGGGCTTTCCATATTAGAGAGCAAGAATTATTATAAAACTAAAGCTATAGCACCTAAGACAGTATGGTACATGGAAGTACAGACAAACAGACCAAAAGATCACAATATGGAGACTAGAAACAAATTCAAAATGTATGGGATCTTGATCTGTAATAGATGTAGTACTATAAATCCAAGGGGAAATGATGGGGTATTTTAATAAATGGTGCTAGTACAATTAGCTGTTCACAAGGAAAAAATAATTCCCTACCTCAAATCATACACAAATGTCAACTCTAAACAGATTAAAGACCTACATGTAAAAATCAAATTATATAATTTAACGAAGCAAACAAAAGAGACTAGCATTATGGGCTCAGGTTAGGGAAGGACCTCTTTAAAAAGGCATACAAAAGTTCACACCATGCTACAACATGGATGGACCTTGAAAATATTATGCACACTGAAGGAAACAAGTCACAAAATATGACATATATGATTCTATTTATATGCAATGTCCAGAACAGGGAAATCTACAGAGACAGAGAGTTGATTGGTAATTCCTTATGGCTGGAGGGATGAGGGTTTGGAGGATCTGTTTGGAGGTTTCTTTTTAAGGTAACAAAAATGTTCCAAAATGGACTGCAGTGATGGTTGTACATAAGTATGAATATACTGAAAATGACTGAATTTTACATGTTAAATGGGTGAATTGTATAGTGTGTGAAATTTACCTTAAAGCTGTAAAAATATAAGGTCAAATGATAAATGAATAGGTTGAGACACAGTGCTTGACAGCCACTGAAATTTAAAAAGTGTAGAATAAAACAAAATATAAACAAAGTGAAAGGGCAAGCAACAGACTCAGAAGATATTTACAAAGTGCATATAACTAACAAAGGTACTCACAAATTTCAATGAAAACAACTCAAGGAAAAAAGGGCAAAGTATATATATAGGTAAATGTCATTTCTGTATGAAAAACAGAAAAACAAAATGGTGCTTAATTACACTGGAAATCAGGAAAGTGCAAATTAATACTATAAATAAGACTGACAAAAATGAGAATGTCTGACAATACCAAGTGTCGGCAGATGTAGAAGCAGGAATTCTCATGTAGTGCTGGTAGGAGTATACATTTCTATAATCAGAGAGGAAAGGTTTTTGACAAGATCTAACGTTAAAGATGCATGTACCCAATAACCTAATAATCCCATTCCTGAAAATTTTTCCTATTATTGTATGAGATGTGCAATAATTTGCACATAATATTAACAATGTCAAATTGGAAACAACACACATTTCCATTAATAGAAGAATGGGTAAATACATCGTGGTTCACTCAGGCAGTGGAACAGTAAACAGCCTTTAAGTTGAAAGAACCCGGGGCGCCTGGGTGGCTCAGTCGTTAAGCGTCTGCCTTCGGCTCAGGTCATGATCCCAGGGTCCTGGGATCGAGCCCCACATCGGGCACCCTGCTCCGTGGGGAGCCTGCTTCTCCCTCTCCCACTCCCCCTGCTTCTGTTCCCTCTCTCGCTCTGTCTCTGTCAAATAAATAAATAAATAAATAAAATCTTTAAAAAAAAAAAAAAAAAGTTGAAAGAACTCTAGGTGCATGTATCACATGGATTAATCTCAAGAACATAACATTAGATGAAAAAGGCAAGTTGTGAGAGGACATAAAAAGCTTAACAGCCTAGATGTAGAGATTTAAAACATATAAAACATACTGTGTGTTGTTTATGGATGTAAGGGATGGTCTAGGTTGTGCTGTGGTAAAAACAACAAGACAACAAAATAATCTCAGAAGTTTCAAGCACCAAAGATTTATTTCTTACTTGTGCTGCATATCAATTGGAGGTTGCTAAAGGGTTCTCCTCCACATCATCCTTATTCTGGGGCTCAGGCAGATGAAACACCCACCATCTGGAAAACTGTAGGTTGCTATGAAAGATAGAGTTTTTGAGGGTCTCAGATGAACAATTAAATGATCTGGCTTCAAAATAACACATGTCAACTCAAATCATAGCTTATTGGCTAGAAGTAATCACATGGTCCCCTCCAACCACAAGGGGGCTTGGAATGCCAACCCATTATTTGCTCAGAGTACTAAGAGCTGAAAATATTTGGTGAATAGAATTAACTATCAAGTTTGGTATGTGTAGACACCAAATTCAGGATCCTACTAGGCAGCATGGAACAAGAAGTGAATAAAGCACAGATACAAACAGAAATTCATTCTATCTTTAATGTTTTATTTTTTGAAAAAGTAAAGGGAAGCCTGAATGAAATATAGTAAAATATTGAGATTTTTTTCAAAAGTGAATGGTACATTCACTTAGTACATAGGTACATAAGTGTTCATTTTATCATTTTATATAATTATCTATATAATGGAACTACTAAATAAGATTGAAGATGTGAGAAGAAAATAAAAATCAATTAACAGCTAGTTATCATACTTAGGAAGAAAAGAGAGAAAATATTAGGAAAGAAAAAGGCAAACGAACCTCTGGTACAGAGATCATTAAAATAGTTATAAGAGGATACATTGTATAGTTCTAATGTTTTATGAAACCTGACCAGAATGGGTGTTTTTTAGAAAAATAAATTCTCTGAATGACTCTAACAGACAAAAAGCAGAAATGGACTAATAATCATTAATCCATTTATGATAGAAATTGATAAAGATATCAAAGAACTATATTTCCTTCTTCCTCAGATTGTCAGAGCCAGATGGTTTCACAGGTAAAATTTTTAATTTTTGAGAAGTTGATGATACAACTTTAATTTATTCAGTGCCTTTGGAAAGCATATGCGAAGTGTTTAACATTTATTATTTTGTGATATCTTCTGAAGAGACCTGTTTGATTAATTTTATTATTTATGCCCATTTTTTAAATTTCAAAACAAAGAAAAAGCAGGGCCAGATTTTATTTTATTTTATTTTTTATTTAAATTCAATTAGCCAACATATAGTACCTCATTTGTTTCAGATGTAGCGTTCAATAATTCATCAGCTGTGTATAACACCATTACTCATCACATCATGTGGCAGGGCCCAATTATAAATCCATTTCTCTCTCTGGCTACAGAGATCATTCTTTTAGAACTCATATTCTCTGTTAAAAAGAAATCCACAGGCCCAAAATGGCCTCACTTAGGCTAAGTCCCCAAACTGGGGCTTACTACATAATTTAATTACAGTTTCAACCTTCCTCAGAAATGTAGTCTGCATAGTCAGGAATTTTCTAATGGGTGCCAACAATTCTGCCACCTTGGCCTTCTCCATCCCCCAAAGGAAGATGAAGTAATCTTCATGATAAGACCCTTTACTCTTCCCCCTAAGGGAAAGCAACCTTACCTGGAACAATCTTTTTCTTTTGCTAATAACTTTCCTGCCCCCACCCCTTCTTCTATAAAAATCTTCCATCTTCTACTTGTTAGATGGGATGCTGCTGGATTCAAGAACTGTTTAATAAAGCCAATTAGATCTTCAAATTTACTCTGTTGAAATTTGGTTTTTAACACCCTATAATGTCTATGCGTTTTAAACTGTTTTAGAACAGTGAATGACAAGGAAACTTCTCCAATTATTTTTTTTAAGGCAGCATAATACTAATACCCAACCCCAACCTGATGAAGATAGCAAATGATAAGAAAACTACTGAAAAATATGCATTTACAAGTATTGAGGCAAAAATCTCAAATGAAACATTTGTTAATATAATCCAACAGCAGATCAACAGAATAATACATAATGATGAAGTGGGAGGCATTCTAGGAATGCAAAGAGTTCAATAATAGGAATCCCATAAGAACTGCATAAATATAATTTACCATATTAATAAGTCAAAAGAGGAAAAAATATGGACATCCTGGTAGATGCCAATAGAGGAATTTATAAAATTAAACCTTCATTAAAATATGAATACTTCCTTAAAAAGTATAATATGTGACTCAAATTAAAAGCCTTATATTTTATTATAAAAAGAATAAGTGAAAAGACTGAATTTAATTCCAGGAACAAAATTAAGATGCTGCTTTCACCACTATTATTTAAAGTTGTTTTAAAAGTGCTAGATAATGCATTTAGATAAGAGAAAACACTCAAATTTTACATATTTGATATGAAGGAAAATGCAAAATAATAATTAATATCTACCATTTATACCAACAAAAACAAATTAAAATATAATGGAAAAAGCCCATTTACATAACCAGTCAAAAATAAAATGAAAATTAAATACCAAGGAATAAATTTCACAAGCAATGTGTATGTACTAAATGAAGAAAACTACCATATAAAACTTTACTGAGGGAAATTAAAAGAAAAAAACCTGAATAAAAGTAGAGCAATGTAGAAAAGGCAGTAATTTAAAGATGTCAATTGTCCCTGTGTCATAAAATGCTGATTAAAATGAGGTATTTTTCACCCTTTGGATTCATAACAACAACAAAAAATCTTTGCAAAGAAGGAAGAATATGAAGAAACCTGCTGTTAGGGAAGGTGTGGGAGTGAGCACATTCACAAATAATACTGAAAATGCAAATTGTTCCAGCTTTTTGGAAAGGCAATTAGTATTGTGCTTTCTTAACAAATTAGATGTATGACTCAAATTAGAAGCCCCATGTTTAATCATAAAAAATTTACAATATCAAAATTAATGCCAGGAACAGGAGAAAAATGCTTACTATTATAAAATTTTTTTGAAAGCATGAGGTACTTATGTTATAGAAACGCATAGACAGAACAATGCAATAAACTAGAGGGTTTAGACATATATAATCATATACTGTAATTATAAATATAATACAAACAGCCATTTTCAATCTTTGGGGGGAAAATGGACTAATCAATAAATCATTTGGGGGAAATGGATTATCTACTGAGAATAGCAATAGTAATAAGACTAAGTCCAGCTAATATCAATTATCTACTTACATGTACCAAGTTTTGCTCTGAATTCTTTGAATAGATTCCTTCATTTTCATCACAAGCTTGAGTCATGGAGTATGATCACTCCCTTTTTGCAAATGAAGAAACAGATTCCAAGAGGTTAAGTGATTTTTCTCAAGGTCACTCGGCTACTAGGTGGTAGAGGCCAGACACAGGTCTTTCTTATCCTAGAGCCTAAGCACTAGCTGATTACTAGCTGATTACTAGCCTGATTACTACCTCACTCCAAAACAATCAGATAAATTCCAGTTAGATTAAATATTTAAACATTAAAAATCAAACCACCCTTAGAAAAAGATATTTATAAATGCTTTTTGTGATCTTCATGTGGGAGATGGCTTTCTAAGCCTCACTGGTATACCTAAGAGCCACAAAATTTTGATAAATATGATCATATAAAAATGTAAAGCTTCTTTTTAGCTAAAAATACCATAAGGAAAATTAAAAGACAATCTGGGAGGAAGTATTTGTAATACATTTGACAGACTAATTTCTTTAATATTCACAGAGCTTGTGTAAATCAAAACTAAAAAGATGAGCAACATTATTTAAAAATGGGCAAGAAAGGAGGGAGGCAAAATGGTCAAAGAGTAGGGGACCTCATTTCATCTGGTCCCTTGAATTTAGCTAGGTATCTATCAAATCATTCCGAACACCTATGAATTCAACCTGAGATGTAAGAAAAGAATTGCTGGAATTCTACAAATAGAAAAGCGACCACTTTTTGCAAGGTAAGAGGTGCAAAGAAGTGAAGCTGAGGGGATATATTGGAAGATAAATGGCAGGGGGAAGGAACCTCTGTAAGCAGGCCCCAAAAAGTGATATAGCCCCAGAGCACAAAATCGGAACTTTTAAAAGTTTGCTCCAGTGAGAGATGTCCCTCCTTGAAAGGTGCTCAGGTGGTGAAGTAGGCAGAATCCTAAGTGGGACAGTGTGGTCTCAGGATCCCCAGGGTCCTGAGACCTGGGAAAGAACAGGGGTGCCTGAGCCGGCAGGGTTCCCAAGCATTGGAGTGGGGAAACTGGCTGCAGTCAGTGAGCCCGGGAGGGAGGGTCTCAGCTTGGTTCACCATAAACCTCGAACCATGCAGGACTGGGCCACTGCTGTCTGTGCAGGGGCCCTGCAAAGGGCAGAAAAATGGTGACCCTCCTCCCTCTTCTAGGAGGATCAACACAGGTGAGCACCGCAGGACTCTGCAGAGTTTGGTGCACAAAAAAGTGAAGATTGCTTTTCCCTGAGGGTTTACTGAAGAGAGGGGGCCTCAATTTTTCAGCTCCAGGGCTGGAGATTGGGGTACTGCCATTTTTATTTTCATCCTCTAGCATGGTGCAGAAAGCCTTCAGGTAACAAAAGCCACATAGAGCAACCTGAAGCAGCTTACATTGAGCCTGGTCCCCTGGCAAGGGGTGGTGCCATTCCGCCCAGGTAAAAACACCTGAGAATCAGCACAGCAGGCCCCTCCCCCAGAACACCAACTGGAACATCAGGTGAATTCCAAGTTTATGGAGCACACAGAATTGCAAAATTCTAGTGCTAGGGGAAAATATTATATACAATTCAAGGTTTTTTTCTCATGATTCTTTTATCTATCAATTTGAAAATTTCCTTTTGCCTTTTTTTCCTTTTCAACTAGATTCTTATTTTATCAACTTTTTGTTTTTAAGTCTTTTTTTAACTTTCATTTTTACATTTACATTTTATAAATATATTCTTCATTTTTGGCTTCCTTTCATCACTGTATTCAATTTTATTTTTGTATATATATAAGTTTTGCTTTCTTTACAATTTTGGGATTTAGTGTCTTCTAACAAATAGACCAAAATACACCCAGGATCAAGTGAATCACTCTGTTTTGTCCACCTGGGAGATTATATTCTCTCCTTTTTCCCTTTTTTTCCTTTTCCTTTTCTCTTTTGGATTCTGACCTCTTCAGATTTATAGTGTGTATTTTGCTTGGGTTATGGTTGATATTTGTGATTCTGTTCTCTCGTTCATCCATTCTTCTCTGGGCAAAAGACCAGGAAGAGGAATTCACAATAACAACAACAACAACAAAAAAAAAAAAACAGATTTAATGCTCTCTGCCACAGATCTAATCGATATGGATATAAGTAAAATGTCAGAGGTGGTATTCAGGATAATGATTACAAAGTTATTAGCTGGGCATGCAAAAAGCATAAAAGACACTAGAGAATCTCTTAGTGCAGAAATAAAATCTAATGAGGCCAAAATTAAAAATGCTTTAACTGAGATGCAATCTAAAATGGATGTTCTAACAGGTAGGGTAAATGAGGCAGAAGAAAGAGTGACATAGGAGACAAGATGATGGAAAGGAAGGAATCTGAGGAAAAGAGAGTAAAACAACTAATGGACCATGAGAGGAGGCTTCAAGAAATTGGCAACACCATAAAGTGAAATAACATTAGAATTATTGGGGTCCCAGAGGAAGAAGAAAGAGAGAGGGACAGAAGGCATATTTTAGCAAATCATAGCTGAGAACTTCCCTAATCTGGGGAAGGAAACAGGCATTCAAGTCCAAGAGGTAGAGAGAACCCCCCTCAAAATCAATAACCAACATATAATAGTGAAGCTTGCAAATTTCAGAGATAAAGAGGAAATCCTGAAAGCAGCTCAAGACAAGAACTCCTTAACCTACAGAGGAGAAACATTAGACTGGCAGCAGATCTATCCACAGACACCTGGCAGGCAAGAAAGGGCTGGCATGATATATTCAGAGTACTAAATGGAGAAAAACATGCAGCCAAGAATACTTTATCCAGCAAGGTTGTCATTCAGAATGGAAGGAGATATAAAGAGCTTCCAGGACAAACAGAAACTAAAAGAATTTGTGATCACTAAACCATCCCTGCAAGAAATATTAAAGGAGATCCTATAAGTGAAGAGAGAGCCCAAAAGTAACATAGACCAGAAAGAAACACACAATCTACAGAAACAGGGAATTTACAGGTAAATACCATGGCACTAAATTCATCTTTCAATAGTTACTGTGAATATAATGGGCTAAACGCTCCAATCAAAAGACACAGGGTATCAGATTAGATTAAAAAAGCAACATCCATCCATATGCTGTCTACAAGAGACTTATCTTAGACTTACTTAAAGACACTCCCAGACTGAAAGTGAGGGGGTGGAGAACCATTTATCATGTTAATGAACATTGAAAGAAAGCTGGGATAGCAATCCTCATATCAGACAAATTAGATTTTAAACTGCAGACTGTAGTAAGGGATGAAGAGGGACACTATATCATACTTAAAGGGTCTATCCAACAAGGATATCTAACAATTATAAATATTTATACTCCTAACTTGGGAGCAGCCAATTATATAAACCAATTAATAACCAAATTAAAGAAAACATTGATAATGATACAATTATAGTACGGGACTTCAACACCCCACTCATAGCAATGGACAGATCATCTAAGCAGAAGATCAACAAGGGAACAAGGGCTTTGAATGACACTGGACCAGACGGACTTCACATATATATTCAGAGCATTCCATCCTAAAGCAACAGAATACACATTCTTCTCGAGTACACATGGAACATTCTCCAGAATAGATTACATACTGGGTCACAAATTAGGTCTCAACCAATACCAAAAGACTGGGATTATTTCCTGCATGTTTTTAGACCACAATGCTTTGAAACTTGAACTTAATCTCAAGAGGAAATTTGGAAGGAACTCAAACACTTGGAGGTTAAAGAGCATCCTGCTAAAGAATAAATGGGTTAACCAGGAAATTAAAGAAGAATTAAAAATATTCATGAAAACAAATGAAAATGAAAACACAACTGTTCAAAACCTTTAGGATATAGCAAAGGTGGTCCTAAGAGGGAAGAACATAGCAATACAAGCCTTTCTCAAAAAATTAGAAAAGTCTGAAACACACAAGCTAACCTTACACTTAAAGAAGCTGGAGAAAGAACAGCAAATAAAGACTAAACCAAGCAGCAGAAGAGAAATAATAAAGATTAGAGCAGAAATCAATGAAATAGAAACCAAAAGAACAATAGAACAGATCAATGAAACTAGAAGCTGGTTCTTTGAAAGAATTAATAAGATTGATAAACCCTTAGCTAGACTTATCAAAAAGAGAAAGGACCCAAATTAATAAAATCATGAAGGAAAGAGGAGAGATCATGACCAACACCAAGGAAATACAGTTTTAAGAACATATTATGAGCAACTATATGCCAACAAATTAGGCAATCTGGAAGAAATGGATGCATTCCTGGAAACTTATAAACTACCAAAACTGAAACAGGAAGAAATAGAAAACCTGAACAGACCCTAATCAGCAAGAAAATTGAAGCAGTAATCAAAAATCTCCCAACAAACAAGAGTCCAGGGCCAGATGGCTTCCCAGGGGAATTCTACCAAACATTTAAGGAACTAATACCTATTCTTCTGAAGCTGTTTCCAAAAACAGTAATGGAAGGAAAACTTCCAAACCCGTTCTATGAAGCCAGCATTATTTTGATCCCAAACCAGAAAAAGACCCCACCAAAAAGAATTACAGACAGATATCCCTGATGAACATGGATGCCAAAATTCTCACAAAGACACTAACCAATAGGATCCAACAGTACATTAAAAGGAATATTCACCACAACCAAGTGGGGTTTATTCCTGGGATGCAAGGGTGGTTCAACATTCACAAATCAATCAACACGATACATCACATTTGTAAAAGAAAGGACAAGAACCATATGATCCTCTCAATTGAAGCAGAAAAAGCATTTGACAAAATACAGCATCCTTTCTTGATTAAAACTTTCCACAGTGTAGGGATAGAGGATACATACCTCAATATCATAAATGCCATCTACGAAAAGCCCACAGTGAATATCACTCTCAATGGGGAAAAACTGAGAGCTTTTCCCCTAAGGTCAGGAACATGACAGGGATGCCTACTCTCACCACTATTGTTCAACACAATACTAGCATTCCTAGCCTCAGCAATCAGACAACAAAAAGAAATAAAAGGCGTTCAAACTGGCAAAGAAGCAAACTTTCACTCTTCACAGATGACATGATACTTTATGTGGAAAACCCAAAAGACTCCACCCCAAAATTGCTAGAACTCATACAGCAATTCAACAATGTGGCAGGATATAAAAATCAGTTGTATTTCTATACACTAACTATGAGACAGAAAAAAGAGAAATTAAGGAATTGATCCCATTTACAACTGCACCAAAAAACATAAGATACCTAGGAATAAACCTAACCAAAGAGGTAAAGGATCTGTACTTAGAAACTGTAGAACACATGGAAAAAATTGAGGAAGACACAAAGAAATGGAAAAACATTCCATGCTCATGGATTGGAAGAATAAATATTGTCAAGATGTCTATGCTACCCAGAGCAATCTACATATGCAATGCAATCCCTATCAAAACACTATCAACATTTTTCACAGAGCTGGAACAAATAATCTTAAAATTTGTATGGAACCAGAAAAGACCCTGAATAGCCAGAGGAATGTTGAAAAAGAAAACCAAAGCTGGTGGCATTACAATTCCGGACTTCAAGCTATATTACAAAGCTGTCATCATCAAGAGAGTATGGTACTGGCACAAAAACAGACACGTAGATCAATGGAACAGAATAGAGAGCCCAGAAGTGGATCCTCAACTCTAAAGTCAACTAATCTTTGACAAAGCAGGAAAGAATATCCAATGGAAGGACAGTCTCCTCAATAAATGGTGCTGGGAAATTGGACAGCCACATGCAGAAGAATGAAACTGGACCATTTTCTTACACCACACACAAAGATAAACTCAAAATGGATGAAAGATCTCAATGTGAGACAGGAATCCATCAAAATTTCTAGAGGAGAACACAGGCAGCTACCTCTTTGACCTCAGCCACAGCAACTTCTTGGTAGACATGTTTCCAAAGGCAAGGGAAACAAAAGCAAAAATGAACTATTGGGACTTCATCAAGATAAAAAGCTTCTGCACAGCAAAGGAAATAGTCAACAAAACTGAAAGGCAACCTACAGAATGGGAAAAGATATTTGTAAATGACATTACAGATAAAGGGCTGATATCCAAGATCTATAAAGAACTTATCAAACTCAACACCCAAAAAACAAATAATGCAATCAAGAAATGGGCAGAAGACATGAAAGACATTTCTCCAAAGACATGCAAATGGAACAGATACATGAAAAAATGTTCCACATCAGTCGGCATCAGGGAAATACAAATCAAAACCACAATGAGATACTACCTCACACCAGTCAGAATGGCTAAAATTAACAAGTCAGGAAACGACAGATGTTGGTGAGGATGTGGAGACAGGGGAACCCTCCTACACTGTTGGTGGGAATGAAAGCTGGTGCAGCCACTCTGGAAAACAGTATGGAGGTTCCTCACGATGTTAAAAATAGAGCTACCCTACCACCCAGCAATTGCACTACTGGGTATTTACCCCAAAGATACAAATGTAGTGATCCGAAGGGGTACGTGCACCCCATGTTTATAGCAGCAATGTCCACAATAGCCAAACTGTGGAAAGAGCTGAGATGTCCATCGACAGATGAATGAGTAAAAAAGATGTGGTATATATATATATATATATATATATATATATATATATACACTGGAATACTACTCAGCCATCAGGATGAATACTTACCACTTACATCAATGTGGATGGAACTGGAGGGTATTATGCTGAGTGAAATAGGTCAACCAGAGAAAGACAATTATCGTATGGTTTCACTCATAGGTGGAATATAAGAAATAGCACAGAAGATCATAGGGGAAAGGAGGGAAAACTGAACGGGAAGTCATGAGAGAGGGAGACAAACCATGAGTGACTCTTAACTATAGGAAACAAACAGGGTTGCTGGAGGGGAGGTTCATGGGGGGATGCGGTAATTGGGTGATGGGAATTAAGGAGGGCACGTGATGTGATGAGCATGGGTGTTATATGCAACTGATGAATTACTGAACACTATATCTGAAACTGATGATGTACTATATGTTGGCTAATTGAATCTAATTAAAAAAATAAAAAATAAAAGTGGGCAAGGAACATGAAAAGCCATTTGAAAAATAAGAACAAAAAAGGATTATTAAGGGGTGCCTGGGTGGCTCAGTCGTTAAGCGTCTGCCTTCAGCTCAGGTCATGATCCCAGGGTCCTGGGATCGAGCCCTACATCAGGCTCCCTGCTCAGCGGGAAGCCTGCTTCTTCCCCTCCCACTCCCCCTGCTTGTGTTCCTGCTCTCGCTATCTCTCTCTCTGTCAAATAAATAAATAAAATCTTTTAAAAAATTTAAAAAAAGATTATTAAAAATGACAAGATGCTCACCTTCACTAGTTATCAAAAATGTAAATTAAAATATTTTCCTTCTTCAGATTGATAATGTGTATAAATATTAACAAAGATAAAAGAACACAAGGAAACCTCCTGTCAGGAAAGGTCTATGATGTGGGAGTATTAGGGCATTGATGGTGAGAGTGAAATTTATTCCAGCCTTTTTTTTTTAAAGATTTTATTTTATTTATTTGAGAGAGTGAGAGTGAGAGAGAGAGCACAAGAGGGGGTAGGGTCAGAGGGAGGAGCAGACTCCCTGCTGAGCAGGAAGCCCAATGCGGGACTCGATCCCAGGACTCTGGGATCATGACTTGAGCCAAAGGCAGTCGCTTAACCAACTGAGTCACCCAGGCGCCCTATTCCAGCCTTTTTGGAAGTACAATTAGTTTTGTCCCTATAATTTCTTTTAATTAAATATTCTTTGGCTCAGTAGATCTTCTATTAATATTTCCTAAGATGATGGCAAAAGAATGCATAAAGGTGTATGCATTGGCATGATCCCTGCAGCACTGTTTTTAATAGGGAGCATTTGGTAAAAAAAACAACCTAAATGTTGACCAAGTGAAGAGTGGCTTAGTAAAGAGCTGTAAAGCCATGAAAAAGAATGCTCAGCAGCCATTAAAATGGTGATGTGAATGGGCATGAAAAGGGATCCACAATACACTGATGAATGAAAAAAAGCAAGACACCAAATAGCACACATGGTATGACCTTATTTGTGCAAAAGTGTATGTAGGTGTATGTGCTTACATGTGCACATATATAAATGTATGACTTTAAAAATCTTAGCCTCTTGTTCTCTAATTAAAGCCCATTTCCACATATGTCTCATTCAAAGAAACAACAATTTATCATCTGAAATATTCAAAAAGCAACTTTATTCTTTACTTCCTACTCTTGAAAAGTGCCATGGTAGAGAATACATTCATAATGCACAGCAAAACTTATTAGACACTCTCTCCTCCTCTTTGTCTCTGTTTTCCTCTAGGTCTCCAAAGCTTCTTCAATTCCTGTAATTGGAAGTACAGCTTTAGAAATCTCTGGTGCATGTTACTGGTTTAACAGCCACACAGCCAGAGAGAGAGAGAAAGAAAGAGTGTGTAGATTCTTTTTCCCAGTGTGTTTCCCCAAATTTAAGGCCCCGGGCTCACACTGAATTAAAACGGCAGCTCCCCTATTACTCAGGTAGAGGAGATAAAGGGATAGGGCAGGGGAAGGGAAAGAAATTCATAGAAAAAAGGCCCTGGGCAGATAAAACTATAAAGATAACTACAAAGATAAATATATATTCTTAACCAAAGCTTCTTGGTTATTTTCCAAGATAAATAGGTTAATTCGTGTGCATTGCAAGGTTTCCCATTTTACAATGTTCTTAGTATAAGAATTCATTCTATATCATTAGAAAAAAGTTTCTAGAGCTTTCCTGTGAGCCTTTCCTATATGTACCATAAAGATTCATGGTATGTTAAAGATCTGTGACTTCATATACAATTGCTTGAATTATATGTGGACTTTTCTTTTTTTTATATATGTGGACATTTCTAACTGCTTTTATTATTTTTTTATTATGTTCAGTTAGCCATCATTAGTTTTTGATGTAGTATTCAGCAATTCATTAGTTGCGTATAACACCCAGTGCTCATCACAACACGTGCCCTCCTTAATACCACCTACTTTTAAACTAGACCAGAATTTCTCAACTTTGGCACTATTGAAAAATTGGGCTGGATAATTCCCTTTCCTTGTTGGAGGTGGGAAAGCTCACCTATGCATTGTAGAATTGTTAGTAGCATTTCTGGCTTCCAGCCATTAAATGCCAGTAGGACTTCCCACTTTCCCTACCCATCCCCCGATACCCCAGGTTGTGACAATCAAAAATATGCTCAAATGTTGCTGAACATGCAATAGGGACCAAAACTGCACCTCATTGAGAACCACAGTAATTGACAGACCTTTTAGGGAGGTAAAAGATTATATGTTATATTATATTATATTATATTACATAAATATATACACACACATATATGTACACCTATATGTACATCTATATTTTATATATATATATATATTTAATCTTTTTATATCATGATAAATTTTGTTTCTGATTTGTGAAATAACAAAAGTGGATCATGTCAAAAGTAAGCACCCAAAAAGCTAAAGCTCATACAATAAATACACATTTCTAAAATTCATGAAAGCCTGATCAGATAAAAAAAAATCATGAGAAATGTCATTACAACAAAAATGACACTGATAAAAATGCAATATAGAACCGAAAAATGCAACTATCAGGGGTGAGGAACTGGCAGAGTTCAGCCAAAATCTAATTAGAATGATTCTACAGGGAAAACGGAGGGCTACTCAAATTTATTTTTTAATCATTTTGTTGTTTCTGTCTTTCTTCAAGGCAGAATATGCTTAAGCTCATACTGGGATTGTTTCTGTATAATTCTAGACTGATGGAATGAATCAGAGAATTGCATAAACTCCCTGGTGAATTCACCATCTGCCCATGCCCTCTGAATATTTTCTATGACTGAACTCCCTGAACAAGTGGAGTTGAAGGCATTGCCGAGCAGAAAGAAACAATGAGAATATAAAATAAAATAAACACACAAACATCAAAACTCTTGCTGGTTTAGAAGCCCACACTGCAAACTTGCTTTGGGGAAATTTGTCAGTGTGCCCAAAGAACTTTCTCTTGCTTTCTGAAGAACTTCTTACTGTGATGAATATCTTTGGTGACACACTGGTATCAGATTCATCTTCAGCACTAAGAGCTACTAGAATTAACAGCAATCAAATAAACAAACAAAAAAAGTCCTCGGTAATGCTCCCATGGGTGGAGCTGGCCAGGCCATCCATAAGGAAAGCTTACAGTACACAGACCCAAAGTTAAATCTTAGTTCAAATGCTGACTTTGACAGTGATTTCAAGGACACTTTCCAGTTTTCACATTCTCTGCTTTTTGGTTGCAGAATTTAATCAAATATATCTAACGGGCCATTTGGCCATTTACTATCCGCAGAAATTCATGAGACCCCTTCATTCCCCTCTCCCTCCCATCCTTTGTAAAATACTGTCTTGTAGGCAAGAAGTCTCATTCTGCATTTCAAAAGAGCAATGTTTTTGATAACTTAAAAAGTAATCCAAAGTAGATTTTGATGCTTGTCAATAAATTAGCTGGGTTGGTATGATTGCATATATAATTAATTCATATAAGATACATTAAAATTGGAACAGACAAGGGTAATATTTTATATCTATATTAATTGTTACATAACTTTTATTCATTTAAGGTTCTCTCTGTTTATATGTTCATGTAAGTCAGTGCTGTTCTTAATAAACTGCAGCCAAAACCTGGCCCATGTTTCTCCAAATTCTCAGCTTTATCCAGATTTTTTTTAAAAATTGAAGCACATAAATAAATTGCTTCAGTAGAGAGACATCTTTAGGCTAGGCATGTATAATATAGTTCTTGATATATTGGTTCCAACAGGAAAGGGAAGAGTTGACACCAAATCCTTTATTGCTGCATAGACCAGGGGTCAGCAAACTAAGCCCCATGGGCCAAAACGAAGCCATCATCTGTTTTGTAAATAGAGTATTATTGGAATGCAGTCATGCCTGTTCATTTACATATTGTCTACAGCTGTTTTTGTGCTGTAAAGGCAGAGTTGAGTAGTTGTGACAGGGAAATCGTGCCCTGCAAAATCTATTTGCTATCTGGCCCTTTGCAGAAAATGACTGCCAACTCCTGGCATAGACTATCAAAGGGAAGGGATTGTACAAATAATCCAATCTTCTTATTTTATGGAGGGGAAAAAACAGAGGCCTAGAGGGAGTACATGGTTTGCCCAGAGTCACCCAGCTTATCAGTAGCAAAGTAGTTACTGGAAACCACGTTTCTTGATGTCCTTTGGGGGAAATGGATACTGCCTTCAAGAATTACAACTAAGGTCCACCGTTCTCCAGAGTTCATATTTCAGCCTATAGGATATCACAATGCTTTTGGCTTTTAGATAGAAGAGTGCAAAGACAGATCTGTGAACTAAAACTCCCTTGCTTTTTCCTGGAGATTAGATGAGACAATGTATGTATGTGTATAGCCCAGCACCCCACTCACGTTAATTTCCTTTCCAATTTCATTTTTCTGGGTGAGCAAACTGAAATCTGCTGGGTGTAGTAGCTTGTTTTGAGGCCATATTTGCAATGAGAATTAAAGATAGAATTCACCCTTGGAATTTAGAATTCCAAGTCTAGTCTTCATTCTATAATGCCAAATGAACAACTCAAATATAGAACACTAGAACCTGGGAATCAGTTGGGGTAAATGTTTCTTTGCATCTGCTTGTATTCTGAAATAACAAGAGAATAATCATTGTTTCTTCATTGGCCTTCCCCAATTACAGTAAAAAGCTTCCAAAAGGCTATCAAATGCAATTTTCCTTCCAAGTAGGCACCAGCAGCTGCTTATTAATAGTTTATCGGGGAGTGTTAAAAGTAATCTCCCACTTGTGCTGCAATGACTTGTGGTAAGAAAGAACAAGAACTAGAGATGCGCCCATATGACTGCCAGATGTGATGACCATCCACCTTCCTGTGCTCTGTACTGCTACATTTCTAAGCAAAATAAATTATCCTGTCTGAAGACAGTAATGAGGGGACGTGCAAGAGAAACACATGGCTTAAACAAAACAAACAAAACTAACCCTACGCAGAAATAAGGAAGAAATTATTTCTTCCTCCATTTCCATGGCTCTAGCCAAGGCTTCTAATTGGATATATTCCCCAGTGTAATTTTAGGCATTTTAGAATGATGAATTATGTTGCACAAATGTGGACTATGCCTTATATGAGGAAGGCAAGAAAACCAGCAAAGATAATACTGCAAATATCCAGTTGAGAAGTAGTGATGTGCTGAATTAAATAAAAATGAAGATAGAAAAGATGACGCTGTTTGAAGATATTAACCAAGTAAGAATCTTAAATCCTTTCTAGAACAACATGATAATGGACGGGAGTGATGAACCCCCATTAAGGAGATAAAACCTACAAGACTTTTTTTTTTTAAACCCAGGAGACTTTTCATTATAGATTGAACAGAGATGATAGAGAGGGAAAAAGAAGAGTTAATGGTGACTGTATAAGTTTCCTATTGCTGCTGTAACAAATTACCACAAACTGAGTGGCTTAAAATAACAGAAATGTATTATCTTAAAGTGCTGAAGGTCAAAAGTCCTAAAATCAAGGTGTACAGGGTGCATTACTTTTGGAGGCTCAAGGGGAGAATGCTTCTTTGCCTTTTCCACCTTCTAAAGGCTGCCCACATTCCTTTGTCTCTTAGCCCCATTTCTCCATCTTCAACACCAGCAATGTTGGACCAAGGCCTCTCACGCTAGTACCCTTGCTGCTTCTTTTTTATTCTGCCTCAGTTTTTCACTTTTAAGGATCCTTCTGGTTACATTGTGCAGACCCAGATAATCTCCCTATCTGCTGATTAGCAATCTTAATTCTATCTGAACCTTAATTCCTCTTTGCCAGGTAAGGTAACATATTGATGGATTACAGGGATTAAGACATAGACATTCGCATGAGGCCATTATTCTGCCTACCACAGTGACTTCTTGAATGAATCACTGAGATTTATCATGGTTTAAAATATACATCTCATGCTGAGTAAAATATAGAGTCCATATAAATGTCCTATAAGGCTCTTATGTAATTAAGAACTATGGCCCTGGAGATAGACAGAATTGGATTGGAATAATGGTTTTGCCTTTTAATAGTTTTGTAAACTCATAAACTCAGTTTCCTCATCTGAAAAATGTGGAAACCAGTTATAGCCAACATAGGGTTATGGTGAAGATTCAATATGATGATGATGATAAAGTGTTTAGCACTGTGCCTGGCTCAGTAAATGTTATTAATTAGTACAGAATAGAAATACAGGTAAAGGATAGTTGGATTTTAATTTTGGACATATTGATATGAGTTGCTTGAAAAACATCTGTTATAGACTGAATGTGCCCCCCCATTCATATGTTGAAGTCCTAATTTCCATTGTGATGGTATTTGGGGGTGGGGCCTTAGGAAGTAATTAGGTTTAGATAGAGTCCTGAGTGTGGGGTCCTCATGATGGGATGAGTGTCTTTATAAGAAGAAACTGGAGAGCTAGCTCTCTTTTTCTGCCATGTGAAGATATAACAAGAAGGTGACATCTGCAAGCCAGGAAGAGGGCTGTCAACAGAACGTAACTGTGCTAGCACCCTGATCTCAGACTTCCCAGCCTCCAGAAGTGTGAGAAATAAATGTTGTTTAAGTCACCCAGTCTATGACATTTTGTTATAACAGCCTGAGTATTCACCTTTGGAATTCAGATTTCACCACTGGAAATTAGCATCCATATTTATGCCCTTAGTATATTCTTTCCCACTTCCTTAAGGACCATTTCATACTTTCCCTTCTTTCCTCAAACTTTTAACACCTCCTTGCCTTTGCTCACCAGTCAGAACTTCCCAAAGCTCCCACTTCTTCATCTACACACTTACCCGTACCTGTGGTCATGTATTTTACTTTCTTTCTTGTCGCTATGGTTTACTGTTCGTGCTCCTAAGCCCCAGTCCTCCCCCACTGTACACTAGATTCCAACTCTTTTTGCCTATACAAGCAATTTCCCCTCTCTCCTCTACACCTCCAAGCCTTCTCTACCTCATTGATCATTGCCTTCAGCATACAAACATTTCAATATCACTCTCATTATACACAAAAAAGCTCTCTTGACCCCATTTTCCTCTTCAAATACTGCCCCATTTTATCTTTCCCTTTATAGCAAAGCTCCTTGAAACGGCTTTCTACATTCCTTATTTGGAATTTACCTCCTCTTCTTTTTTCTTGAACTATCCAAATAAGCTCTTTTAAAAAGATTTATTTATTTATTGGGCGCCTGGGTGGCTCAGTCGTTAAGCATCTGCCTTCGGCTCAGGTCATGATCCCGGAGTCCCGGGATCGAGTCCCACATCGGGCTCCCTGCTCAGCGGGAAGCCTGCTTCTCCCTCTCCCACTCCCCCTGCTTGTGTTCCTGCTCTCGCTGTGTCTCTCTCTGTCAAATAAATAAAATCTTTAAAAAAAAAAAAAAAAAGATTTATTTATTTATTTTAGAGAGGGAGGGTGGGGAGGGGCAAAGGGAGAAAATCTCAAGCAGACTACCTGCTGAGCGGGGAGCCTGACAAGATGTGGGGCTCAACCCAGGGCTCGATCTAATGACCCATGAGATCATAACCCATGAGATCATGACCTGAGCCAAAACCAAGAGCCAGACACTCAACCGACTGAGCCACCCAGGCACCCCTATTCAAATAAGCTTTTTACTCCACCACTCCACTGAAGCTGCTCTTATCCTAGATTACCAAATGGCATTCACATTGCTAGATCCAGTGATCATTTCTGACTTCATCTTATCTGACCCATCAGCAGGATTTGACACAGCTGACCACTTCTGACTCTGAAGCACTGTCCTCATTTGACTTCTAGGACACCGCACTCATTTTGTCTTCTCTACATGTTTAGCCAATTCTTGCTAGTCTCCTTTGCTTGCTCTTCTTCATATTTTGTCCTCTAAGTATTGGAATACTCCAGGTTTCAGTCCTTGTATCATTTTGCTAGTCTACTTCTACTCACAAGGTGATTTACCCAGTCACATGATTTTAGATACCTATATGCTTATGACTCACAGATTTATATCTATAATCTGAACTGAGCTGCACACTTTTATATCCAAATGCTTAACATCACCACTTGGAGGTTTAACAAATACCTTAAAATCCATGGATGCAAAACAGCTTCTGACAATCTCCTCAAACATGTTACTCCCATAGTCCTCCCTATATTAGTGAATGGCAACTCCACTTGTTTTGTTGCTCAGGCACAAAACCTTGGAGTCATCCTTGATTTCACTCTTAATTTCAAAATATACATTTAATCCAGCAATACTGAGGATTCTAACTTCAAAATATACCCAGAATCTGCCAATTTCTCACTATTTTCACTCCTACCACCCTGGTCCTAACCATCATCATCTATTTCTTGAATTATTGCCAGTAGCCTCCTAACTGGTCTCTCTACCTCCATCCTATAGTCTGTTCTCAATATGAAAGCTTCAGTGATCCTGTTAAATTTCACTAAATCATAAGTTACATCATGTTATTTCCTCTCCTGAAAATCCCCTCAGTGCCTTCCCATCTCACAATGAATAAAATCCATAATGCAAGGCCCAAAGGTTCTATAGCAATGGTGTGCTGGTAAGGGTTAAGCAAGTAGTTCTATATTAACAAGTACGTATGTGTATTCACACATACACACACTATACATATAATAAAATTTACTGATTTAAAGGATGACTAGCACACAATTTAGAGATATTTATAAAATATTCAACATTCTTTTTTGTGAATTCCATATGGCCAATTGATTCTTACAAAATGCTATCATTAACTTTTGCAAAACTCCTGTATCTATAGCCAAACTATGGTTGGGAGTTGATGAATGTGTTCAGTTCCCACATGAGTGTTGATATTTTCATTTTCACTAACAAGTAAGATAAAAGTGAAACAACAAAGATGTATGTTGTAATTTCAGTGGTTTATCAATGACAGGAATGACATCTTCATTGAATCAGATTATAATTTTCAAATACTAGAAGTTTATTTCCTCAATATTTTGTACTATTCACGATGTAATGCCTACAGTCACAACACCTTTTTAATTTTAATCTACATTGTTAACGTTTTCCATATCACATCATTACATCTAGAATATCAACCCAATAAATAATCAAACAAAGAAACAAACAAAGCCCTTATTTGCAGTATTTTCAAATTTCCATTGAATAAATACTCCCATCGTGGCTTATTTTAAACTATCAACTTGATGTCACTGAATGCAGAAGCTGTAAAAATGTTTCTTACACTCCATTATATAGTATTTCTGTCAGGCAGATAAAACAGACCTTTATTATAAAAGTTGGAATCATGGGCACAGGTTATAGGTTACATGTTCAAGGGCATTCTTCTGGGGAGAAGGTAAGCTCCTCCCTGAAAAAAAAATGTGTGGTAGGACCATAGTTAGAGGTCACTTCTACCATTGAAGGTGTCAGAATTAAGCTAAGAAGTACCCAGGACTTTGGTGGAGAGGCTTGGGTCTTAGGCGTATGAGAGTATCCATAACTAGAACTTAATTTTATGTGTCTGAAATTTAATCCCTTTCTGTTTTTTCCAAGTTTTTGATAGAGTCTTGCTAAATTTTACAACCCATCTTCAGCTAACAATGTAGGGAACTGAAGGAAAGTTCTTTTCCTGAGTTTGTGGGAAAGAATAAAGGGAAGAACGACAACTGAGCAATGGAACCAAGTTAGGAGATGGCTGTAGGTAGACAGCAATCTGGAATCAGGCAGCTGGTTGAGACAGAAAATGAGAACAAACTGAATGTGTGGAACATGGGCAGATTCTTTGGGGATTTCTAGAAATACATGAGGAGGGAAACTTGGTGGACAACCGGACTTCTTACTGTTGCATAGGATAAAGGTTTGGATTTGTGATTTGGGAATTTTGTTTTTTTTTTTTAAGGCTCCACTGAAGATTGGAGAAGCCAGCTACCTAATTGCGATGAAAAAGAAAATGTCACCATGTTAAAAAAAATAAAAAGGAGAACTTCATGATTAGATGCTGAAAAGACATTCGATTTAACATCCATTTTATATATATAAGAAAAGCATCTAACTCTGGTTAACATAAAAATTGATAGATACATCCTTAACATAAGAAACAAAGTAGATCAGAATGAGGTAAAAATAACTTTCAGGACAGAAAAGTGATTATAACACAGTCTTTCCATGTAAGCAAAAATAAAGCTGTGTCTCTGCATCCATAAAATAAAATAAGTTTAGAGAGATTAGGTTATTTATAAATCAATCAATAGATCAAAAATGTAAAATTTCCAAAAGTAAAATTTTGCAATTATGAAACAGTAGTGGGGAAGGTAAACTGAGAAATGTAAATTTCTACTATGGAAAATAGTATGGAGGTTCCTCAAAAAATTAAAAATAGAACTACCATTTTAAAAAAATGATAGTGTGGGAAGATCTCCATGGAAGACAAAAATCTCAGAAGTTACAAAAGAAAAGACTAATAAGAGTAAAGATATAAATCTGGCACTATCTCTCTCTCTCAGTCTCTCTCTCTCTATATGTACATATGTATTTATAATATATATTAAATAATATAATTTAAATTTAAATTTCTGTTCACAAAAATATGCAATAACAAAATTAAAAAACTACAAAATATATATGCAACATATATGACAAAGGGCCAATTTTCTTATTATATAAAGAGCTTTTAAAAATAAACAAATGAAAAGACCAACATAATAGAAAATATCTAAAAATGACATGAAAAACATTTAATAAAGAAACTCTGATGGTTATAAACATACAAAGTTAATATCAATCTAATAAGATGTCATATTCTACCTATCAAAATATCAGATATAAAAGTTTAAAACATACAGTGTTTTCAAGGGTGTGGGAAATTAGGCCCTCCATTTCATTTTTGGTATAATAGATAATTTAGCAAGCTCTATTAAAATTTTGAGTGCATATAATCTTTTGACCAATGATTCTACCTTTAAATAAAGTTATATTCAGATATACTGACAGATGTATAGAAAAATATATCTACAGTGATGTTCACAGTGGCATTATTTATGACCTCAAATACCTAGAAATAACCCAAATGTCCACCTATCACAAATTGGCTAAGCAATTTATGTTATATCTATAGAATGAAATAAAATGCCACCATTTAAATTAATATAGTAGATCTTCATGTGCTGATATAGGTTGATCTCAAACTGCATTAAGTATTAAGAATCAAGATGCTATACAGTTTATATAATATTTTCCCTTTGGTATGGGCTAAATTGTGTCCTCTCAAAATTCATATGTTGAAGTTTGAACTCCCAGTACCTCAGATTCTGACTGTATTTGGAGATAGTGTCTTTAAAGAGATAATTAAGGTAAAATGAGCTCATATGGGTGGGCCCTAATCCAATATGACTGTTGTCCGTATAAGAAAAGATTAGGATACAAACAACACACAAAGGGAAGGCCATGTGAAGATATAGCCAGAAGGTAGTCATCTACAAGCCAAGGAGAGAGACCTCAGAAGAAACCAACTCAGATAGCATCTTGATCTGAACTTCTAGCCTCCAGAAATGTGAGAAAATAAAATATTTATATTTTAAGCCACCCACTCTGTGGTATTTTGTTATGATAGCCCTAGCAACCTAATACAAGTATAAAAAACGTGTGTGTGTGTGTGTGTGTGTGTGTGCCTATATAAGTGCGGAAGTATGAGCATGGAAACTTTCTGGAAGGGTCCACGGTAAACTGTTAGTAATTGTAAATTTTAGATGGTCCATGTCAACCTAAAATTGCCAGGAGGTAATAATTAAGCAAGAGCATTTATTTGGGATCAAAGAATTGCAATTTGAGGTACTCAGATTTGGGTAGAAACCCAAATAGTGTCCCCCTAAGGAGCAAAACTCTGGTTTTTTTCAAGCAAAAAGGGAATGCTCATATATTTTTTTTACACAGAATTTTTGATTGGTGTTGGTGGCAGAAAGCTAATCTTGACTGAATATAATTGGTTGTTAAGGCCATCACTAAGCAAAGTCTCTTACTGTAGCAAGTTGTAGGTGTTTGGTCTGAGTCCTTGGAATATTTGCAGTTTGGCCCAGTTCAAAAGTTCTGGTTCCACTGGTAGGATGTGCATAAGGCCCATCTCCTTAGTGGCCTCCTTCCCCCATTTAAAAACCCCTTGACATTTGTGACCCCATTTCATTTCATAGTGAGGATAGAGTTCTGCTTTGAGATGGAGACTAATTTCCTATTGTTTACCATTTTTACCATATGTAAATATTGTCTTTATATATTTTTAAAAGATTTATTTATTCATGTATTTGAGAGAGAGAGAGCACGAGAAAGGGAGCAAGCACACAGAAGGAGAGGGAGAAGCAGACTCCTGCTGAGCAGGGAGCCTGATGTGGGGCTCGATCCTGAGACCCCTGGGATCATGACCTGAGCCAAAGGCAGATGCTTAACTGACTGAACCACCCAGGCACTCCTGTTTTTATACATTTTTTAAAATATTTTATTTATTTATTTAAGAGAGAACATGAGCTGGGGGGGAGGGACAGAGGGAGAAGGGGAAGCAGACTCCTCCTGAGCAGGGAGCCTGATGCCAGGCTCGATCCCAGAATCCTGGGATCATGACCTGAGCCAAAGGCAGGCGCTTAACTGACTGAGCCACCCAGGTGCCCCTGTTTTCATACATTTTTTAAAAATCAGTGAAAAAAAGATCAACACACTATTAAAAATTAAAGCTCATTAAGAGACTATTGACAAGAGAGGAAACATAAAGAATCACTGAACATTTGAAAGAAAAAAGTCTACTAATATTCAAAGGTACAAATAAAAACATATTACTATATTTTGTCCATCAAAATGACAATTTTTAAAACACCAATACAAAATGAATGTAGGGGCATGGGGATGAAAATCTTGGACTTTGCAATGAAAAGGGCCAGAGGTCTTCTAATTGCTAGCTGAAAAAGTTGTTTGTTGAGCCATAGTCTCCACATCTGTAAATAAGGACAAGAGTACCTACCTCATAGTTATTTTGATTAATGAATGAGAAAAAACATGTATAGCAACTGGCTCACAGTAAAGTGTTAATAAATATTAACTATATTGTGATGATAATGACGTAGAGAAATTGGTACTTTTGAAAACTGCCATTGAGAGTAGAAGTTCACAGAATTCTTTTAGAGAGTATCTGGTAATATTTTTCAAGAGCTTGATTCAGTAATTTCACTTATGGTAACTTATTATAAGAGGATAATCAGCTATGCACAAAGATTTATGCATAATATTGCTAATAATAACATTATCTATAAGCCCCAAAACATGGGAACAATCTAAATGCCATGCAGATGACACTGGTCAAATAAGATAAGACATATCCATATAATCAAATTCTATGTAGTTATTATGAATCATATTTTCAAAGCATATTTCATGGCATGGGGAAATTATTAAAAAATAATGTAAATTACCAAAAATGGATACAAAATTCCACATACACCATGACTCATTTTGTTTAAAAACAATAAAGAGAACAAAATAATAAAATAAAATGTTAGCACTGGCTATATTTGGGTCGTAGCACTACAGGTGATTTTCAGTTCTTTTTCTGTATTTTTCAAATGTTTCTAAAAAGAATATATATTACTTTTTTGCCATAATCATGTTTTTTAACTTGATACTTAATATAATATACATACAGGAAAGTTAACACATGATGAACATTTATCTTGATGAATTTTCGAACTGATTGCACCCTGTGTTACTTGCACCATAATCAAGAATCAGACATCAAGAATCAGACACCCACTAACCACCCCTCACCGTCCACCCAGGGTTACCATTTTTACCATTTTCCTGACTTCTAATAGCTTATATTTATTTTGCCTGTCTTTACAGTTTATATGAATGGATTCATGCAGAATGTACTCTTTTGTGTTCGACTTCTTTTGCTCAACAATTTAAATTAGATGTTTTATTTATGTTCCAATACCCTAAAAGGAAAAATCCCAGTTAAAGATAGCAATTTACTCTTCTTGTGTGATGCAATGACCTTTGTAAATGAGTGGCTTACCCCACAGCTATTCTTTTTTTTTTTTTTAATTTTTTTATTGTTATGTTAATCCCCATACATTACATCATTAGTTTTAGATATAGTGTTCCATGATTCATTGTTTGTGCATAACACCCAGTGCTCCATGCAGAACGTGCCCTCCTCAATACCCATCACCAGGCTAACCCATCCCCCCAACCCCCTCCCCTCTAGAACCCTCAGTTTGTTTTTCAGAGTCCATCGTCTCTCATGGTTCTTCTCCCCCTCCGATTTCCCCCCCTTCATTCTTCCCCTCCTGCTACATTCTTCTTCTTTTTTTCTTTCTTAACATATATTGCATTATTTGTTTCAGAGGTACAGATCCCCACAGCTATTCTTTCTGAAATGTTAGGATTGTGCAGTTTCTAGTCAACTCTTCTCCAGCACATTATATGCTGAAAAATTAAAATAATAAAAATGATAATGAAATAATAATAGTAATAATAAGTAAACCATGAAGTCTTAAAAAAGAAAAAGATAGTCTGTGGAAATTTATTTTAAACTGACAGATTAGAGTCTAAGTGAAGATACATTGGTTGAGAATAAATTAATATATTTTATTTAGGGACTCCCATTTGCATGCATCTACTACGTGCTCGGAATTTGACATATGCTGCTTCATTGTTTAACCTTCATGAAAAGCCTATGAGTTAGATACTATTGTTACTGTAGTACAGATATGAAAAACTGGGGCTCTGTGAGGTTTTCTGCCCTAAAGTTCTAAGATAATTAATGGAGGGTCCGGTATTGTAACCTAGGTTTGTCTGATTTGGCCTCTTTTACTGTGATGCTTACTGGTAGGTATGTTAGGAAACTGTGTTTTCATTTCACTTCCTTTTGATTTCCCATGGTAGCATTTGATTTTAATTCAGAGTGGGGCTAGCCCAGAGAACTTTTAGCAGTAACAAAGGAGAAATTGTCATAAGGCCTGCTTATCCCTTGTCTGTTTTACTTGCATCAGCAACACAATTATATATCCATTACTACTGAGAATGCAGTGTGAATTTCTTAAGCATCCTGAATTTAATGGAAAATGAATGCATAGGTTTTTCAGCCAGGTTTGGGAAAAGAGAGGGAGGGAGAGAGAGAGGGAGAAGAAACAATGAGTGAATAATGTTCAGAATTATTCAAGGACTCCTCATTTCATCAGAAACCCCCTGTGGTGCTCATCACTTTTAATGCTCAACAAATAACATACCATTTCCGTTTTTTCATGATAGCTAATGATCTGTCTTTGACATATGGTCTCCTAAGTGTGAAATGATGCTTGCCTATCTAAAACTAGGAAACAGTATTGGCCCAATGTATTCAAACATCATATATTACCACCAGTAAAAACACACCCATTGTCTTAGGAAGACAGCGCAGCTTGTTTGTAATATTCTATTCATTACACTAATAGGTCATCTCAATTTTTTTTGAAAATGTGGGAGATTTAATCTCTTCCTGATAAGTTTTACAATATGCAATAAAATGAGATGGGTGGTTACAGGATAGATCAGAGCTAAGCAGGGGAACCCACATATGTATTCTAGGTGAGCACAACATGAAAACTACAAACCTAAAGCAATGTTTCCCAAAGTTTGGCTCAGGGACCCCTGCACCAGAATCACCAGGCACACTAGGTAAACATACATAGCTCTGAACATGCTACGATGCTGTATAGGTGAGACAAAGGACTTTCCATGATAGAGAAACTCTTTAAAGTCGAGAGCGGAGTTCCTCAACCTCAGCACTACTGACATTCTAGACTAATAATTCTTTGTTGTGGGGAGCTATCCTCTGCATTATACGAAGTTTGGCATCATTCTTGGCTTCTATTCATTTGGTACCAGGAGCAAACTACCCCCCCTGCCCCCTCCCCCAGGGTGGCAATCAAAAATGTCCTGGGGGGGTGACAAAATTGTCCTCAGTTGATAACCACATTTTTAGAGCAAGGATTCCTAGGGTTAGGCAACTAAAACAGTCTTGGGAGGTAAGTGATTAATGAAATGAGCTTTCTTTGCAGATCGAATAAACTCAGGCAACTTTCAATGAAGTATAGTTGGAGAGAAAAAGTGCTCCAGATAAGCCAAGACAATGGCAAATGCACTATCTATTCCAATATTCAGCAAATATTTATTGTGCTTCTCTTAGAAGAATACCACCTTTCTTCCTAAATGATTTTATTTATTTATTTATTTATTTATTGAGTGAGTGAGTGAGTGAGTGAGTGAGTGAGTGAGTGAGTCAGTCAGTCAGTCAGTCAGTCAGTGAGTGAGTCAGTGAGTGTGTAGGGGGAGGTGCAGAAGGAGAGTAGAAGAGAATCTCAAGCAGATTGCCTGCCAAGCACAGAGCCCAACGCAGGACTTGATCTCACAACCCCAAGATCATGATCTGAGCCGAAATCAAGAGTTGGACGCTCAACTGACCGAGCCACCCAGGCGCTCCCTTCTTAAATGATTTTATAATTTCCAAAGTTTGGCCCTTGAAGGAGCACCTCATGATGGGAGGGTAGAAAGTAAGGAGTACATGCAGCTGACCCATTGGTGCTGCCTCTGTCTAAAGAGTCCCATCTTAACCTCATAGTTCTTTCACTTTAATGAACTGTCCCAATTTAAAGACAAGTTCATGCCTAGGCAGACAGAATTATTAACTGACCATTTTTCTGGTACATGTCCAGACTCCAGGTAGACCCATGCACTAAGAGAGTTTGACTTTGGGTAGAGTGAAGATTAAATGTGTTAACATATTTAAAGTGCAGAGCACAGTGCCTGTCTCATAGTAAGTGCTCAATAAACTCTGGCTCTTGTTTAATTATTCAAAAGGAGGTATCTATGAGCTTTCTTCTATTATTCACTATCATAGACCATGGCCAGGGCAGTTGCACTGAACCCTTGAGTAGGCCTTCGGACACAGAAAGTCACAAAGCAAGTGAGTCTGTAATGGACCCAATAAGAACGTCCATACACACTTAACTGCATAGACCCCATGAATGCTGAAGTGCTCCTCTCTCTATGCATACAAGCTGAAAGCTTAATCAGTATAAAAAGTCATTGAATGACAGTCTAAATGACATGGTGGTCTTGTCAGCCTTTAAGAAATGAATAATTAAATTGTCTGATTCCTCATTTCATGGCTGCCATGGCCACTAGGCTCAAGTATACTTTTGTGAGAAACAGTAATTCATCAGAGTTCCTAGGCCACTGACTTGCAGCCTTGGCTTTTTGTAAGTCTTATGCATTGCCTGTTAGCAGACTCTGTGGTAAAACCGAGTCAAGGTAACATGAACCACATTTGAGGGGTCATTATTAACAATCTTTGAATCCATAGCCTTTATGATTTGGTCTAGCTCACCCTGTGTGCCTACTGCCCTCATGTTCTTAAAATGACTTGCCCTTCTGACAAAAAGCAGAATCAGTATAATGGGGAAAATGTGCTGAAGTCAGTCGTTTGGAACTCTCTGAATTACAAAGAGCTTAATGTGTTAGCCTGCAAAAGGTCTTTGTTGTTTGTTATGTATGTTTAGTTTGTTAGTCCCTTTATTTATTTGTTTCTTTGTTTATGGAGAGAAGGTGGGGCCAGAACTTTTATTTTAATAAATAAATTGTGTCATTGTTTTTTAAATGGTCCTTGGTTGCCCATTTCTATGATGGAGGAATGGAAATGACCTCAGTACCCTCAGTACCATAACATTATTTATTTTAATCACATTATTTTGCTTTTTTCCTGGAAAAGCCAATTATCCTATGGCCAGACTGACTGTTCCACCTGGGTCAGGCTAGCAAAAACAGCAGGCACACTTCCCAGCAGGCTGTCTGCATTTTGACTTCCTGATTCACCAGAAGCCAGAAGCCTAGCTTGTCCTACAATTCACTTTGCTACCATAATTACAGTCTTAGACCTCTAAGTCATATGACCACTAGTTATCTTTCCTTGTCACCAACAGCTCTTTTTTTTTTTTTTAAAGATTTTATTTATTTATTTGAGAGAGAGAATGAGACAGAGAGAGAGGGCATGAGATGGGGGAGGATCAGAGGGAGAAGCAGACTCCCTGCCGAGCAGGGAGCCCGATGCAGGACTCGATCCCGGGACTCCAGGATCATGACCTGAGCCGAAGGCAGTCGCTTAACCAACTGAGCCACCTAGGCGCCCGTCACCAACAGCTCTTAAATCAACTCTATCAAAACATGACTTTAGTGACAAAAAGCAAATCCAATGTGCTTTCCAGTTGAGTCGATAAAGCCAGTCATATGTAGGTATATAAATGACTGGCAGGGTTTAACGTATAAATGACTGGCAGGGTTACATGTATTAGCCTTCCCAAGGATTTACCAAAAAAGTATTTATGTTTAAGTTTCAGTGTTATTTTTGGCAAATCATTTAACAGATGACTAACCCTGTCTCTTTTAGGTAATCATCCATTTAGAATACATTTTGTAACATCATGGAGGACTCAGATCTCTTCACCAATAGTTAAGATTTAACATTAGTTTTCCCATGCAGCCAAGTGAGTTTGATTCTAGAGTTAGTGTGACTGCATCCCCCAGCTCAGGCCAGGGTCTAGTGGGCAGACTTCCCAGTAGACTGCATATTGTCTTCCTGGTTCATTCGAAGTCTGCCATGGTACTTTCCCACCACCACAAGAATATAACGGATCCCTTGGCTTCCATAACCCATAAGGCTTTATAAGTGATGAGAGACATTCACACTTATTTCACTTTGGAGGCCTAACATAGCTAGCACCAATTCTGTTTTCTTAGAAGAGGAAGAATAAACAAATAGGTAAGAATCAGAGAGAGAAGGGACAGGAGAGCAACTCTAAGGCGGGTGCCATTAAGTTTTCTCTTTCCAGGGAGGAAGAGCTTAGGGAGCTTGAAGATGCTACAAGAGAAGAGAACTTGGTAATAGATATAGGTCTGGGGCTTCCTTTTTTTTTTTTTTTTTAAGTATGCTCCTTACTATATATGTTACATTTTCTCCCTAGCAGCAGCTTCTCATTGGCCACTACTGTAACAGGTTTTGGTACCCTCTCTTTCCCTGGCAGCAGTATAAGAGAGAGGGGGATTCTGCTTAACTCTTCTTAGGTCAGTTGCCTTCTGAGTCTCCTGGCCTTTAACCTCAGACCAGTATCTTCAATTCTCTCCACTCAGATTTCTGTGTGTCTTCTAAGGCCCGAGGCAATCTGTCCTACCACTACACTGCAGTGTAAGCTAAGTCCAGTAAGGTGCAGCCTACACCAGGGTTTCCATTCTCAGCACTATTAACATTTAGGGCCAGATAATTCTTTGTTGTTGGGGGCTATGCCCAAGACAACACAAAAATGTCTCTAGATATTGACAGTGTCCCCTGGGAGAAAAGTCTTTCCCAGGTAGAAAACCACTGCCTACATTGATGAAAAGACAGCAGGGATGTGGTGAAAGAGCTGGGCGAGGGGCAGAGGATCTTCTGTTCTCGTCACTCAGGGAGAGGAAGAGGCTGAGCTGTGGCTTGAGCTTTCTTGAGTTCTTGGTCCCCACAAAACACAGATATGACATAAAGGAGCAGGTGCTGCTAAACCTAGATACATGTTGAATGGCTTCTCTGATCACTTTGTGTTTCCCAATTAACTACTGCCCAGTCATCAAAACTATAAAATATTTTCTCAATATGGTAGTTCAGCAAACAATGAAATTTCTACATTAAATTCATTTTACAAATTGTGTTATCCCTTTTAGGCAAAATAGGTGTGTACCTAGATGTGGATGAGCTAGAAGGCCTATTTTTTATGTAGCTAAGTCAGATATTGTGTGTTGAGTATCTCCGTGTAGAATACTACTGGAACTTTTGGGTCTCCTGACATCCTGCAGACAAGAAAGAGCAAATGGGTTAGGGCAGGGGGCCTTTCCTTGTGCCTGTTAGCATCACTTCTACTTTCTCAGTGGCCACAGGCAACTCAGACTGCTGAGCTTATGCTAACACTGTCATTCCTTTTTCTCATGGATCCCAGACCATGGCTCTAGCATCCTTTCAAAGCATCCAGTATTGCAATTATTTCTAAAGAAACAAAGGCTGACATAGGGAAGTTTCTTCAGGGAAGACCTATCATTACAAAACCTTGATTTATAGGTGATATATGTATAGGCTCTTATTTTTTTTTTTAACTCTGTTCCTTTGAACAACTGTCTTACTCCTCTCTGAGCTTTACTGCGCTCATCCACAAAATGTGTATGATTATACCTGCACTATCTGTATCACAGTGTTTCCATAAATAGCAAATGAAGTCTTGTAAGTGGCAAAGTACTAAGCAATTTCCAGGTATTATTATTCTGAGGCATTCTGACTGATGTGAGGGGCAGAAGAAAATAAAAGGCATACCTGAGAGAGGGCTTGCCCTTTCTGTGAAGACTTTTAAATACAGAAGGGGTTCTGGTTTAACCCCAAGATGCTATGATTTTCTCAGTCACATAAGAATTTAGCTTTTTAGGCCACTGTAAAATTATAAAATATGGTAATTGAGAGATCATCTAATCAAATCTCTTCATTTTACAAAAGAGGCAAATGAAACTCATAAACGGTAAATACTATCTTTAAGATCACAGTTAGTGACAGATGTAGTATGGGAACCCAGTCCAATATGCTTTCTATCAAGGTCAAGTTTGGTCTGGTCATCTTAAGTCACTTGCTGGTCCACTTGAAAAAACAAAGAAAGGGAAATAGTATTTCACTCATTTGTGGAATTTAAGAAACAAAACAAATGAACATAGGGGTAAAAAAAGAGAAAGGCAAACCATAAAATAGACTCTTAACTATAGAGAACAAACTGAGGGTGTCTGGAGGGGATGTGGGTAGAGAAATGGGTTAAATGGGTGACAGGCATTAAGGAGAGCACTTGTGATGAGCACTGGGTGTTGTATGTAAGTGATGAATTGCTAAATTCTATACCTAAAACTGATATTACACTATCAGTTTTAAATAAATAAATAAATGATAAATAAATACTGAGCAAGTAAGAGGGGGGAAAAAGGAAATATATGGTGTCTAAATATAATCATCCATTGGGAGTATAGAGAAGGCTAAGCACTCAACTCATTCAATTCCTTTGGCTTGGATTAATTAGCTCCTGTGGTATTTTCTCAGAATTTTAGATAGCATGACTTCTAGCCCAGTGAATGGGAATTGACCTTAGAGCCTTGTAAACATTCCTCCTAATTTTCCTCTGTGGAATTAATGGGGGTTTGGGTGGTGGTGGAGTCACTCAGCATGGTTTAGGGGGACCAAAGATTCACTTCATCTTGGCTTTTATTATTTCCCAAATGATCTTGAGTCATGCTTGGCTATAATCTCTTTTTGGTTCCAAACTTCTCAACTCCAGAGTAAACTAAATATTATTGTTGTCCCTACTTCAAAGCTGAACAAAATGAGGTTTAGAAAGGCTAAGTCACCTCCTAAGGTCACATAGCTAGGACGTGACAGAATCAGAATTCAAACCCAGATATCCTTGACTCTAGAGCCTGAGAAATAGATACAGAGATATATTGATATGGACATATACATATCAACATAATACATATCAACATAATTCTAAATGTTAAAAATGTGAAGCTTAGGCACCTGGAAAGGTACAAGGGAAAAAAAAGGTAAGGTAATCCAAGAAAATGAAAGAGCATGCAAAAGGGCACAGAGGCATAAAAGTACTTTTTAAATTCTGGGAACAGCAAGATCAGTGACGCGGAGTATAATAGTGGGTTCTGGGGTCAGAATGCCTGGACTCACTCTCAGGCTCTGTCACTTGCCAGTACTTTGTACAAGCTGCCTAACCACTTTGAGCTCTGGATTTCCTATATGAAACATCATCATCATCATCATAACAATAATATCTGTCTCTGAGGTTTGTTGTGAGTTAGAGGATCTTGGTTGCATCTACCCAGGACCATTAAAAAACACCTATGCTACTGCTTCAGGCACAGAGAGGCTGATTTAATTGATCTAGGGTGGCTCCCCTTACTATTCTGAAATAAAATTCATAAACTACTTATATTCATAATTTCTAAAAAAGAAATCAATCCAATGCATTAAACATAAAATAAAGGAGACCTTTTTAAAGGCAATTTGTTTTAAAAATGTATTTCAATATGTAAATGTTAAGGCATGACCACACTCGAAAGTAAAACATGACATCATAGTATTTCCAAAATGGCCCTGAGAAGTACGGCTACTGACAAGAACCACAGTTCTAAGTAAACTCTCTGTGCTTGTGTACATTAGATCCCAGCCCCTTAGATATATCCAAGGACTTGAGACTAAAAATTACCCTAATGCTCCCACTACATCATCAGGTTTTTCCTCTTTAATGTATCATTCCCATCAGCAAAGAAGCATTTCTTCTATCTTAAAGGAAAAAAACAAAAAACAAAAACAAAAATCCCCTCTTGAAACCACTGCATCTTTTCTCTTTCATCTATAACAGAAGGATTCCTGGAAAGAGCTTTCTATACTCACTGTTTCCTATTCTCATCTTCCATTTCTCTTTTATTTTTTTAAAGATTTTATTTATTTATTTATTCACGAGAGAGAGAACAAGAGAGAAAGAGAGCATGAGAGAGGGGAGGGTCAGAGGGAGAAGCAGACTTTCCGCCAAGCAGGGAGCCCGATGTGGAACTCGATCCCGGGACTCCAGGATCATGAACTGAGCAGAGGCAGACGCTCAACGACTGAGCCACCCAGGCGCCCTCCATTTCTCTTTTAGAACTCGCTTCCCACTGCATAGAAACTGCTCTTTTCAAGGTTGCTAAATCTACTGTTCAATTCACAGATCTCAGCTTACTTGATATACCAGCATCATTTGACCTAGTTGATCACCCATATATCTTTGAAATATATTCTTCACTTGACTTTCAGGACACTACACTCCCCTGGATTTTCTCCCACCTCTTTGGCTATTCCTTAGCAGTCTCTTGTTGATTCTTTCTCATCTTCCAGAACTGTTAATGTTGGAGCTTCCTGCTGTTCAATCTTAGACCTCTTATCTTCTCTATGTATATTCAGTTTCTATCTTCTCTATGTATACTCAGTCTCTATGGGATTTCATTCTCCCTCAGTATACTATTGACTCCCACATTTGTATTTCCTGTCTTCCATCCTTCCAGTTAGTCCAAACAAAAGCTTTGAAACCATCCCACCATGGTGTAATAGTTAAAATCATGGACCCCATAGCCAGACTGTCTGTGTTTGAGTTCTGGGTCCACTACTTACTAGCTGCATACCATGGGCAAGTTACTTATCCTCTCTGTGCCCCAGTCAGTAAATACTGAGTGCCCATGTGTGCCAGAAACTGTTTCCTCACCTTTTCTGAGACTGAGTTAATACCTACAAAAAACTTTACTAGCGTTGCATATGTCGTAAGTGCAATATGCATTATCTCTTATTATTATCATTATTATACTTGACTCATTTCCTTTTATCATACCCCAAATTCAATTCATCAGCACATTCTGTAGGCTCTCCTACAAAATACTCTCAGAACTGGCCTACTTCTTACCATCTTTACCAGTACAATTGTGGCCCAAACCATCATTATCTCTCACCTGGATTATTGGACTAGACTCCTGATTGATGAATCTGCCACCACTCCTACCTATCTACAGTTTATTCTGCACACAGGTTCCAGAATGATCTTTTTAAAACACATCACTCCTTCACTCAAAACCAGCAATGGCTTCCCAGCTCACTAAAAGCACTTTCTATATGATGTGCACCTGCTACCTCTGTGACCTTAGCCTCTACTACTGTGTCTCTTCCTTGCTCTTCTCTAAGTCAATATCACCCCCTCATGATTCCTTCAGTAAAACAAGAAGATTCCTTCCTCAAGATCTCTGCACTTGTTTATTTATGTACTGCTTTTTCCTCAAATATCCACATGACCTTTTCCCTCACCTTTTCTAGTTTTTTTCCCTCAAATATCACCTTTTCAGTGAGGTCTTCCTTGACTTCTTATTTAAAACAGCATCCCTTCAGCTCCCCCTGACCCTCAACTTTCTGCATTATTTCCTCCATTGTATTTATTACCATCTGACACAGTATATATTTAGCTTATTTATTTTTGCTTATTACCTGCCTCAATAGAACATAAGCTACATGATGGCAGAGAGAGAGTTTAGTCTATTGTATCCCTAATGTCTAGAACAGTCTCTGACCCAAGATAGGTGCCCAATAATAATTTGCTGAATAGATAAACAATGCATAAAATCACTTAAATTGTGCCTTAAACATAGTAAATGAATATGAGCTAATAAAATTATTGGCAGCAGTCTTATTAATGTATCTGGAGCATGGGATGCATGTATGGGAGGGGTAAATAATAATTTTAAGTAGAGGAAATATATGGAATTTGATCTTTAGAGATGATAACATGTATTGAATATATCCATTATCTCATTTGATCTTTGAAGCAATCCTATGAGATAATCTCATTACTAATTCAAAGACCAGAAACACAAGATCTAGAAGGTTAGGGTAAGTTGACAGAGATAGGATAAGGGAGGTCTCTCTCCCTTCTGTCTTTCACAGTCCTCCCCTCAATAAATCTTTTGCACTTCTAATTCTTCCTTGACATCTAATTCCCAGAGGACCAGAAATGACACATGATGCAATGGAGAGTTCTTGTCTTCAAAATGTTTATAAGTGGAATCTCATCAAAGCTTTAGATTGAACTACCAGTTTATAGAACATACAGGAGATGTAGGAACACAGTAAATGACACCATGAGTAAATGATCAGACAAATCCAGAAGGTGGGCCATTTTTTCCAATGCCATTAAAAAAAAGAGAGAGAGACATCCAGATGGAGTCTTGAGAGACATAAAAATTAAATGCAATGCAATTAAATGCAATTAATAAAAATTAAATTGCAATTAAATGCAATTGATGAGATGTATGTGTCAACAAACCAGCTGTAAAAAAGATTTCAGGTAAATTTAAATATAAATTGGATATTAGAAGACATTAAAGAATGACTATTACTTTTGTTAGTTGTCTCAATAGTATTGTGGTATATAGAAAAATCTTACTTTTTAAAGTATAAAATGCCATAATGTCTATAATGTTCCTAGAGAAATCAGGGCATCTGGGTGGCTCAGTCAGTTAAGCAACTGATTTGTGATTTCGGTTCAGGTCATGATCTCATGGGTCATGAGATCAAGCTCTGCATTAGGCTTCATGCTCAGCAGGGAGTCTGCTTGAGATTCTCTCCCTCTGCCCCTCCCCCAACTTGCTCACTCTCTCTCTCTCTCCTTCTCTGTTTCCCTCTCAAATAAATAAGTAAATCTTTAAAAAAAATAGAGAGGAATAAAATATGGAAAAATTCTCTAGTGGGTATTATCCCTAAAGGAAGAAACAAAATAAAGATGCTAACTTGCACCACTATTATTGAACTTTTCTTTGGTAGTTGTAGCAAATGAAATACTAAGAATGGCAACAGCAACAATAAACCCTTTATACTGTTTACTATGTGCCAGGAACTGTTCTAAGCATTTTGCATAAACTAACTCATTCGATCTTCAAAACTACCTTTTCAAGTAGGTAACTGTTTCAATTTCACAGGAAACTAAGATAAAGAGATGTAAAGTAACTAGCCCTAGTGAAGCACAGCATGTAAGTGGTGAAGCCACATTCAAATGCATGCACTCTGGTTCCAGTAAATAAATAAATACACATATATATGTGTTACATGGATTAATGATGATGATGACAATGATGGTAGATACAGATAGAAATAATTATTTATAGACTGCATTTTTATGTACCTAGAAAACCTAAGCAAATTCACTGTACATTTTTTTTTTTGAAATAACTAGAGGTTCAGTATGGTAAGAAGAGAACACACTTACAATACTAAACAACAAAATGTATTTAGGAATAATCTAAGTTAAAATTCATATTTCCTATAAGTGTAATGTATAATTTTCTTTTTTTTAAATTGTTTACTTATTTTATTTAAATTCAATTAGTTAACATACAGTGCATCATTAGTTTTAGATGTAGAGTTCAGTAATTCATCAGTTGTATATAATGCACCCAGTGCTAATTACATAATGTGCCCTCTTTAATGCCCATCACCCAGTTACCCCATCACCCCTCACCTCCCCTCCAGCAACCCTCAGTTTGTTTCCTAGAGTTAAGAGTCTCTTATGGCTTATCTCCCTCTCTGATTTCGTCTTATTTTATTTTTCCCATCAAAATACCATTTGAAAATAGCTTGGCAAATTGATTCAAAGATAGACCTGGTAAAATAGGTGGTAATAATGAAGATAATTTTGATAAAGAATAATGAGGAAGACTGGTCCTAACATATAATAATGGCATTATAAAGATTGAAAAAAAAAAAAAAACAGTTTTGTACTGCCATAGAGGAATAGCTGAAAGGAACACATTAGAGTGTGGATTTAGGCTCAAGAATATGTAATTAAGTATATGATAAGGTAACATTTAAAATCAACAGGAAAAAAATGTCAATTACTCAATTAAATGCATTGTGATTACTATTTAGCCATTTTGAAAAAAATTTAAAAATGGTTTCCTAAGTCAAATAAATGCAAGATGCTTCAAACACTTTTAATCTAAAATCTTAAACCAAAGATGAAGTACAAATGAATATTGCTGATTTAAGCTCTATCATTAGGTAGAGAGGATATTTCTAAACATATAATGAAAATCAAAAACCGTTAAAATATTAATAGAATTAAATATATACAAACTCTGTAAGAAAAAAAGTAAAATGAGTCACGATATAAATAACAAAATGGGAGAGCATTTGCCATACCAGCAACAAAGGGTTAATATCTTCAATGTATAAAATACCTTTTCTACTAAGTATGATGATTATCTTCATAGAAAACTTGAAAAAAATTAGCAAAAGAAAAGTATGGATAATAGGAAAATAGTTTAAAATGGTAAAGTTATTAAAGATAATTCCTCATTTATCAAATAATTGTTGAGCACCTTATTGTGCACAGTTGCTGTTTCCTCTATCTGGGACACTCTCTCCCCAGATCTTCACATGGCTGGCTCTTTCTCAAGATCAGACATGACTCAATAAACCCACTTCTAGTTGAGTATTCAAAGGAAATGGAATCAAAATCTTGAGGAGGTAACTGCACTCTCATGTCCATTTCATCATTATTCTGCAATAGCCAAGATATGGAAACGACTTAAGAGTCCATTGACAGATAAATGGCTAAAGGCAATGGAAAATTATTCAGCCATTAAAAAAAGAAGGAATTTGTACTATTTGCAACAACATGCATGAACCTGGAGGACATTCTGCTTTGTGAAGTAAGTCAGACAGAGAAAGACAGATCTCACATAAGTGGAATCTAAAAAAGTCAAACTCATAGTAATAGAAAGTAGAATGGTGGCTGCCAGGGGTTGGGTGGGGAGAGAATGGGGAGAGGCTGGTCAAAGGGTACGAACTTCCATTTATAAGATGAGTAAATTCTAGGGTTCTAATGTACAGCATAGTGACTCTAGTTAATAAAACCACTGCATACTTGAAATTTGCTAAGAAAGTAAATCTTAAGAGTTCTTACCACACACACCCACAAAAGCTAACTGTGAGGTGATGGATGTGCCAATTAGCTTGAATATAGGAATCATTTCACAATGCATATATATATTAAATCATGCAGTAAACTTTAAAAAATCACACTGTACAACCTAAATATATACATTTTTGTTCAATCATACCTCAATAAAACTGGGAAAAAATTAAATATCAGCCTGCCATTGAATCATTACATCATCAAAATCCCAACTGAAGTATCTCTCCCCACAACATCCTACTTAATTTCTTTTGTGACAAATGTTAATATATTAGCTTATCTCCCACATTTAGTTGTTTATTTTTTGCCCTCTAAAATTTCCCTAGAGTAGGTAAGATTCCTTCCAGCTTCAAGAGTTGGTGACAGTAAGTAGAAATGGGAAAACTAGGGAACACACGCTGGGGTGAGACTTGCCCAAATGTCTCGTATATGCACCTTAGCAGAACCAAAAGCATTGGGAATCTCTCTGCAAAGGAAGCACTTTCCTAGGATGAGTAAAATATTAGAGAAAGGGTATATTTTCAGATGTCATATGTCACTTTGGTTATACATTAGCCTCTTTTCTAATTTAGCCAAATATTCATGATCTAAGCAACAATTCCATACACTTGGTAGGGAATTTTTAGCAATGTCCACAAAGTCAGACCTACGTGGCATATTAGGAAACGAAAGTTTTCATGGTTGGATATGAGATCATGTGGCAGCATTTTGCAATTTAAATTTTTAAAAAAGTGTCTTAGTGATAAATAGACACCTAGAGCTTTTGTCTGTTGGAACTAGAATAAAATATGAAAATTTTCTATGGAAACCTCGGGGGAACGGGGGTGGGGTGGGTGATTTCACTGTTAGCAAATGGAAATGCACTGGAGTGATGACTAATGTTATTTTCTGTGTTCCTGGGAGATAACACAATTGCATTCCAGCAGCTTTTAATGAGTTTTTGCTTTTGATACAGTGGGTACATTTGCATGTCAACTAACAGAGACCAAAAATATATTTCATGTCATCACTGTAGGAGGAGAAACCATTTCTGTGCTTTATAAAATAGAAGAAAAGTAGGTTCTTGGACTGCCTTCCACATTTAAGAGAAATAATTGAGTTCAGTTAGCATATTCTGACACAATCTAAGAAGGAAGAAGTGAGTCCAGTAACTCCCATTTTATAACTGGTTTTTTTAGGTTGATCTGAAGAATGATGATAGACCTATTTCATGAATTTACAGTAAGAAAAATGGTAAACAATTGGAATTTAGCACCCTTCTTGATATCTATATTCAAACAGATGAAAATTTACCTATGTTTTGTTTCAAATGATGGTTTTGACAGTCACCATGTACTTTTCCTTGTGAATGGCTCTTCAGAATTTCATTGGTAATTAACAGAAATTTTGCCCTCAGCTATAAAAGCTTAAAAGGAAGAAGGGTATGGCTGTATTAGGAGTAAACACAAGTTACAACTGTAAAGTCAATAAGAAAATGTAAAAGATTTTTATTGCATTCTGTAAGTCTTTGCAATTGCTTCGGAAATGCAAGTCCCCAAACTACTTTTGAATACTAATCTCTGTAAACTTTCTAAATAAAAAGCACAAGGTCATCATAATTTGAATGTAAACCCGGTATTTGTTAGGACTCTGTCATGACATAGAATTCAGAATATGATGGGCTTTTGGATTTAATCTAAGATGGTTTAGTTATTCAAGCATCACAAGGTCTTTTACTTGCTGTTTTCCTCCACCTGTCTGGGGATGATCTTAAGCAAGGATCCCAAGGTCACTGCTACAGTGAGATTCTGGTATAGTATAAGAACACAGCTGTGTCATCTCCGTTTTTCTCTTCAAATATTAGACATGTCCAGCAAGGCATTTCAGCTACACAATTTGTGTCAGATTTACCCATTTGGCCCAAATAAGCAAGTAGTCCTTGGTTAGATAATGGAGGTACTTCCGAAAAAATATTATAAACAGAATACATGATTTATTATAAACAGAATACATATTATATTGCACCACGGAAGGTCTCAATTTCAAAGAACTATCTTTCCTTAAAGTGAAGCATTATTTAAATGTTTATGTATTTAATTTTAGTTTGCATTTGGGTTCATTAGGTTTTCCTTAAACAGGGTTTCTATAGAATATAGAAATAGCCTTCTGTTCTCTTAGTAATTATGCTTGATAATTATGTTTAGCAATTATATCACTGCCCTGGTTGAATCTCTTCCACGTCTGTGCCTCTGCCTCACCCATGATCCCCCACATCACCATCATCAAGGAGAAAACGTCAGATCTCCAAGATCTTTCCTGATCTGCTGCCTACACATGTTTCTGGCCTTCTCTCTTGCCACTTTCTCCCTTGAAACTACCCATACCCTAGGCATATCAAGTTACTGCCTGATTCTTAGGCACTCTCCAGGTGGTTTCCTCATGCCCCTCTTCATTTGCACAAATTTCCTCCCCTGCTTAGAGACCCAGCTCAGAGGTCATCTCCTCGATGAAGACTTTCCAAACCAAATATCCACCTGCACCTTACATGGGGCAGTACTAGTTCTTTTTCCCTCTAATGTTTCTAAAAACATCCCATAGGTTTCTTTTTTTTTTTTTTTTTAAGATTTTATTTATTTATTTGACAGAGAGAGAGACACAGCGAGAGAGGGAACACAAGCAGGGGGAGTGGGAGAGGAAGAAGCAGGCTTCCCGCTGAACAGGGAGCCCGATGCAGGGCTTGATCCCAGGACCCTGGGATCATGACCTGAGCCGAAGGCAGACGCTTAACGACTGAGCCACCCAGGCACCCCATCCCATAGGTTTCTAATACTACATTTCTCACATTGTACTTTTAAGTTGGCCTCCCCAAACAAAATGTATACACCTTACTTTCAGGCAAGAAATATATCTTAGCATCTTTTAATCCCTTAACGTGGCTGCTACACAACCGACACCTCATAGGAGCTCACTGACTAATAGACTGAATAAATGAACACTGTTACTTAGTCCATTTTAATCGTAAGAGTAGACCTGGGGATTTGGTGGGGAGGGGCAAGTGAAGAATTGCCTCTGAAAATTTTTCGATGTAATTATCTGGTGGAATCAAGAGGCAGGGGGAAAAAAAAAGTAGAGTGTCTTGGAAAAAAGGAAAGAATACCCTGATAAATGTGCAAATGATATGCTCCCTGACTCCAGAAAAACTTCCTTAGCATGCATACAGGTCTAGTTTGGAGAACCATAGTGTTGGTACCTTAAACCAAAAGTTTCCTCAACTTGCCACCAAATTTCTATCCCCATCTCTCTCATCTGTCTGTGTTTTAGTCCTAGCCTATTTGGGATTAATATCATCCTCTGCATTTCCAGAGCACTTTGGGAAAGGTCTGCTCTCTTACTGCTCACATTTACCCACATATTAGAAAGAGCTGTCTCCTCTGTCATCCCACGAGTCTAGGACCCTCTTGAAGGCAGGGACTTTTTAAATCTCCTTTAGAGTGCCCAGTTCAGTGTATTATTACACAGTGTAGGGAGTCATCACATAAATGTTTAATTACAATGAAGAGTGTGATCTGCTTAGTATGTTAATTAGCAGTTCTGTTCAACCCATTTGTGCTAAATCCCACTCTGCTGGGTTAGCAAGCAGGAAAATGAGAGACTGTGTAGATGAAGGTGAACTGTGGCTATGGGGACTACACTGGAACAACCTAATTACATAAACCAACAATGTGGAACTATCTCCTCTGAGAGCAAGTGTATACAGACTACTAAGGATGTATTGGACATTCGCCTGTCACTTGGGACTAAGTAAACCTATATATCGTATTCCTCTGGCCACAGTGCTGCTGGAAGCTAGCTTGAAACCACCTGATAATGGGGTCAACACAGAAGAATGGGGTAGAGTGGTGGGAAGGAATCTGAAGACATCATTTAATTTTCTTTAGGCACACCAGAAGTGAGCTATATCCCTTGTTTATTTACTTGAGCCAGTAAGTCCCCATATTTCTTAAATTTGAGAGACTTCAATCACTTTCAGAAAATTGTCTTAACATACAAATGAAAATGATTATAATATCAGGTATCATTGCATGTCTACATATGTAACATACACTGTGCTAAATACTTTGCTTTTAATATCTCATTATAACTAATGACAAACCCGAGTCAAGTTCTAGCATTCCTGTTTTAAAGATGAACAAATGATTTATAATGATAAGGAAAATCTGTGTCCTAAGATGGCCGACCGAGCCAGTGAGAGAGTCCCAGTCCTTGCCCCGGGGCTCTTCCAGGTTCTTCTCCCTGCTCTGCTTTCCACTCGCACCACTCCAGGTTCTTCTCCCTGCCCTGCTTCACTCATGCACCAAAAGTGCCAAGTATGTGGAAGTAGATGTGTATAAATTGCCCCCTTTGTTTGTGCTCGGGGCTCAGACCTATTGAGACCACTCTCCTCTGAGCCCACCATCGTTAAATAAACCTCCTATCCTCCAAGGTCTCCAGTGCCGCTTGGTTCTTCCGTCGGGTGATCCAGTCCAGGTTCCGGAACATTTGGTTCCCTGACCGGGAAACCCAACAACACTGGCCCATTATTGCCACCGATTGGGGGCAACGGTGGGGTGGTGACGGAACGAGGGATTGTAAGGGAGAAGACGCGCCCTGCCTAATTTTTGGCAGTCTCCCGCCCCAGTCGCCTCGGGTCGGCCCCACTCCGCTGTTCCCACCAGACTCGAGGAGACTTGGCAAGTGAGGACCTGGTCCCGACCTCAGATTCCAGTAAGGCCTGGGGCTCCAGGACCCAGACAGGCCCACCCCCATTGGGGTGGAAGGGGAGCCTGATCACCTCCCAGAGACCTCTTAGAGGTCTCCCAGGTAGAGATTCCCAGGGAGGGAATGTAATAACTTGTGGAGTGTGAATGTGTGAGTGAAGGTGCAGTCCGACCTGGCTTGCTCAAGTGGACTGATTCTGTGACTCCACGGGCAGGCACCCTTAAGGTCCCCAGAAGTCTATGGAGTCTGAGTGGGCCCGTCTGCAATTCCATGGTGAACAGCATACAGTCTATGGCGGCATCGGCATAGTTTCTGATCGTAAGTCACAACATTGAGACCGCTATGGCTAAGCCTCACCCAAGCGCCTTCGGGACACGGCCAGACGGGCATCTGATTGGTCTCCTCACCTCAGGAGGCACCCCCCCCTTGTCTGTCTCTGTGCCACGGCACACGGGGACATCACCATGGGGTCAGGGCAGAGTAAACCTATGGTTCTAGAGACCATGATCAAAAATTTCAGGAAGGGGTTGTTGGGACACTATGGAGTCAGGATGCACCCCGGCAATTTGAGAATCCTATGTGAATTGGAATGGCCCACCTTTGATGTCAGGTGACCTTCAAAAGGGACATTGGATGTCCCAATGATTCGTCGAGTATGGTGAGTTGTAACAGTAGAACCAGGACACCCTGACCAGTTTCCGTACATTGACTCCTGGCTAGGAATTGCTCAGACCCTTCCCTGCTGGGTGCAATTCGCTTGCCATAGGCAGGGACAGGCCAGAGTCTTAATCGCCTCATCCAAGTGACCTAAAGAAAATCAGCAAAAGCCCCAGTCTCCACAAATCCTAACTGAGATCCCGAGGATGAACCGACCCTGCCCCCACCATATGTACCCCCAAGACTGTCTACACCTGGCCCTTCAGCTCCAGACACTCTGCTGCCATCGGTTTGACCAGTGCCCCTAGGCCCAAAAGATCCACTTTCTCCAGGACCAGCAGCCAGGCTGCGCCCCAGGCTGGGAGTAAGCACCCTCCAAATGCTGGTAGGAAAGACGCGGGAACCCAAGAGGCATGATGAAGATGGGATGGTCCAACCTGGCTGTTCCATGATGTATTACCAGCCCTTCTCCACCACCGACCTCCTCAACTGGAAACATAACACCCCATCCTACTCTGAGAAACCACAGGCCATGGTAGACCTCATAGAATCCCTCTTCCAGACTCATCGGCCAACCTGGAAAGACTACCAACAGTTACTCCGTACCGTTTAACACAGAGGAAAGGAGGAGAATGATGAAAGGTGCACGGCAGTACCTGGAAGAGCATGCACCAGCAGGAGTCATCGACCCTGCTGTCTGGGCTAATACAGCTGTACCCGAAGAGCACCCAGCATGGGACTTCACCACAACCAACGGACAGGCCCACACCCACTGGTACCAGGAGGCCCTCCTCCGGGGAATCTGGGCAGGAGCTAAGAAACCCATGAACATGACTAAGGTATCCTCGGTCACTCAACAACGAGGGGAGTGCCCCAGGGACTACTAAGAAAGACTATGTGAAGCCTACAGGATATACACTCCATTTGACCCAGAGGCACAGGAAAGCCAACAGATGGTAAACACCTCCTTCGTGGCTCAGGCCACCCTAGACATCAGACAAAAAATTCAGAAACTAGAGAGTTTTGCTGGGATGAACATCACCCAACTAATAGAGATTGCCAGTAAGGTCTACATGAACAGGGAGGTCACAGCCAAACAGGAAGCTGACAAAAAGATGAAAAAGAAAGTCAGCCTCCTCGCCACTGCCCTAAAAGAAAAGGACAACACAAAGAGGGGGAGACCCCAACCACCAAAAGGGGGGAAACCCAGAACCCCCTTGGCAAGGGATCAATGTACCTACTGTAAAGAGAAAGGGCATTGGAAAAATGAATGTCCCAACCGGGGAAAGACTCAAGAGCCCAGCCACTACAAGGAAGAACCCCGAGAGGAGGACCTCATAGGCCTTGTGGGAATGGACTCAGACTGAGGGGGACTGGGCTCTTTCCTCCTTGGCCTCCATGAGCCCATGGTCAGAATGAAGGTGGGGGGCCAACCAGTGACTTTTATGGTTGATACTGGGGCCAAGCACTCTGTTGTCACCTCTGCAATGACCCCTTTCAGCAAAAGGACTGAGACCATCCTTGGGGCCACCGGGACCTGGGTGATACAACAGCCCTTTTGCCAGGCTCGGCAGTGTGAACTCAGGGACCACAAGGTCTGACACGAATTCCTTTATCTGCCTGATTGCCCCATCCCTCTCCTGGGCCGAGACATAGTCTCCTCCCTTAGGGCTCAGATAACCTTTGAGCCCACTGGACACACTAGCCTCTGATTGAACCCAAGGCAAGAGGAGACATGGTTTCTAATACTAGCAATTACCATTCCAAGGGAAGAAGAATGGAGGCTATTCTGTGCCCAGGCCCAACAGACCAGCTGCTGGAGTTCAGACTCGCCTTCCCTTCAGTATGGGCTGAAACAACCCACCTGGACTAGCCCGGAATCAGGCCCCTATCATTGTTGAACTGATCCCAGGAGCCCAACCTCAGAGGCAAAGGCAATACCCCCTTTCACAAGAAGCTAAGATTGGCATCCAAGAACATCTGACCAAACTCAAAGAAGCAGGCATTCTAGTCGAGTGCCAGTCAGCCTGGAATACCCCACTCCTGCCAGTCAAGAAGCCAGAAGGGGGATACCGACCAGTTCAAGACCTGTGGGCCATCAACGAGGTGACCATCTCTCTGCACCCAGTGCTCCCGAATCCATACACCCTCCTCGGCCAAATCCCAGGGTTGGTCAGCTGGTTCACTTGCCTAGATTTGAAGGATACCTTCTTCTGCCTCCGCTTAGCTCCCCAGAGCCAGCCACTATTTGCCTTTGAATCGTCTGAACCTGATACAGGGCGCCAGGTGCAACTGACTTGGACGCGCCTCCTGCAGGGGTTTGAAAACTCACCAACCCTCTGTGGGGAAGCGCTAGCCGTGGACGTCGCCAGCTTCCCAAGAGAGGCCACACGATGCACCCTCCTTCAGTATGTGGATGACCTCCTCCTCGCCAGTGACACACAAGAAGACTGCACAAAAGGCACAAAGGCCCTCCTACAGCTCCTGTCAGACTTGGGATACTGAGCCTCATGGAAGAAGGCACAAATCTGCCAACAACAGGTCCGATACCTTGGTTTCCTCCTCACCCAAGGGAAAAGAGAACTAGGGCCAGAGCAGAAAAGGGTCATCATCTCCCTGCCACAGCCCCAGAGAAAAAGGGGCCTACAAGAATTCCAGGGGGCTGCAGGATTCTGCCACACCTGGATCCCTGGGTTCTCGGCAATAGCAAGACCCCTTTATGATCTCTTAGGGGGACCAGATCAAGAACCCCCTGCCTGGACTGAGGAAACAGAAGCCGCTTTCACAGAGATAAAGACCGCCCTGGGGCAGGCTCCAGGCCTGGGCCTACCAGATGTAGAGAAACCCTTCAATGTCTTTGTGCATGAAAAGGAAAAAATAGCGCTCAGGGTACTCACCCAGACTGTTGGACCCTGGCAACGGCCAGTTGCTTACCTGTCAAAGAAGCTGGACTCTGTGGCAGCAGGATGGCCACTGTGTCTCAGGGTGCTGGCAGCCACAGTCCTACTCATCAAGGAGGCAGGCAAACTTACCGTGGGGCAAGAACTTAATGTCAAGGTCCCTCATGCAGTTGTGTCCCTCATGAATGCACAGGGACACCGCTTCCTTTCCAACTCTCGGCTAGCACAATACCAAGGACTCCCCTGCAAAAACCCGCAGGTCACCCTCGAAACAGTAAGGACTTTAAATCCAGCAACCTTTCTCCCTGTGGAAGAGGGGGAACCAGACCATGACTGCTCTGAGGTGACTGATGAAGTCTACGCAAGCCATCCAGATCTGCGGGATCAAGCCATAAAGAATCCAGAGCTCACGCTGTTCAGCGATGGCAGCAGTTACCTACAAGAGGGTGCCCGGAAAGCGGGTTATGCAGTAACCACAACCACTGAAGTCCTAGAAGCTAAGGCATTACTAGCAGGATGGTCAGCTCAACAGGCTGAGTTATAAGCCTTAGTCCAAGCCCTCACCCTTGGTGAAGGCAAACGAGTCAATGTCTATACTGACTCTCGGTACGCCTTTGCTACTGTACATATACATGGAGCCATCTACAAGGAAAGGGGCCTCCTAACTTCCGCAGGAAAAACTATCAAGAACAAGGAGGAGATACTGAGACTCCTTGAAGCCATCTGGCTTCCAAAGAAAGTAGCAATCCTGCACTGTAAGGGATACCAGAAAGGAGATGACCCTATAGTGCAGGGAAATCGTCTGACAGATGAGGCAGCCAAGACCGCAGCCAGTGAGGACATAGAGCCCCTTCCCTCACCATGGCCCCTGAAGAAGTCTCTCCACCCAGTTACACTAAAAAGGAAAAGGAATGGGCCATGGCTGAGGGAGCCACCCTGACTGAAAAGGGATGGTGGATAATGCCAGATGGGCGCATCTTTGTTCCAATAGCAACTGGAGGGCATCTAGTCAAGGAACACCACCGACTCACTCATCTGGGGAAAACTGCATTAGAGCCCTTCTCAAGAAGCACTACTACATCAGTCAGCTGCCAGCACTATGCCAAGCAACGAGTGAACGGTGCATAACATGTGCTAAAAATAATGCTCGGTCTGCACCACAGCCTCTGCCAGGTGTCCGGAGGATGGGAGCAACCCCCTTAGAAGATCTAGAGGTAGACTTCACAGATGTGCAGCTGAGCAGGGGGTTCAGATATCTCCTAGTAATAGTATGCATATACTCTGGGTGGGTCGAAGCCTTCCCGACTAGGACAGAGCAAAGCCGGGAAGTAGCTAAAGTCCTCTTGTGGGAGATCGTGCCCCGGTTCGGCCTGCCGTTAACAATCCATAGTGACAATGGACCCGCATTTGTGGCAGACGTTGTACAGGTCTTGATCAAATCTCTCAGCATTACCTGGAGACTCCACACCACTTACCGGCTCCAAAGTTCAGGGAAAGTAGAGCGAATGAATCGCACCCTCAAGGGAACCTTAGCAAAGTTTTGTCAGGAGGCTAACCTCCCATGGCCGGATCTGCTACCCCTAGCTCTCCTGTGTGCTCGCTGCACGCCCAGGACATTAGGTTTCTCCCCATTCGAATTAATATATGGACAGTTTCCCCCGTGCTTGGGAAGCCTTCCAGGAAACTTGCATCAGGTTGGAGATAAAGGGATAAAGGAGCAGCTTCAGGCCCTGGGGGCCACCCTAAATAAATTACAAAAGTATACCATTGAGAGGGCCCCAATCTCCTTAGGGTCTCAGGTACACTCCTTCCAGACAGGGGACTCAGTTTGGGTCAAAGACTGGAAGAAAGACCCCCTCAAACCGCAGTGGACAGGGCCCCACACTGTTGTTCTAACCACCCCTACTGCCCTCAAGGTCTCAGGCGTCACCCCGTGGGTCCACCACTCCAGAGTGAAGAAAGCTCATCATTTGGACGAGGAGCCACGCCAGTGGAGAGTCCATCCAGACTTCATGAACCCACTCCGGCTTCACCTTCGACAAGACCCCACCGACTGATGGACACCGGCTCACCATGTTCCCTGGCTCTCATAGGCATGATTTCCCTCATCTTGGGAGTCGGACTCTACACTGTTGCCCCTCCTGACTGGACTTTCCCCCAGAGACTTACTATTGTCATTGCTTATTATGTGTCCCTAGGGTGTATTACTGCACTCACTTGTCCACGGGTTTCATCTGCTGATGGGTTAGCCACTATGGCTCCCTCTACCTAAGGTCATAGATCCCACTTTTATTGGCCCTCTGCTGTCTACTCCTGAGCACATTTCACCATGGTTTTCCTGGCCCCAGTTAGTCCCGGTTTTCTGCTACCTGGTGTGCTGTTCCTCCTTACTGCCTCTAGCTTGCCCGGCCAGGCAAGGGGGACAAACTCTTGTATCACCATTACTGGCAAATGGACTTTCCAGGTTATCCCCCTCGATCCTGCACCAGCACCCCCACTGACTTCTTCCACCTGGGATAGGCACACACCAAAGGTTAACCTCCCTTTTGATGGATGCCAGCTTCTGATACCTCCTGGGAACCTCATAGACGGTGTTCTTACCATGGCCCTCACTCTGGTTACTGGCTGGTAGATATCTACATCTGTGGGGGCCCTACACTTCAACAGCCAAACACCTGCCCTCAGTTCTGCTCACAAGCCTGGGGATGTGAGTGATGGGTGGTGACTTGGCCAGGAATGGAACGATGGTCCACCAGGTGGCACCTCAAACAGTGCAGTGACATCCGGATTTCCTTGTCACATAAGGCCACCCCATCTTCTTGCCCTAATGATCACTGTATACTGCTCACCCTCTCAGTCTTAGAACCCAATGCCACATCATGGGCTACAGGAATCATTCTCCTGTTGGGCCAATATCACCCTATGGGGACCAACCCCATGTCCAAGTTTATGATTAAATCCATGTTCACTCCAAGCCTTACAGTCAACCCCCAGAGTCAGACAGAAAATAACTTGCCCTGGCACATCCCCGGATCCCCCATCCACACACAGCAAGCATCTATAACACAACTGTTAGATATGATTAACACCTCCCACCAAGTGCTTAACAACTTGAATCTACCCCTAGCATCTGAATTCTGGATCTATATGAAACCCGGTCCTGTCCAATATCTAGGTGTCATCCTCAACCAATCTACTGTGTCACCTCCCACCTCAGCACTGGGGACCTCAGATTATCCCTTTCTGGCTCCAGTACCGCTGTATGGCAACTCTTCCTCTCCCATCACGGGCCACAGTCAGGTCTGTGCGCCTAACAACATTTTTTTAGCTTGTGATCAAGGTGTATACATCTGCATCACCCCGTGCAATCAATCATGCATGCTTGTCAGTCTCTTACCCGATCTTTCAGTCCAGTCTACAGCCATCCCACCCTGAATGCGCCCGATCTCGTCTGATCTCTGATCTTTCAGTCCTCCCAGGCAGTGATGCCCCACTCATATGGAGACCTAGCTGCCCTCAACACTCCCCCACAGCCATCCCTCTTATCATGAGCCTGCTGGCCGCATCAGGTGTTGCCCTTGGCGCAACTCATGGAGGATTTTTCCATCCTCACTCAGTCAGCTCTGGCCCTGCAGTGCCAACTCAATTCACTGGCCTCAGTGGTCCTCCAAAACAGACATGGGCTCGACTTGCTCATGGCCGCACAAGGGGGGCTCTGCCTCTTCTTACAGGAGGAATGTTGTTTCTATGCTAATGAGTTGGGGGTGGTCCAAGAAACTCTGACCCAATAACAGGAACGAGTACATCGCCGGTGGGAAACACTCCAGTGGACAACTTGGTGGGACACCCTCTCACAATGGTTCCCTTTGTTCGCCCCCCTCATCAGCCCCCTCCTATTGCTTCTCCTCATAGTAGCATTTGGTCCTTGTATTCTCAATGCCCTTACTAGGTTTATCACTACTCAAATTGCTAAAATCAGACTCCAGTTACTCCTTACTCACTATTGCCCCTTAGAAGATGAAAATGATGCCCTCTATACTAGGTGTTTAAAGGGGCATCAAAGGGGGGAATGATAAGGAAAATCTGTATCCTAAGATGGCCGACTGAGCCAGCGAGAGAGTCCCAGTCCTTGCCCCAGGGCTCTTCCGGGTTCTTCTCCCTGCTTTGCTTCCCGCATCCACCAATCCGGGTTCTTCTCCCTGCCCCGCTTCATGCACATGCCAAGAGTGCCAAGTATGTGGAAGTAGATGTGTATAAATTGCCCCCTTTGTTTGTGCTCGGGGCTCAGACCTTTGGAGACCACTCTTCTCTGAGCCCGCCAGTGTTAAATAAACCTCCTATCCTCCAAGATCTCTGGGTGCCACTTGGTTCTTCCATCGGGCGATCCAGTCCAGGTTCCGTAACAATAAGTGTTGTTGCTACTCATGATAGTGGCTATCAACTTGTTCAGCTGTAGTGTTTTCAAGGCATTATTCTAGGAGATTATCTATCTAGCATCTATATCTATACATATACAATTGTGACTTGTAAGAAATAAATATTGGTCATTCAGATGACCAAAATATATTTCTTATATATATTTGGACTTCATACATGGCTCTTGGCTAACAGTTCCCCAAACTCTTGAAATTTTCTGAGCAATAAGGGCAATGGGACCATCTTTTGTTATAATATTTGGTCTCTTGTCCTCAGTTCCTGAAATTGTGTCAGAGCCATAAAGGTGAAATGGATGTCTTGTTATTCATAACAAGCCTCTTTCCAGCATAACTGGATTTATGTTAACGAGATAACTTTTGGAAAGCACCTAAGGTTGGGTGGTTGGTTGTCGGGAAACAAACCATGAATAGAAGGTTGGAACTTTCAGTCCCACCCTCTGATTTCTGAGGAGGGGAGAAGGGCTGGAGGTTGAATCAATCACCAATGATCAATGATTTAATCAATCATGCCTTTATAATGAAGCCTCCATAAAACCCCAAAAGGACAGGGTTTGGAGAACTTCCAGGTTGGGGAACACATGGATGTTCTGGGAGAATGGCACATCAGTAAAGGACATGAAAGCCCTGTGCCCTTCCCACATACTTTTCCCCATGCCCCATCTGGCTGTTTCTGAATTATACCCTTTTGTAATAAACCAGTAAACCAGTTAAGTAAAATATTTCTCTGAGTTCTGTGAGCTGCTCTAGCAAATTAATCACATCCAAGGAGGAGGTTGTGGAAACCTCCAATCTGTAGCTGATCGTTTAGAAGTATGATCAATGGGTTTGCAATTGACATCTGCAGTGGAAGGGGGACAGTTTTGGGGGACTGAAACCTTAACCGGTGGAATCTGATGCTATATCTGGGTAGATAGTGTCAGAATTGAATTGAATTATAGGACATTTAACTGGTGTCCCGCAGAATTGCTTGTTGGTGTGAGGAACCTCCACCAACATTAGGGATTGGGTCTCAGGACACCTATTTTATATATATTTAAACATTTATTACATATATATTCATTGTCACCCAATTCATTGAGGTAGGCATTATTGTTAGCCTCAAGAAAACGGAAACTCAGAGAAATTAAATGACTTGTCCAAGATCACATAAGTAGTAAGTAACAGATGGAAAATTGAAACAGTATCTGATCGCCCTTTATTTGAAAGCTATATTCATATTCAGGAGAATTGAATTCCATTCCTGTAACCAGCTCTTATTTTGCAAGTCACTTCATTTCTCTGAGTCCTACTTTCTTCAGACTAAAATGAGGATAGTAACTCAATACATTCCATACCTTCCAGAGACATTATGAGGCTCAAATGGGAAAGTGGATATAAAAGCATAATGCTCCATAAAAATGTAAGTTGTTATGATTACTATAATTCAATAATAAAAATGGGTCCCACAATCAGATCATTAAACACATCAAATCAAGAATTAGCTCTTAATAATGACATTTATTATTGTTTGGATGTCTTAACTGTACAGCTAGAGTGTCTGTCAGTGTCAAAAATCAGAAATTCATATATTTTTTCCTCCTAGTGCCATGTTGTTCATTAATAGGGAACTCCTATCACTTACATTTTAGTGATGTAAACACATTTAGTTTTATTCAATCTGTCACTAAAGGGTGCTATACTATGTCCATTGGTGTCAATTATTTTCACTTTTAAAATATCGCACAATTTTCTCAGGATAGTTGCAGCTACCAAAATAGAATGTTCTGGAGTCTAGAAGCAAGAACACTGTAAAGGAAATCTCAAAATCTCAAGCCTGAGCTCATTAGTTATATCACTTAAAAACTGTGATCTTGACCAAAGTGCAAATAAAATATCAGTCTATGCACTTTATTTTTTTTAATATTTTTAATTAATTATTTATTTATTTATTTGAGAGAGAGGGAGAGAGAGCGAGCATGAGCGGGGAGGAGCAGAGGGAGAGGGAGAGAGAATTCCCCACTGAGATTCCCCACTGAGCCTTGAGCCTGACTCAGGGCTCGATCCCATAACCCTGAGATAATGACCTAAGCCAAAATCAAGAGTTGGACGCTTAACTGACTGAGCCACCCAGGTGCCCCTATATACTTCTAAATAGGAAAACTGGGGATAATGGATGATGAATAGAACACATAGAGATATTGCTAGAAGAAAAATAAGTATAATAGCCATGAATATGCTCTGAGAAATAAAAGCAATTGTAGGAATTTCACGGGAGACAGATCCATTCTGCTCAGAATCCTGTGTCTGACTGCTGTGGTTCTAATGGACAGGGCTAGAACACGGACAACTCTAGCTTTCATGAGAAAAAGGGAATGAAGAATCTTGGCTAGAGTAAAGAGGAAGCAATAATGGTCTTATGAAAGGAATAGTCAGCTGGGCAGCTGCCTGTGGACAAACCACAGGGCTAAGCAGCTTTGTGGAGGGAGGGGGGAAAGGAGATTAGTCACTGCCTTGAGATCGCAGAGTAGTACAGGGGGAAAGGACATCCACATTCCAGCTTATCCAGTCCCTCCCAGCCAATCCCTTTCTCCTTGGTCTAGGCAGAAAAGCCTCAGGGAAGTCAATGGGAAAACAGCAACCAGACAGGAAGGAGGGAATGAGCTCAATCGCCTATGGAGTAAGTCAAAACTTGCAGGAATCCAACTTACTATGATGATGATTCCTCTGGAAATGGACCAGAATTCCCTCAGCTCTGCACGTGGCTCACTTCCTCACCTCCATAGCAAGTCTTTGTTCAAATGTCACCTTCTCAATGAGGCCTACCCTGACCACCCTATTTAAAACTACAACTTTTCTCTCCATATCTTCCCCACTCCTTATCCCTTTTACCCTGTTCTCTTTTTTTAATTTTCCATAGCATTTATCACATTTTAATATACTGTGGAATTTACTAAGTTTGTTTGTTTTCTGTCCCCCTCTCCCAATGAGGGCAAATATACCGTCATCTGCTTTCTTCACTGATATGTTTGTTCACTGATGCATCACAAATGTCTAGCCATGAGAAAGAGAACAGCAGTTCCTGACATCCAGGAACTGGCCTGACAGTCCCAGCTAGGCCTCGGTGTTCTGTTGAACACAATTTCACAGAATGTCAACATCCAACAAGGCCACTCTGGGGCCACAATGGATCAAAACAAAAACAAGAACACTCTGTAATCATGTCTGAACACAGACAGAACATGAACATTGTCCAAATCACAAAAATAACCAAACTTCTCTAATGTGAGTAATTGCGGCTTCTTCACCAATTACAGCTTTACGCTTGCTTTAGTTTTTTCTCCTTCTCTGAGATTTATTGACATAATCAATCATAAAACTGACCCTGCTTCCTGACATCATCCAACCCAGAGCAAAGCCGTGCTTCCCTTTTTTTTTTTTTTTTAAAGATTTTATTTATTTATTTGACACACGAGAGAGAGAGCACGAGCAGGAACACAAGCAGGGGGAATGGGAGAGGGAGAAGCAGGCTTCCCGCGGAGCAGGGAGCCCGACGTGGGGCCCAATCCCAGGACCGTGGGATCATGACCTGAGCCAAAGGCAGACGCCCAACGACTGAGCCACCCAGGCGCCCCATCCCTGCTTCCTTAAAACATCCTCCAAATCACCCAATATAAGCCCAAATCCTATCAAAAGTCCTTTCTGACACTTACTGAGATGTCTTATAGTATGCATTCCCTCTCCTCACTGCAATGAGCAATAAATAAGTGGTTCAACTAAGGTATATTTCTGGTGGCTTTTGACTGGAGGGTATTGATAGTAGGTACATTAAAAAAAAAAAATTCAGTGGGGGTGTGTAGGTGGCTCAGTTGGTTAAGCATCTGCCTTCAGCTCAGGTCATGATCCCAGGGTCCTCGGATGGAGGCCCACATTGGGCTCCCTGCTCCGCAGGAAGCCTACTACTCCCTTTCCCTCTGCCCCTACCCCCACCCCCAGCTCATGCTCTCTCTCTCTCTGTCTAATAAATAAATAAAATCTTTAAAGAATATATTCACTGTATGGATATTCTGGGCTTCCTGTTTAAACACTAGGGGTCTAAAGTCGTGGCTATTCCAGATATAGGCAAAGTTTCAACCCCATGCTGTTCTGCACAAAGCGATGTTAGAGCTCTCCTGCCTTACAGATTGCATTTCCTCATCTAGCAAGCGCAGCCAATTAGTGACAACAACCTTTGCCATTGTCTTAGGAGGATTTTCAACTTTCCTGTAGTTCATATGTAAATCTATAAGCCAAGATATGTGCCAGTTGACATAATGATGATGGACATAAATCAGGGACTCAAGCACTAAGCTGTCTTGTGAGCCAGGATCCTTCAACGCATATGGGAAATTCTGAAGGACCCAGGGGCAGGAAAATGGGTGGAGCAGGAGGAGTGTGTGTGTGTGTATGGGGGGGGGGGTGGTTCTGAAAGACAGAGACAGAAGGTTGCAATGACAAAATTGTCATTTTCATCTTTCTTAATAATGTTCTCCTCTATCCCATTTTCCAAACATGGATTATTGAAGTTTACAGTTGATGGAGGGTTGATGTGAGGAGAATATTGTATAATATTGTGCTAAAAGACATACTTTTTATGGCATATAAAATTATGTCAAATGTTTACCATTTGGAGCGACTGAATGAATAAATATCTGTATCCAGAGACCATGCTTCTCTAATATCAGCAGTTATCTCCTGAAATAATAAAATATGGAATAGAATCTGGAGGCATACATTGGGTGATATAATCACTGGGTCTACATTACCTGAATACTCACAGTTGTATGTTATTTATTTTACATTTTTTTCTTGTACTCATTTAGAATTTTAGCTGGGCCAGGAAAGGAAATATCCATAAGTGGTGAGAACTGCCTTCCTGGGCGACTGCCTTTGGCTCAGGTCATGATTCTGGAGTCCTGGGATCGAGATCCGCATCGGGCTCCCCGCTCAGCGGGGAGTCTGCTTCTCCCTCTGACCCTCCCCCTTCTCATGTGCTCTCTCTCTCATTCTCTCTTTCTCTCTCTCTCAAATAAATAAATAAAATCTTTAAAAAAAAGAAGAACTGCCTTCCAATAATAGATTGGCTGCACAAGAAAGAGGACACTAGTTCTCCAAGGTCTCAAGAGGCAAAGCTAGGACATTAAGAGAGAACATGTGGAGCCAGATTTTGGCTCACCAAAGGGAGAATTTTCTCACAGATATGTCTGTCTCAAGCTGGTCTAGGAAGCTTTCTGGATATTTTGGGCACCTTTTCCCAGGAGGATATCAACAGAAGCTAGATGGACCAGTTGGCAAGGGGGTAATGTAGAAGCAGTTCAAACACTAAAGCTGGAGTTGAGGAAGATGGCATATGCCGGCCCTTAACAGGCCTGGAAATCTATGAGACACTGAAAAAGAACAAAATGAAAAGCAGCACCAATTGAACAGAAGGGAAGTGATTACCCTTTACACTTGACCTCATGCAATTAAGAAGAATGACTTTGAGCAGAGCAGTTACTTTTTCAGTTTCTCTGGCAGCTCTCAGGTGTCTAATGGCCAGAAGGTAAGGGCTATTACAATGTCCACTTCACTGTGGAGTTAAACTTTTAAAAAATGAGTCACTGCTCTAACGTTTTTTGCCTGAGAGCACAGCAGCTATTTGACAATTTTCCTCTTTAGTTTTCTTTGATTTTTTTTGGACTTCATTCAAAATCACCACTTTAAAGTTAGTTTTAAAATTATAGTATGGTTGTTAATTCACAAAAGCAAAAGTACATGAAAAAAAAGCAGTCTTCAAACAGAATAAGGAAGTGTGGAATGGGGTGGGAGGAGGAGTTGGTGGGCAATGGGACTATATATTTTTTTGAAAATTTTATTTATTTGAGAGAGAGAGCATGAGCAGGGAGGAGAGGCAGAGGCAGAGGGAGAAGCAGACTCCCCACTGAGCAGGGAGCCCAATGCGGGACTCTATCCCAGGACCCTGGAATCATGACCGGAGCAGAAGGCAGCCGCTCAACCGAATGAGTCACGCAGGCGCCCGGGACTGTAATTTTTTGAATGCCCGTATTTTGCCAGACCCTGTGCTAGGCATTCTGCATACACAATCGAATTTTCATGATAGCTCTGTGAGGTCAATATGCTTAACTCCATCTAACAGAAATACACACTGGAGTCCTAATAATATAGCTCACGTTTATTACATTCTTATTACCTGCTAGACGCTATTCTAAGCATTTTGCACACCATTTCAATTTTCCTTCTCATGGCAACCAGGGAGGTAGGTGCTTTTAATAATTCCGTTTTACAGAGGAAGAAACTAAGATCCAGAGGGATTTGCAACTTGCCCATGATCGCACAGCTCATAAACAGTGGAACTGGGATTTCAATCCAAACATGTGACTCCAAAAATTATTGGGCTCTTACAACCAATAAAATCAGAGGTTGAAATACTTCTATTTTAATGACTGACGTGTCTGTGATAGAGGAGGTCAGAAGGTGATGGGCGGGATAAAGTGTTGAAATGGGGACTAAGGTACAAAGGTCAGTGCTTTAAGGAAAGACATTTTCAAATATAGCAAGATCACCCCCAGGCAAAGAGCAGAGACATGTCCAAGTATGAAAATGAATGCCTTACATCTGGGTCCAAAATGGACTTGAGAAAACACTTGTGAGGAGCTCCTGAGCAGTTGCAGTTTTTTTTATTCCAACTTGAGAACCAGAGGAAACTACTGAAGAATACAGAGCAAAGGGTAGATTTGAAAAGATGAAAACTAGCCTGCAGTGAGGCCAGATTCACTGAGGTGGACATTAGGAAGGTGCCTGCTCCCTGTCTTCAGTAGTGCACAGACTATGAACTGTAAGGAAAACCCTGTTCTGCACATTTGAAAAGCATGTTACCTTGTTCTCATGCTGTTCTTTCAAAAGTGGTCATAAAAGAAAAATCCCTAATGATAACCTAGGTCAAGAAGCCATAAGAATTGTTTGGTTTTATGAATTGTATAGACAATTCTGTGCAAAGGAATTCTTACAGCAACCACAGCTACAGATGGCAGGGCCAGGTAGGTGTTTAAGAAGCTGTGTGATGCAGCATATGCTAGTTGGCCAGAAAGGTTCTCCCACTAAGACACCACATCCTTTGGGGATGTAAACTATCTTCAGCTAAACCACCCAAACCACATGGAGTTCTTCCTCCAGCACCTTCTCCACTGAGAGCAAGCGGGTCTTCAGTGTAGTTAAGCCTCCAAGTAGAGCAGTTAAAATGATAAAGGTTTCCATGGCTAAGGTGGCAGGATTCAAGCTAAGCTTTGATGCCCAAGCCCTCAAACAGCAGGAACAGCTGGAGAAAGCAAATCAAAAAGCAAATCGAAATTGCAGGAGCCTTGTCGCACCGCAAATAATCAGGCTCCCAGGGACAAAAAGAGAAAAGGCAGAATAAGGTACACAAAATTGAGTGAGCTACCTTGCCATTATAATCAGAAAGAGAAACAGATGGAACTAGGTGGAGTTTTGACCTCAGGCTACACATTTCTGTCTCTGGGCTTTGGTTTTATTATCAGTAAAATGATTATAAAACCTCTCCTATATTGGTCTATCATCAGGCACAAATGAAAATGCGTGTTAAAATGCTTTAAAAATTGTAAAGTATGTTAACACGCTAATGAAAACACTTGATCCTTATGTTTTTGGTCTATTAATTTCTTCTCATAGTTGTTAGCAGTCTTTTTTTTTTCTTCTTTTTTAAGTGGTAATATTTATAAAAGTGGTAATATTTATAAAAGTGCTAAAATTAAGTGTTGGTATTATTTTATTAATACGTGAGTCCCTCTAAATTCAGTAGGTGAGTGGTTAAATTTGTAGTTGGAGAATAACTTGGTGAAAGTTCTGTCCTTGAATGCCAAGAGAAGGTAAGGGAAGAGCTGAAGTATTGAGAGGCATGGAGCTACTCAGGTGGACAACCCTGTTGCTGACTGAGGAAATGAGAAAACTCAGTGGGAGAACCCAGCATACCCCTGAAGAGATCAATGCAATGGGGTATGGAAGGGGGTTCTAATTAAATACACACACACACACACACACACACACACACACAATCTAGAATCTATATGCCCGTCTGTTCTACTTAACCCCAAAGGAAGAAAACTAAGATCCGTTGTGAGAAGCTATAGGTCAAAAAAAACATGATATTTTCATAGAAAAAAAAAAGAGCCTAATAAATCTGGAGTTATCAATCCATTCACAACTGAGCTCAGGGTTAGAATATCTGAAACAAATCCACATGAATGATTCAATGTGCTAGGATCAGAAGCAAGTTGCACTATCCAATTAGCTTAAAAATCACATCCCAAGAGAAATCTTTCCTGAATAATTGCTCCACACAATCAGATCCCTTGTAATCTCTCATTGCAGAGATTGCTTCATATCATCAATCAGGGTGTAATGTTTTCATGTGATTATTCGTTTAATATATGCCCTCTTCCCCCATTAACCTGTAAGCTTCTTGTGTTTGCTGAATGAATAAATAGACTAATTAAAAAATTAAAAAGCCATGACCAAGGGTTTATCTCTTTCGAATTGACATCTCCTGGTTGGCAGAGACTAGAAAATAGCGCAGAGCCTAATAATGCTTGCAGAAAAGGCATACTGCCATCAAGTGCTAATTACTTGAATTGCAGGCAAAGGTACTGGTCAAAATAAGTATCCAGTTCAAAGCTTCCTAAACTTTTCTGAAAATAAAATCACTTGGAGGTACTTATTAAAATTCAGATTGCTAGGCCTATAATTGATGGACTCAGAATCTCCAGGTAAGGGCTGGAAACCTATATATTTATCAATCTCCCCAGAGTATTCTGAGCAACAAGGAAATTTGAGCAACCCTGATCTATGCTAAAGTCCTTCTAAATTTGGTCCTTGGACATTCTGCTAGAGAGTCACCTGGGGTCCCTGTGAAATATACAAAGACCTAAGATGCACTCTATACCGACTGACTTTTTTGTTTTCTTCTTATTATTATTATTTTTAAAGGATTTTATTTATTTATTTGCCAGAGAGAGAGCACAAGCAGGGGGAGTGGCAGGCAGAGGGAGAAGCAGGCTCCCCGCTGAGCAGGGAACCCATGTGAGACTCGATCCCAGCGTCCTGGGATCATGACCTGAGCAGAAGGCAGATGCTTAACCGACTGAGCCATTCAGGCATCCCTGTTTTCTTATTATTAAACCAATGCCACTCCAGCCACCAGATAGATAGAAACTATCTCTTCCATTATAATTGCAAAACTTCTGTGGTAATACCTCACATTTACCCATCTTAGGTCAACCCTTGACCAACCAAGTGTGGTTGCTCATGATCTTCAGGTGTGTGGGACAAGTTTCCCCAGGGCGGGGAGGGAAGAGGTGTTAGGCCAACAAGAGAGGGAAATGAAATAGAAGTGTGTGAGGCCAAATAGTTGCTGTATTCATAGTATTCTCAATTAATTCCAAAGGGGGCTTCTGTCAGAAACAAGCCAATTCAAGTAACAGGTTTATAAGAGCAGGGTGGTAGTCCAGGTGAGATCTTAAATATATTTTTGGATTGTTTTTAGCTGTAAGAATTTGGACAGAGTAAGACAAAATTTAAATACAGCAATAATATTTCCATTTTTAAAATTCCTTCCTACTTTTATTAAACATTGGCCTTGATTTCAAAAACTTGCCAGCATTCTACTTCTTGTTTACATGGGACCTATGGAAATAGCATTAAGCAATTTATTCCTTCAAACTACCATCTTGCTCTTAAAATTCTAACATGCAACAGTATGGTTATTCTTTCAAGCATACCAAGTTGACCTAGTTAGCAAGCTTTACAGACCTCTGATCACTAAAGTAAATCCACAGCCTCTAATTTATGGAATAAAATATTTGGCATTAAATGGCAGTTCCTGGAAATTCAGGTTGGTTTGAAAGCTGGTTAAACAAAATAACTAGTAAAAACATTTCGTGATTTTTAATTATTTTGTTTCTATCTTTAAGCAAAATTATTTTCCTAAATTATACAGACAGTAACAGTTACAAAGCTAGAGTTGACACTCATGGTTCTTTGATGAAGACAAATAGATGTTAAACTAATTTTAATCACATGGTCTTACCTTTATCATAACAACTTTAATTTTTTTAATGAACAGGAAAGAAATATATTTTATGTAAGCAGCAATTGTGCTTTCTGGCAAATATAATTAATGTCTGATAAATAAATTTATGAACTTTATAGCAATAGATCCGATGACTTCCACCACCACCCAGATTCAAGTCTTCATCATTTCTTACCTGATTACCCACTGTGTAATAGCCTCCCCATTTGTCTTCTTGCTGACATGAAAACCAGAGTTTTGTTTTTAAGTGCCATTACAATCTTCCGATGTTCAAAAACCATCAAATGGCTTTTTATCTTACCTCGAATAAAATTCAAAGTCCTCAATCTGATCCATAAAGATTTGCATGATCTGGTCCTTAGCTAAGCTCTTACTCCTCATTTTCCACCACTTTCCTCACTCACTTTGACCCTATAGCACTGGACTCCTTGATGCTCATTGAACAAGCCAAGCACATGCCTATTTCAGGGCCCAGGTACTTACTGTTCCATGTGCCTGGAATTCCCTTCCCCCAGGTAATCACATGCTTCATTCCTGAATCCTGCTCTGATGTTACACTTTCAGAGAGATGTTTCTTAATCCCTCCATACAAAATAGCACCCCCTCCTCACCTTCTATCCCCTTAACTGCTTTAATTTTGTTCATAGTATTTATAACCACCTGACATATTATTTACTTATCTGTTTGCTTATTTGTCTTTCAATCCTAAAAGGATATAAGCTCCATGAAGAGGGGTTTTTGCCTACTTGTTTACTGGTATGTCCCCAGTGTTTGACACATAGGCACTCAATATTCACTAAATGAATGAATGGATAATTCTTAAAAGGACAAGGAAGATATCTTACAGTTGAAAAAATATAGTGTCACAAAAGGATTTAAGCAAATAATAATATTGCAGATATTATAGATTTAACTGATAAATTGGTTTGAATGCATCAAAAATTTTAAAACAATCCAAGGGTAAAACTGTGGAGCTATTAGCCAAAAATGTAAATAGTCACTATAAATTTTGAAAGGATGACATTTGGCATCCATAAAAAGAGTTTTAGTGGGGATTCTTATAGCTAAAGACTGACAAATTTCACCTGTATATCAGACAAGTTAATGGAAGATAAATGATAGATGGATGATAAATAGGTAAAATAACTGAGTTACTCTAGAAGATATATTCATTAAAGGAAATGTGGCTTCTACAAGGGGAATCATGTTCAGCTAATCAGATTGAATTATTTGTGGATAACTAATATGAACAAAATAGAACAAGCAGATATGTTATATTCATTCACAGAGTGTGTTACATAATCTTCAACCAGAGTTACCATGAAGTTGAGAAGACTATTTTTGTCATGAATATAGATAAAGAAACACAGAGTAGGGCAAAATTGCCCCAGACAGAAACTACAAATGGAGAGATCTCCCAGAGGTCAGCCTCATCCAACAATTTTTATAAGTGATTTGAAGGACGCAATGCAATTGACACTGGCTCTTCTGGAGATAGTGAGATACCGAACTGGAAGGGACAAAATGCAAGAAAATTATGTGAAAATTAGAGATAAGGGCAAGGGAAAAATATACTACTTTATTTCAAGCTATGTGTTATATTATTACTATAAGAAGATTTTTGTGGGTCATTGGGCCCGTTCCCTAGAGCCAAAATATGTCTAGAAAATATTAGGCTTTATTAGAAAATACATTGTAATAAAACAAAATCCAGCATTCAACTGACATACAGGATTGTGGTGTGTTCACACCAGGAGCATTGTGTTATCACATCTCAAATAAGACATAAAAGAGATGAGGAAAATCCAGAGGGAGGCAACAGAGATGATCAGTGAAAAGGAGGAACTGCCATATGAGAAAAGAATCAAAAGATTCTCTTTCTTCAAACTGAAAGATAAAAATACTGAAAGCATATCATTGAAGTCTATAAGATCTTGAACAGGGGCAGAGAAGGAGGATGTGGTCATGTTCATCACATTGTAGTATATCAAAATCAGTGGGGTTCTCTTGAAGCATGAAAAAATTAATTTTAGGGCAAAGAAAGAAGAATTCTACTATAGATAGCAGATAGCAAACCTATTCATCTATTTGAAGATTTGATGAGTGTCTGTCATGCCCCAGATACCTCAGGTTATGAAAAAAATTTTTTTCATTAAATATTCCCAGCTGGGAGTGGAAAAATACAGAGACGAACAAGACGTAGTCTCTCCCTTTAATGGGCCTGAGGCTGTAAGGGGAGAAAGGCAAGTAAACATATAGTTATATTACCCTAATCAGATATACCTGCAGATATTTCTTTAATCCATTCATTTCTATTTCCATGCCTGTATCCTAGCCTAAGCCACCTCCCATTCTTTGCTTGGATCACCTTTTAAATAGGCTTTTAAGAAAACATCATCCTCCTTCAGTTCTTTGCTCCCTCTATTCTCCTTATAATATCCAGAATAATTTTAAGAATTAAATCATATCAGGATACATTTCTGCATAAAAGATTTAATATCATTCCACCTTTACACACTGGCCTATAAGGACCTGCATGATCTGGGCTCCTGCCCTTCTCTCCCCTATCTCAGCTCTGTACTTTCCCATTTGTTTGAACATGGGCCTTTTCCCCCCTGGTCTTACAATATACCAATCTCTTTACCACCTTGGAATATTTGCATATGTTGTTTCCTCTGCCAGGAATATTCTTCCTTCTGCTTTTTGAATGGCTAGCTCCTCATCCTTCTGAGCTCAGCTTAAATGTCATCTCTTCAAAGGGTACTTTCTCTGTCCACTAAATAAGCTGTCCTGCCCCTGTTGGCCTCTATCACAGTACTATGCTTCCTTCTTTCATCACTCTTAATAAAATCCATCTATTTGTAACTGGACCATAAGTTCCATTGGGAAAGATACTATATCTGCCTTGTTTGTCACTGGGTCCCCAGTATATAGCTCTAGTACCTGGCACATAGTAAGCACATTACAAATTGGAATGGAAAAATGAATAAATGGATATGATAACTTCTATAAAAATGATGAGGGCATTTCAGCTACTTAGAAAAGAGCATAATTCATGGTATATCCTTTATGTATTCATACATTTTGAATAGTGTTTCACATAAATTAGCTGGGAATGTAGAAGATGGGAGTATAGAAGATGGGAATATAGAAGAAAGAGGAAATTGACCATCTTATGAAACTTCATTAACTTAGGAGGTGACAGAGCCTGAAAATAACCATGAATAGTAACTACGATGAGTTATTAATAGAAACTGTGATGTTTGTGATGACATCCTAGCCTCTGAGATTGGTATTAGGACGACAGCGACACTCTTAAGTATCACTCTCTTAGCTCCCCATGGGTCCAACCCAGGCAGGAAGAGAACTTTTTATGATCGTATACTCCTATTATATTTGCTACAATTCCTTTAAATTTTCAATAATTGCGGATATACCCTCAAACATTTATATCCACAACAAAGAACAAGGTTTTTGTTTCAATATAACTCTCAAAAATCTAAGATTTAAAAGACTTCCAGTTCACATTGTTGTTTTTAATGACTGGAGTCCTATTAAAATCTTAAAAATGTTGTTTCAATATCACACTAAAACAGATAGCCCTTGCTCAAAATTCAAGCCACAGTCTCTCTGAGCTAGAAAGCTTTCACTTCTGTGCCCTCTCAGAGCATTTGCATGCTCCTATATTATGAAATACATGTGTTCATTCATTCCGGAAATAGTATTGCCTATTTAATAAATAGACAATGGGTCTACCATGTCCAGGTCTACCTGGCTAGATCCAGTGCTGGGCATACTTTAGAATTTATGTAGATGGCCTAGCTCTGTGGCCCCTCTCCTTGAGAGCGGAGCCTGTAGGTAATTCTTCTCTGCATCTCTGACGGAACTCCTCAGTGCTTGACACATATGAAGTGACTGATAAAGGAAAATTGATTGAATCAAAGTAGTCCCTCTAACAAACCTCCTGTTGATTTTGATTTCTGCAGCATTGGCTCTATACTTAAACTCTAAAAATCATGTGAAAAACATGTGAAGCCACTACTGGTGAGCATCCAGCCTCACATTCACCTCTCAGTAAAACGAATCGAGAAGCAGATTCAATGAATATGGAATCCTCACATTGACATTGCAATTGGGGGTTCTGCCAAGAGAACCTTTATGAAGCCTTATAAAACTGTTATCCTAGCATAGCAAAATTGTTATTGTTATTCTGAATAGTTCTCTCTTAACCAAGGAAATGGGCTGGACCAAATTAGACTATGTTGCAGCACATTAAAATGGCAAGAAAAAACAGTTTTTAAAGGTTCCTAATACATCTTTGTATGATAATAGTTAATAGCTCCTAAGATACTGCTAGAGACCTTCACATTTACTACTTAAAATGACCTAAAATTTGGATTTACATTATAAAATTTAATGAATCACACGGGAAAATCAAAATCCTATAGGTAAGCTATGAGCTGTTTTAAAAGTCTCTTGTTACACGTTCAGTAAAATGCCAGACAGGCACTTTAATTACTGACATGGTGCTTTGGACAACTGTGTACTTTTTAATAAGTACATCTTAATTGTTCACTTGCTGCTATCATTTTTAAAAGTATTTCACAAAAAATAAAGGACGATTCTCAAAGTATTCTAAAACTATGGAGTGCTCCCAGTTTTGGTAAATCAGATGAACAATTTCCAACCACTCACAGAGACAATATGTTATAAAAGGAAACAAATAATGTTTTTTCCCTTTACCATTAAAAAATTATGTGTATTGTCTCTTTTCAGAAATAATTTTATCTAAATTGAGGTGACCAGATAATTAGGTATACAGAGATTTGATGTACCGGTATTATATAGAGAGAGCTGGTTTTTAATTAGGTCATCTATTTTTCTCTTTTTTAAAAAACACTTTATTTATTTATTTGACAGAGAGAGAGAGCGCACACAAGCAGGGAGAGTAGCAGAGGGAGAAGCAGGCTCCCTGCTGAGTAAGGAGCCCAATGTGGGGCTCAATCCCAGGACCCTGGGATCATGACCTGAGCCGAAGGCAGACGCTTAACAACTGAGCCACCCAGGTGCCCCTATTTTTCTCTTAATAATCTTGCTTGATTTTCATTATCTTGATGCTTTATCACAGCTATAAAGTGGAGTCTTCATACTTTTCCTCCTCAAGAGCCATTAGTTTTCTTTTTTAAAAATATATAATCACAAAAAATCCAGCTGTGCAGAAAAGACAGCACACTTCTTTTATTTTGTCTTACGTGTTATTATTCAAAATTCATGTACCTACTTTGACTAGAATTTACCATCAATTAACCAGGGTAATGAGTTGAAACTTCTTTCTGTTTTAATTACACAATCTCTGGTTACTAATATTAAACCACTCTTCAAATCACTCTACCTACAAGCATTCTGTTTAGGAATATTAACTATCCAAGAGCTTTAACACATATCATTCACTTGAAAACACTCTACTAGATCAACTCAGGGAAGTTTGCTCTTAATTGACAGAAAGATTTTTTTTTTTTTTATTGTAGTAAAAACACTTTACATGAGACCTCCCACCTCAACAAAATTTTAAATGCATAATACCCTATTGTTAACTCCAGGCACGATGTTGCACAGCAGATCTCTAGAATCCATTCATCTATATAACTGAAACTTTATACCTGTTGAATAGCAACTCCTCGTGTCCCCCTCCCTGCAGCCCCTGGCAACCACCATTGTATTCTCTGTTTCTGAGTTTGACTCTTTTAGATATCTCATATAAGTGGAATCATTCAGTACTTGTCCTCTATAACTGGGTAATTTCACTTAGCAAAATGATTTTGCTCCATTTTTTAAAAATTACAAGTTGTACTACATGTAGTATTGCTTTTCAGAGTCCACTGACCAAACAATAAGCTGGCCCAGAATTATAATTGTAGACTAGGAAAGATACCTTCTTGTAAGATTCATGCTGAGGCTGGTTAAAAATCACTTCTCTCTGTAGAAGATTTGCAAATAAAACTCTCAAAAGCTCAAGGAAAAGCTCTTTGGTAGAAAGAAAATTCCTCTGAAGATAGTTCCCTGATGAGCACGCTGGTTAGGTCAGAATATCCTTAGACCACATTCCTGAACAGTCCTGATTAGTTCCTAAGAAGAAACTATTAATAAGGAAATTGATCATCACCTCATGAAAATTTATTTTCATCTGTCTTCTCTTACATTTTCACACCCTAAGTGATGCATTGTGGGGCACAGGGAAGCTTGTTTCCAGTCCATTTTCCATTTTTGTTTTTGGTAACTGTCATTTGAAAATGAGGTCTAGGGGCACCTGGGTGGCTCAGTTGGTTAAGTGTCTGCCTTCGGCTCAGATCATGATCCCAGGGTCCTGGAATTGAGCCCCACATCGGGCTCCCTGCTCAGCGGGGAGCCTGCTTCTTCCTCTCTCTGTCCCTCCCCCCCAACCCCACTTGTGCTCTCTCTCACTCAAATAAATAAATAAAATCTTAAAAAAAAAAAAAGAAAATGATGCCCAAATAAATGCCTCTATCTTCTCTTTAGCAATTTCTCAGTGGTCTTTTCCCTCCTACTACCTCCATCCATTTGTCTTCTACTCTTCTCCCTGCCCTCTCCTCCAGCCTCTGCCTCTTTTCCCATGTGGATCAAAATCTCATGGATGTTGGAAAGAAATCACCAGTATTTCAGGTGTACATGTAATGGTCATGCTCCGAAGTGAAATGAGGGATGGTAGTAGAACACATGCTCTCATAATATGCCCACACAATGGAGACATACCACACCCATGCACTCCACTTAAGTGGCTCACCTCTTATGACCGCTATGAAGGCAAGCCCATATCGGAAGAGACAAATTTAGTGACCTGCAAATAAGGGGACACCCAAGACACAGAGTCTCTTACAAATATGAGAAACAAGATAAATCAAATCACTCAACAATGCATAAATATTCCACAGAAATTGGACCAATTATGAATGGTCTGAGAATAAAAGAACACCAGAGAATTAGAATGAGTGAAAATGAGAAATGACTTTTTTTTCTTGTCCATCCTTCCTATTTATTTATTTTTATTATTATGTTGTTAGTCACCATACAGTACATCATTAGTTTTTGATGTAGTGTTCCATGATTCATCGTTTGTGTATAACACTCAGTGCTCCATGCAGTACGTGCCCTCCTTAATACCCATCACTGGGCTAACCTATCCCCCCACCCCTTCCCCTCTAAAACCCCCAGGTTGTTTCCCAGAGCCCATAGTCTCTCATGGTTCATCTCCCCTTCTGATGTCCCCCCTTCATTTTTCCCTTCCTTCTCCTAATGTCTTCCATGCTATTCCTTATGTTCCACAAATAAGTGAAACCATATGATAATTGACTTTCTCTGCTTGACTTATTTCACTTAGCATAATCTCCTCCAGTCCCATCCATGTTGATGTAAAAGTTGGGTATTCATCCTTTCTGATGGCTGAGTAATATTTCATTTTATATATGGACCACATCTTCTTTATCCATTCGGCTGTTGAAGGGCATCTGGGCTCTTTACACAGTTTGGCTATTCTGGACATTGCTGCTATGAACATTGGGGTGTATGTGGCCCTTCTTTTCACTACATCTGTGTCTTTGGGGTAAATGCCCAGTAGTGCAATTGCTGGGTCATAGGGTAGCTCTATTTTTAATCTTTTGAGGAACCTCCACACTGTTTTCCAAAGTGGCTATATCAACTTGCAAATGACTTTTAATATATTGCATTCAAAATTACTTTAGAATAATATGATGTGAAAGGTTAGGCTAAATGAATGCCAAGTTCTCTTTCACTTTTTTCATTCTGCAGGTGAGGGCTTGAGGTGATTTCACCAATGTTTAAGCTGTGTGATCTTGATCAAATGACTTAGTCTCTCCAGACCTTTGGCTCTACATCCATAAATGAAGAGAACTGTTGGGAGAAATGAATGTGATAAATTCCAGTGCTTGACAGGTCATGTTATAGTGTTGGTGACTGAATGATGAGTTCATAAATAGGAAGAGGTTTAATGCTTTAGTAAATTATTGTTTAGTGTATTCAAGGGCAATAGTAACTGGAGGGGATTATGCTAAATGAAATAAGTCAAGCAGAGAAAGACAATTATCATATGGTTTCACTTATATGTGGAACATAAGGAATAGTGCAGAGGACCACAGGGGAAGGGAGGGAAAACTGAATGGGAAGAAATAAAAAAAGGGAGACAAACCATGAGAGACTCTGGACTCTGGGAAACAAACTGAGGGTTACAGAAGGGAGGGGGGTGGGGGGATGGGGTAGCCAGGTGATGGGTATTAAGGAGGGCATGTGTTGTGATGAGCACTGGGTGTTAAACGCAACTAATTAATTGTTGAACACTACATCAAAAACTAATGATGTATTACATGTTGGCTAACTGAAAATAATTAAAAAAATAAAAATAAATAAAAGATAGCACTTTGAAAAAATAAACAATTTTTAAAAATGCATTTAAATTTTTCATGCTAGTTGTTTTCTAAATGCTAGTCACTTTGCTGAGTTATTGAAATATAATTATGGATAAAATATAATCCCAGACCTCATCTGTCTCATTCAAATCTCTGTTTTGTGTCCTGATTCAATTATTTCCTTCTTTTCTCTCATCTCTTTCTTATTTGGTTTTTCTTTTGGATAACCTTTTAGTTGTCTTAAATCCTTGCTGAAATAAGTTGCAATATACATAAATAAGGACATTATTTAGTTTGTATATACATGCATACACACACTAACTAGCCCTTTTGTAGGGAAGCTACACCATAAACAATCACATTATATACATTGGAATCAAGGTTATGTGCTGTGAAGCACAGAGAGGGGAATTAGCTCATTTAGTAATTGGGGGTTGTCCATTAGAGGCTTCCCCAAAGAGGTAACATTTGAATGAAGCCTTGATGAATGAGTAAGTGTTTATCAGAAGGAGAAAGTTTTGCTACCCTCAGGAAACAAAAGCAAAAAGGCAGGAATATGTGGAGGGAATGAAGAATTGTTCAATGTGGTAAAGCACAGGGGGCAGGGCACTGAAGTGTGGTAGTCTGATGGTGAGGGCATGGTGACTGGTGGGGGGAGAAAATACAGAATAAAACCATTAATCAAAGTAACGCACAACAGTTTCCAGACAATAAACTCAGAGCCATTCATCTTCAGTCATCATTGGGTATTTTCCAGTGGTCTTCCATGTCCATGTAGCATTGTACACTAAGTAAGTACATTCTTTATCAAAGTAATTACTTAAAATCCCAGGTCCTTTTGCTGTTTAGGCATGAAACACCCAGATTTCCAGCAAGAACTTAGAGATTTCCAACTGAAATATATTTTCATAGTAAAACAGATAAAAGTTTTGCTTTATTGACCCTAAATGAGGGCATTTTAAATAATTCTGGGAATAGTTAGAAGCATTTATGCTCTAACACCTTTCAGTCAAAGCACAAGTTTCCTCTCACTACACAGAGCTGACAAAAGGCTGTCAGAGGTGCTATGGTGAAAAAGGCTTGCTTAGCTGTGTGCTGCTCAAATGTTTATTTTTATTTTAAATCAACATGATCTTTCAGTCCCTCAAATGTCCATGTCCAAGGAAATCACAGAAACATAGCATATTTTTCCTTTTTTCTGTATTTGTTAATAACCCTCTAGCCTAAATTTTTGCTGCAAAAGGCATTACAGTTGATAGAGTGGCATTTAGTGCCTATTCCACAGCCTTAGGTTATCAGTGACCCATACTCTGACTTCACAACCAAGAGGATGGCTCATCTCTAGTAGCTTACATTTATTTATTTTATTTTATTTATTTGAGAGAGAGTGAGCAAGAGAGAACACAAGCCGGGGTGGAGGTAGGCAGAGGGAGAAGCAGACTCCCACTGGGCAGGGAGCCAGATGTGGGGCTCAATCCCAGGACCTTGGGACCATGACCTGAGCTGAAGGCAATCACTTAACCAACTGAGCCACCAAGGTGCCCCTCTAGTAGCTTACCTTTAAAGTGAAATTCAGGGACACCTGGGTGGCTCAGTTGGTTAAGTGTTTGCCTTCGGCTCAGGTCATGATCCCGGGGTCCTGGGATCGAGTCCCTCATCGGGCTCCCTGCTCAGAGGGGAACATGCTTCTCCCTCTGCCTGCCACTCTCCCTGCTTATGCGCTCTCTCTCTCTCTCTGGCAAATAAATGAATAAAATCTTTTAAAAAATAAAGTGAAATTCAAACTAACATCAGGAGAATTTCTGGTTCACATGCAAGACTATAGCAATTATCTGCCAAAATGATGACCAGTACAGTATCTGGCAAAACTTCTGTGCTCTGAATGGTCAGTAAGAGTATCTTGGAATCCAACCAGATTCCTCTTAGGTTAAGCCAATCTATGCAGGAACAAATGTGTTTCTTCAGCGAAGAATTCCATATGAATAAATAATACGGAGCTATGTAACCAGATAACTAATAATGATATAATTCCTTTTTGTATGAACTTTTAAGTAAGTCATTTAACCTGTGTCTCAGTTTTCTCATCTTTAAGATGGATGCAATGAAAGGTTTGGGGGGGATTTTATAAGGTAATCAAGGAAAGCACTTAGCACTATGACTGGCACTTAGCATGTGTCATGATCACTATTATTATGAATTGTCTGGAGTGACTCTACAGAATCACCAGAAACAAGGCCACTACAATTACTTAAAAATTATCGAACCACAATAAATTAAGATATTTTGAACACTACTTGATTCAATAAGCATTTACTGTGGGTTTATAAATGCTGACATTTATGGTAAAGACAAATGATGCAGATGATCTCTATTCCCAAAGAACTTACAATCTAAGGGTATATACAGACACATGCATAACAATTTGATACAACTTGTCTGTGAAGGCTGCTATAGTAGATATGGAGAGGGGATTATGGGAATTTAGAAGCCACAGGTCTTGACTATGATGACCTATAAGGTGTGACCTTGAAAGAAACATTTATTGAAAACCTTTTATGGGCTAGGTTCTGTACTAAGCACTGGTTATACACAGCTGAAAACAAGATAGGCATGATCACTGCCATCATAGGATTTCTATTAAAGAATGCAAGAGGATTTGGCTTGGTGGGGAGAGATGAACTCAGTTTTAAACATTTTGAGTTTGAGCTTACTCTAGAACATTTAGGCATAGATACCCATTTTCCACTTAAAATAATGGAGGTGGAGCTCAAAAGAAAGATAAAAACTGGAATCTTCTCAAAAGCAAGAACTTTACCATGTTGACTGTTGTATCCTCAGCTACAAAAAAAAGCTTGGCACATAGTAGGTATTTGGTCAACATTTGTTGAATGAATTAGTACCAAAAAACAAAGATATTATTATTATCATTCTTCTTCTTCTTACTATTATTATCAGTATTATTTCTCTATAGTGATCTGACAAGATAACTAGAAACAGAGCCACTAGAATTGGCCCTGGTGAAATCCTTAGATTTAATGAGATCACTGGGGGCATTTGATGCTTTGTGTATGTAACTGTGTATAGCTACTATTGAATTTGCATTTTCTGCATTAATGCTAGTCATTCTTGGGAAATAATTCTAATCTTTATTTATTCATTCATTTGTTTATTTATTTAAATAACATTTCATGTCTTACTCATATGTGGAATTTAAGAAACAAAGCAAACAAGCCAAGGGAAAAAAGAGAGAGAGACAGAGGCAAACCAGGGAACAGACTCTTAACTATAGAGAACAAATTGATGGTTTCCAGAGGGGAGGTGGGTGGGGGATGGGTGAAATAGGTGATCGGGATTAAGGAGTGCACTTGTCGTGATGAGCACCTGAAACACACCAATATATGTTAGCTCACTGGAAATAAAAGAAAAACTTTTAAAAAATAAAAATAAATAACATGTCATGAATACCATTTTTTGCCAAGTACCATGCTGTTTAGAATGTAATGACAAGCAAGTTATCTGTCTGTCTGCAGGAAGCTTGCACTTCTCAAATGACATTGCTGACATCAAGGCCAGGGTGGCAGGAGAGTGTAGCCAAAATATACAAAGAGGTAACAACAACAAACAGTATTATGTCTTACTAAAATTATTACATCTCTGCTTATTTCCATGCACTGTGATAATTTTCAATTACCAAATATAAAATCACTCCATGTATAAAATCCTCCAATCTAATGTCCCAATATTGTCATCCAAATATAATAGAAGACCATATACAAATATGTCTTGCTAGACCTGGAGGGAGGGCTGTTTTTCATATACCGGAACAGAGATTCACTCTTTGGAGGAGACTCAAGATTCACCACAATAAGCTTAAGTTAACGGACTAAGACTTTAAGCAAAGGTAACAGCATTGATTAATGAAAATGATGAAGTGGTCTTATGTTTTTGCACCAGCCTGTTAAAGATATGCAAATGATGAAAATGAGGAAAATGGTCCAGCCTCCAAAGTGACCATGTATGCAAGCTTTCCCATTATCTGTAAAATGGCAAAAATAAAGAATTGTTTCTATTCTTCAGCAAACTCCTGCTCAGTTATTTGGGGACAGGGATAGAGGGTATGGAAAATGAACACTTTCTATGAGCCCCATGGAATGCATTAAAATTTTGGCTGCTTAAGATTTTCTGGTAGTTGGCCTTGAGAAATGAGCTCCAAAAATATGATAATATGGTTCAAAAGAAATAAAATAGCACTTATGTTTTCTAGAAAGTTTTCAGAAATAGATGTTATTTACAGAGATTTTGGGATACAAATGTTTATGTATATCATAGGATCTAACACACCTGAATCTCAATCTAAATATGGCACGTAGATTATGAGATAGGCATACATAAATATATACACACATACACACCCTCATGGATAGCATGACCAGTTTAACCCAATTTTCTGGGACTATCCTGGTTTTAAAACTGGAAGTTCCATGTCCCAGAAACTCCTTTATTCCTGGGAGAATTGGGACAGTTAGTCACTCTACCCACAGAATACCACAATTATGGAAATCACAATGCTACACTAAATTGAAAGTCCAGCATGCTTTTAAAGTATAAACTAAACAAAGAGTACTATAGAAACTTCACAAAACTGCATATGTTCATCTTCATTTTCTCCTTGAGTGTCCAACATTTCAGGATTACTAGATGAGCAACCCCTCCATGCTGGTTCACTTTCTTTCAGAAACATATCAAAAAAGATTGCAAAAAAAAGTTTACAGAAAATCATTTACACAAATTTGCTCAACAGTGGCTGACACAGAGTAGGCCCTCAATAAATATTTGTTAAATACAATATCTTAATATTTCTACTTCCAAGGATTCAATTTGTGGTAATAGTAATTTTCAAGATCACTGCATTGGCTAATCCACATAATCCAATTTATGGGAAAATGCATTTTTGCAATAGCTAGCATTAAGCTTACTATGCTCTGGTTTTCCATTGATTTCTGGCACTTCATCTGATATCCATAATGATAATAATTTCCTTCTTTAATCACTTACCATGCTAATTAATGTGTCTGAACTTTTACATACATTCTTTAATCTGTGCAGTGACTCATGGATAGTTGTTACTACCATCCCTATTTTACAAATGAGAACACTGAGGCCCAGAAAGAGATAAAGCAACTTGTTCAAGTCCACTTGGAAGAAGTTAAACTTAAGTCGGCTATATTCACCTAACCATTTAGAGATACTATATACTGTCTCTCTAATGTATTTCTTCTATCCACTTATTCATTCATTCAGTAAATATTAGTTGGGCACCTACTGTGTTTCCAGCACTATTATAGACAGTGGGAATGTAACATTGGCTCAACTAGATTAAGTCACTATTCTCATGAAGAGGGGGTGGAGGAAATCAGGAGAGGTTGGTAAAAGGGTACAAACTCTCAGTTATAAGATGAAGTTCTAAGGATCTAATATATCACATGATGACTGTAGTTGATAACACTGCATTGTGTAATTGAAATTTCCCAAGAGAATAGAACTAAATGTTTTCTCTCTCTTTCTCTCTCTCTCTCTCTCTCTCTCTCTCTCTCTCTCTCACACACACACACACACACACACACGATAAATATGCAAGTTAATGGATTTGTTAATTAACTGGATGGGGGTATCTATTCATAATGTACACATATATCAAATCGTCATGTTGAACTCTTCAAACATCTTACAATTTTATTTTTCAATTACACCTCACTAAAGCTGGGGGCAAAAACTAAATTGGGCAGAAAATTTGAACCAAGGAATAGAAATTTGAATAGAGGGATAAGTAAATAGAGTAAGGTATATCCATAATATGGAAAAATATTCAGAAGTTGTTAAAAAATGAAGTTATATATACTAACATGGTTTGTTACCCAAAATATAAATTATATATTTTTAAATAAAAAGCCACAGAAAAGACTATATATTTTCTATATTGTGTGTGTGTGTGCATGTGTGTGTATCCACACTGGTCTACATTTTATTCCTTGAACAAAGCAATAACACTGTTTTTTGTTATTCTTGTGGTTCTTGCTTCCTGGAATAGCTTTACCCCACTCATCCATCCTTCAGTTCTTAGCTCAAAACCCACCTCATCAGAAGGCCTTCCCTGGCAGCATAAAATAAAGTAGGATCCAACTTACATACTATGATCATTATCTAGCCTTTTTGGATTTGGTCTTCATAGCACTCACATTTAGCATTTTTAATAATTATGTCTTCCTTTTTTTATGTGTCTCTCCTCAGTGGAAGGTAACAGAAAGGCAGAACTATATTCTTAATTGTAAACATCTAGCAATCCTGCACATAACTAAGCTTCAGAAGACAGATGCCACATCTCAGTCTTCCCCCTCTAGGTTAGACAGTTCCAATTCCTTTGATCATTTCTGAAAATAATTCCACTCTGAATAGTCTTCATTTTTCATTATTCCTCTTAAACATTTGCACCCCCCTCCAAAATGAGTAGATTGCTAATTACTGTTGAGCAGAGTGAAGTTACTATCTCTCTCATTTTAGACAAAATACTCTTCTTTATGCAGCCTAAGATAGCATTTGTTCTTTGGGAAAATGACATGAATTATACTGTGATTCATACTGAGTTTACCATTGACATTAAAACCAGATGTCTTCTACAAGTGCCTCTACAAAATTGTGCCTCTCAACATGGATGTGTGCATTGGGTTTTGATCCTAATGGTGTAGATTTACATCGATTTTTATTAAATTTCATTTTGAAATATCTAGTCCACCATCTCAGTCTTTCAACACATTTTTGGATCCTAATTCACTGATCTAAACTACTTGTTGTCCCTTTCAGCTTTGTATTATCCATATATTTGATAACCAAATACTCAACTTCTTTATCTAAATCACTGGTAATAATGATAATCAGGACAGGGCTCAGGTTAGAGTCCTGTGACATACCATTAGAAACCTCTCTCTAGAAGAACTACAATCAAATCATGTATATTCAGCCAGGGAGAAACCCAGTCATGCTTATATTTCCTCATGTTATCTACAAAGATAGAATGAGAAATCTTTTCCAAATGAGCTGCTGAGAGCATATGTATTTTGTTTGCTGCATGAACCTCATATAAAAAAGCTATTAAACTATCTTATACTAATAACAAATATAATAAAAGTGATAACAGCTTACATTTATTAAGTACTTATATGCTATGCAGTATGCTAAGAATTTTATATACAATATTTCTTTTGATCCTTTGCTAAATCTGAAAGATAAGTGCTTTTTTATATTTCGAAGATGGAAAAACTGAGTCTCAGAGAAATTAAGTCAGAAGAAATTATAATTACTCTGAAATAACTTATTGTTGTAAATTCAAACAAGTTTTCATTGTTTGTAAACTTGTACTCCCAAAGCAATATATATTTGGTCATGTAGCATATTCTCAAAATAATTTGAAAGTCAAAATATTAATTTCTGAAACAACAGTGTTATTTACATTTAAATATCAGATTGCTAAGGAATAAGAGCATGAGACATATTGACACTATTAAAGGAGATATGGTGCTGCCCCATCCTAGAGGAAATTTCTTGACATTTGTGAAAGCCCATAAAAATTTTACCATCCAGCTACTTCAGGAGTTCTGGTAAAAAATCCATAGTTCATCCTAATGTAATGCTTATGATTCCATGAAGCAGATGTATTCTTCCCATGAGATTTCAGTTTAAATCTTATCTCTTCCTACTATTTACTGTCACCAGATTGGAATTTTTTTTTTTTTTAAAGGGCAGCCTCCTTCTCCTTGGCTATCAGAACTGAGAGCTTTAGCCATGGTTTATTGGTCCATGCAAAGCCGAGAAAAGGGACAAGCTCCAGCTGGAATGTGAGAGAAGTTTGAGGACAGAGCCATGTGGAACTAACGAGAATTGTCCTTTAAGAGCGTAACAAATATAGAAACACTGCTTTCCTAAAATCCTGTTTTATTAACCTTTATCAACTGCTGAGAAACTGGGACATGATGGAATTTTTGAACTTTCCTGTCAGCAGCTAAAGGGTAATGCTTGTTATGATTGCTATTTGGCAAAAACCCAGCCTTTCATTCCAAAAGGTCTCAAATTAACTTTGTTCACAACTGATTAGAGAGCACAAAGACTACAGGGGTATTTTTGCCACCTCTGTGTCATATGTAGGTGAGAAATATTTGTTGCTCTTGATATAAAACCACCTATTCATGTTGTTGAATTGTTGGCACACTATTTACTACCACTTAGTTAATGCAGAAAGTTGCAGGGAAGTCATTGAGAATGCATTATAGTCTAAATGAAAATTATGAAATTTCACTTTTCCTCTGCTTTACTCATTAGAAAAGAAATTCAGTTTCTCTTTATTAACAGTTTTTAACATTCCCCTACAGTGAGAGTGCTTATTTTTAATCCTGTCAACAAGAACCATTGTTTTTCTTCCAAAGATAACACACCCTAATGTGTGAAGGTGCAGACTAACATGTCTGACTGTGGATATGCCTGAAAGAAATATATATATGTGTGTGTGTGTGTGTGTGTGTGTGTGTGTGTGTGTGTGTGTGTATGTATTGCATATATATACATATATATGTAAATATTTATTTATTTATTTATCCATTTGAGAGAGAGAGAGCGAGTGAGCACAGGTGAGGGGCAGAGGGAAAGAATCTCAAGCAGACTCCTCGCTGAGTGTGGAGCCCAACTCAGGGCTCAATCTCAGGACCCCAAAATCATGATATGAGCTGAAATCAAGAGTTGGACAGTTAACCTACCAAGCCACCCAGGTGTCCTGAAATATGTTTTTTTTTTTTTTAAAGGCCAAAGGCAAACTTCTATTTCAGACTCTAAACCTTCCCAAGCAGCATGGGTTATCTTTTTAGCATTATAGTGTAGAGTCTAGGGCTGAGGCTTTAGAGTCAGTCTTCCAGGGTTTGAATTCTAACTCCACTGATAGTTATTTACTCTGCCTCTATTTTCTCACCTGCAAAATGGAGATAATAATCATATAATAGCTACATTATTAAGCTGTTGCAAAATTAAACACGTATTATCTAGCAAGAGTGCTGTTACTGTCATTAATGAGGTGACACAGAAATGAGTGATCTAGATCTAGGTTCTGGCTCAGCTTTACAATTAGTAACCTATGTGATCTTGAATGAAGCATCTGACCTCACCTCACTGGGTCTTAAGTTCCCCATCCACAGCATGGGGATAATGATGCATAGCTTCATGTTTGATAACATAAAATAATTCAGGTAAAGTGCTCAGCCTTGCATCTGGCACCAAGCAAACCAAGGGAATCACTTACCATTAATATCATTTTGTGTGTGTATAAGAATGATTTATATATTTGTCAATATGAATGAGAAAAATTTGCATTTTCTAGGGCACCAATGAGATTAAGTAACTTTTTAATGTGTTTGCTAGTCATCTGCATGCTTTTCCCATGAATTACCCCTTTATAACCTGTGTCTGATTATTCAGTAGCTTGTTTCTAGTTTCATTTTGATTTGTAGAAGTATGTATACACACACACACACATATATATGTATGTATATATATATATATATATATATATATATATATATATATATATATATTTTATTATTGACTGTTTGTTTCCCTCCAAAATTCATATGTTGTAGCCCTAACTCCAAGTGTGGCTGTGTTTGGAGATAGGGCATCTAAAGGAATAGTTAAGGTTAAATGTGGTCATAAGGGTAGGGCCATGATCCATTAGGATTAGTGTTGTTATAAGAAGAGACACCAGAAAGCTCACACTTTCTCTGCCATGTGGAGACACAGTGAGAAGGTGGCCATCTGCAAGTTAGGAAGAAATTTCTCACCTGAATTCAACCATGCTGGCACCCTGATATCAGATTTCCAGGCTCCAGAATTGGGAGAAAATGAATTCTGTTTTTAAGCCACCTGGTCTGTGGTATTGTATTATGGCAGCCCAGGCAGATGAACATATAAATATAAATATATACTCTATTATATAAATATATATATATTCTATTCTATTATATAAATATATTCTAACCGAATAATATATATTCTATTAAATATTATTGAAAATAAACTTTTATTTTTCCTAATTTATAATCTATCTTTATTTATTAAACTTTATGGTATTTTGTAATCTACAGGTGTGTGTGTGTGTGTGTGTGTGTGTGTGTGTGTGTGCTTAATGAAGATAAACCTATTAGCCCTTTTCTTTATGGCTCCTGAGATTTTTGTCATTCTCAGGAATGTCAAAAGTTGTAACACTCATATTCTAGATCTTCTTCTAGTACTTCCATGGTTTTTAATTTTAATGTTCTGATATTTAATCCACCTGGAATGTGTTTTATATATGTTGTGAGATTATTATCAAATGTTTACCATCATATAGAAAACCAGTTGTCCCACCACAGTTTACTAAACAAACTATTGTTTCACCACAGATTTGAAAATTCAACTTTAATATAAAATAAATATACTAAAGTCTGTCTGAATTCTTAGATATATCTGATAGATCTATCTTCTCTAGTAGCAAATCACCTTTTACTACCATAATTGGGTAGAACACAATCTCATTCAAGTGACTTAGGATATCCTAGTCTGGTATATTTTTTATTCCAGAAGAATATTAATTTTATCAATTTTCAGTGGCTGTTTTTAAATATTCAAAGAATTTAAAAACTATTAAAACTCATGGTCTAAATGAACAAGTAAGGAAATAGTTAAAATACTGTCTTCAACTATTTAGCCTACAGAAGGTGATTATGGTGCCTGCTTAGTTTTCAAGAGAGTATTATACAATAACCACCAGAGAGTAGTAATTAAGAACATGGACTCTGGAGCCATACTGCTTAGGTTCAAATTCCAGATCTGCCATTTGTCAGCTGTACAACTGTGGAAAAGTTATTTAACTTCTTGGCAACTCAATTTCCTCATCTATCAAACGGTATTAATAATACCTTTGTCTCAAGCTATAATGTAGATTAAATGAATTGATATATGGAAATCCCTTAGGAAAAGATACTGGCACAGAATATGATCAATGGTAAATGCTGGTCAGATAAAATAACTGATTCAGAAAGTTATTTCTCCTTCCTTGAAATAAGAAATGATCTCTAAGGGCACTGAGCATTGACTACAAATTCCAATTCTGTCAGTGATGGAATTTGGGGCATGAGGGGAGCCCAAGTTGGCGTCCTTTGGGTTAACTTCTCTGGGCCATGTAGCAAAGTGTTTCACTCAAATAGTCTCTGGAGATTCAGAGCCTCAAACATGTTTGCCCCCAAAGTTAACATATTTATTAATATCTTTGTCATATTTTCTAGAAACAGCAACTTCTAGCAGATCTTACTCTACGAAAGGATGTATTTCTGTATGAAGTGGATGTAGGCCACTTCAGTCTGTCCTCTAATGCTCACCTCAGTATCACTCTATCTAGTTGATAATAGCTTTGAGGTCAACTTCCTGAAATAGTATTTTTTTTTTAACTTTAGAAATACTGTAGAGTAAAAAGACTGTTAAAGATATAAGATCAGGGGCACCTGGGTGGCTCAGTCAGTTAAGCATCTGCCTTCAGCTCAGGTCATGATCCCAGGGTCCTGGGATCTAGCCCCAGGTCAGGCTCCCTGCTCAGTGGAGAGCCTGCTTCTCCCTCTCCCTCTGCCTGCCTCTCTGCCTACTTGTGCTCTATCTCTCTGTCAAATAAATAAATAAAATCTTTTTTTAAAATAAATAAAATCTTAAAAAAAAGAGTCTCTCTCTCCCTCCCTCTCAAAAAAAAAAAAAACAGGGGCACCTGGGTGGCTCAGTCGTTAAGCGTCTGCCTTTAGCTCAGGTCATGATCCCAGAATCCTGGGATCGAGCCCCGCATTGGGCTCCCTGCTCAGCGGGAAGCCTGCTTCCCCTCTCACACTCCCCTTGCTTATGTTCCCTCTCTCGCTGTCTCTCTCTCTGTCAAATAAATAAATAAAATAAAATCTTTTAAAAAAAAAGAAAAAGAAAAAAAAAACAAAGATATAAGATCAAAGTGAGTCATGATGCACAACTAAATTGGGCTTATCAGCATTTCTAAATGTGCTTAAGGCAAAAACATTTCAGAGAGAGGTAAATAATACCCATCATAGCTATCATTTGTTGACCTCTGACTACGTGCTGGTCCCTGTGTTTGATATATATTATCTAATTTAATTCTCATAAAACTTCTGTGATGTTGACATTATCTCTTTTTTACAAATGAGGAAGTAAGTTCACATAAATTAAGTGACTTTCTCAGGGCAACAGCTAGTAAGTTTCAGAGCTGGATTTGAATTCAAATTAAGGTGGTTTTTTTTTTTTTTTACTCTATTTTTATTTTCTTCTTAGTAATAAACCATACATTTACTATTTATATTTATTAGAAAGGATAAAATAGAGGAAGATGGCAATGGAGTAGGAGGACCCTATGCTCACCTCCTCCCACAAACACAACTAGATAACTATCAAATCATCCTAAATTCCCCCAGAAATAGACCTGAAGACTGACAGAATAAACTCCACAACTAAAGGCAAAGCAGAGGCCACATTGAAGAAGAGTGAGGACATGGTTTAGGGGAGAAACAGATCCTGGGTGCTGTGGAGGGGAGAGAGTCATGGTTGTGGAGAAGGGGAAGAGAGGAGCACACAGGGGAATGCACGAGATGAATGTTTCCCCAAAGCCACTGGCTTGGAAAATGAGAGGGGCTGAATTTCCTGAGTTCTTGAAACCAGTGGGGCTTAAGGCCTGGTGTTTTAAAGATCAGCAGGTGTGGCCCAGATAGAGCACAGAGGAAACTGAGCTGCTTCTAGAGAAAAGGTAGGCAAACAAGTCAGGGGCATATAGCATGGAAACAGCATCTGAAGAGCACCTGGGGCACACAGTGGGGAGATTATTCACTCTTCTTGGAGCGTGCCTCTGAGAGGCAACTTTCATGTAGACACCTCTCCAAGAACAAAGGAGCTGGCCAGCACCATTTCCCTCCCCTACCCCACGGCATAAATACAGAGCCACCTATGAGAAGCAGTGCAGCATTGACACTGGCAGCCTAACTTGCTAACACCAAGCACCACCCCCCTGTGCTCTGATGAAACTGCCCTTCTCAGTCACGCTTGCCTCAGTCCCAGAACAGTGGGCCCCTCCCCAGAAAACCAGCACAAACCCCTGCCCACACCATGTCTCCCAACCAGAGTTTTACAAGGGCTCAGTTCCAGTGGAGGTGGTGACAAGTTTCATTTTATAAGCAGACCAGAACACACCTTGTTAAAACTCACTATATTCAGGCCAGGAACCAAACACTGCTCACAGCAAGCAAGGAGAGCCTCTGCAGATGTCTGGCCTAAAGGGTAGAGCAGCCAGAACACAATAGCAGACCACATGCAACACACACCTGAGACACTTCCTGAAGTGCCAGGCTATGGGCACTACATGACCTCTTCATAAGGCCAATACTTTCAGGAACAGGAGACATGACTGGCTTTTCTAACACAAAGAAGAAGGCAGAGGTTGACAAAACATGAAGACAGAGGAATTTTTCCCAAATGAAAGAACAAGATAAGGCCATGGCCAGAGATCTAAGTGAAACAGATATAAGTAACATGCCTGATGGAGAATTTAAAGCAACAATCATAAGGATACTCACTGGGCTTGAGAAAAGACAACATCAGAGTGACCATTACCACAGAGATAAAAGAGTTAAAGAAGAATCAATCAGAGATGAAGAGTGCAATAAATGAGATTAGAAACACTCTTTTTTTTAAAGATTTATTTATGTATTTATTTGAGAGAGAGAATGAGACAGAGAGAGCACATGAGAGGGGGTTAGAGGGAGAAGCAGACTCCCCGCTGAGCAGGGAGCCCGATGTGGGACTCAATCCTGGGACTCCAGGATCATGACCCGAGCCAAAGGCAGTTGCCCAACCAACTGAGCCACCCAGGCACCCCTAGAAACACTCTTGATACAATGAACAGCAGGCTGGAAGAAGCAGAAGAATGAATTAATGCCTAGAAGAAAAGTTATGGAAAGCAATGAAGCTAAACAAAATAGAAAAAAAAAAAAAAAAGAGGGGTACCTGTGTGGCTCTGTCGGTTAAGCATCTGCCTTCAGCTAGAGTCATGATCTCAGGGTCCTGGGATCGAGCCCCGTGTGGGCGGGCTCCCTGCTCAGTGGGGAGTCTGTTTCTCCCTCTACCCCTCCCCCTGCTCATGCTCTCTCATGTGCTCACTCTCTCTCAAATAAATAAATAAAATCTTTTAAAAAATAGAGAAAAAAGAATTACCCAAAATGAGATTAGACTTAGGGAACTCAGTGACTCCATCAAACGTAATAACATTCATATTATAGGAGTTCCAGAAGAAGAAGGGAGAGAAAAAGGGGCAGAAAATTCTTTTGAAGAAATAATAGCTGAAAACTTACCTAATCTGGGGAAGGAAACAGACATCTGGATCCAGGAGGCATGGAGAACTCCCATCAAAATCAACAAAAGCAGGCCAACACCAAGACATATTGTAATTAAATTTGCAAAATATAGTGATAAAGAACAAAATCTTAAAAGCAGCAAAGTAAAATGTCATTAATTTACAAGGGAAAACCCATAAGGCCAGCTGCAGATCTCTCCACAGAAACTTGGCAAGCCAGAAGAGAGTGGCATGATATATTTAAAGTGCTGAATGAGAAAAAATCTGCAGCCAAGAATATTCTATCCAGCAAGGCTAGCATTCAGAATAGAGGGAGAGATAAAAAGTTTCCCAGACAAACAAAAACTAAAGGAGTTCATGACCACTAAACCAGCCCTGCAAGAAATATTAAAGGGGACTCTTTGAGTGGAAAGGAGAAATCAAAAGTTATAGTGTAAAGGCAGGAAACACAAAAACAGTAAAAATGAATATTTATGTAAAAATCAGTCAAGGAACTCACACAGAAAAAGGATATAAAATATAATTACACATGCCCAAAACATGGGGAAGACAAGGGAAAAGAATGGGTTCAAACTTGAATGACCATCAACTTAATAAAGACTGCTCTTTGCAGAAGAGGTTATATACAAACCTAATGGTAACCATATATCAAAAACCACTAATAAACATGCAAAGAATAAAGAGAAAGAAATTCAAATATAGCAGTAAGGAAAATAAGAACAACATGAAAGAAAGACAAGTAAGGGTCAGAGAAAATCTCCAGAAACAACCACAAAACAAGTAATAAAATGGAAATAAATACATATCTATCAATACTTTGAATGTAAAAGGACATAATGCTCCAATCAAAAGACACAGGGTGTCATAATGGATAAAAAAAAAACAAGACCCATCTATATACTGCCTAAAAGAGACTCATTTTAGACCTAAAGACACCTGCATATTGAAAATAAGGGGATGGAGAAATATTTATCATGTAAATGGATGTCAAAAGAAAGCTGGAGTAGAAATATTTATGTTGGACAAATAAACACTGTAACAAGAGACAAAGAAGGGCACTATATAATAATAAAGGGGTCTATCCACAAGAAGATATAACAATTGTAAATATTTATGCACCCAAAATTGGAGCACCCAAATATATAAAACAATAACAAACATAAAGGACTCATTGATAATAATACCACAATAGTAGGGGACTTTAACAACCCACTTACATCAATGGACAGATCATCTAAACAGAAAATAAACAAGGAAACAAAGGCACACTCAACCAGACGGACTTAAGAGATATATTCAGAACATTACATACTAAAACAGCAGAATATGCATTCTTTTCAAGTGTACATGAAACGTTCTCCAGAATAGATCACATATTGTGTCACAAAACAGGCCTCAACAAATATATAAAGATTGAAGTCATACCATGCACCTTTTCTGACCACAATCCTATGAAACTAGAAGTCAACCACAAGAAAAAAAAGTCTGGAAAGGTCACAAATCCATAGAGGTTAAAACATGTTACTAAACAATGAATGGGTCAACCAAGAAATCAAAAAAGTAAAAAAAAAAAAAAAAAAATACATGGAGGCAAATGAAAATGAAAACACAGTGGCCCAAAACCTTTGGGATTCAGCAAAAGTGGTCCTAAGAGGGAAGTATATAGCAATACAGGACTACCTCAAGAAGCAAGAAAAATCTCAAATAAACAATCTATCCTTACACCTATAAGAGCTAGAAAAAGGACAACAATCAAAGCCTAAAGCCAGCAGAAGGAGGGAAATAATAAAGATTAGATCAGAAATAAATGATATAGAAACCACAAAAACAATAGAACAGATCAATGGACCAGGAGCTGGTTCTTTGAAAAAAATAGTAAAATTGATAAAACCCTAGCCAGACTTATCAAAAAGAGAAAGGACCCAAATAAAATCACAAAGGAAAGAGGAGAAATAACAAACAACACCACAGAAATTCAAACAAGAGAATATTATGAGAAAGAATATGCCAACAAATTGGAAAACCTAGAAGAAATGGATAAATTTCTAGAAACATATAAAGTACCAAAACTGAAACAGGAAGACATAGAAAACTTGAACAGACTGATAACCAGCAAGGGAATTGAATCAGTAATCAAAAAACTCCCAACAAAAAACTCCCAACAAACAAAATTTCAGGACCAGATGCCTTCCCAGGGGAATTCTATTAGACATTTAAAGAAGAGTTAATACCTATTCTTCTCAAACTATTCCAAAAAATAGAAAAGGAAGGAAAATTTCCAAATTCATTCTATGAGGCTAGCATTACCCCAATACCAAAACCAGATAAAGACACCACTAAAAAAGAGAACTGCAGGTCAATATCCCTGATGAACATAGATGCAAAAATTCTCAATAAAATACTAGAAAACCAAATCCAACAATACATTAAAAAAAACATTCACCACAATCAAGTGGGATTTATTCCTGGATTGCAAGCATGGTTCAATATTTGCAAATCAATCAACACAATACATCATATTAATAAAAGAAAGGATAAGAACCATATGATCGTTTCAATAGATATAGAAAGAGCATTTGACAAAGTACAACATCCATTTGTGATAAAAACCCTCAATGAAGTAGGTTTAGAGGGAACATACCTCAACATAATAAAGGCCATATATGAAAAACCCACAGCTCATGTCATCCTAAATGGGGAAAAACTGGGAGCTTTTCCTTTATGGTCAGGAACAAGACAGGGATGTCCACTCTCACCATTTTTATTTAACATAGTACTGGAAGGAAGTCCTAGCCACAGCAATCAGAAAAGAAAAAGAAATAAAAGGCATCCAAACCGGCAAGGAACAAGTAAAACTTTCACTATTTGCAGATGACATGATACTCTATACAGAAAACCTATATAGAAAATCCACCAAAAAACTGCTAGAAGTGATAAACAAATTCAGTCAAGTCTCAGGATACAAAATCAGTGTACAGAAATCCGTTGTATTTCTAGACACCAATAATGAAGCAGCAGAAAGAGAAATTAAACAATTCCATTTATAATTGCACCAAATGATAAGATACCTAGAAATACACCTAACCAAAGTGGCAAAAGACCTGTACTATGAAAACTATAATACACCAATGAAAGAAACTGAAGACACAAAAATGGAAAGACATTCCATGCTCATGGATTGGAAAGACAAATATTGTTAAAATGCCTATTCTACCAAAAGCAATCTACATGTTTAATGTAATCCCTATCAAAATACCAGCATTTTTCACAGATCTAGAACAAACAATCCTAAAATTTGTATGGAACCACGAAAGACCCTGAATAGCCAAAGAAACATTGAAAATGAAAAACAAAGCTGGAGGCATCACAACCCCGGCCTTCGAGTTATATTACAAAGCTATACTAATCAAAACTGTATGGTAGTGGCACAAAAATAGACACACAGATCAATCAAAATCCAGAAATGAACACACAATTATATGGTCAATTTTTCTCTGACAAAACAGGAAAGAACATCAATGGGAAAAAGAGTCTCTTCAATAAATGGTATTGGGAAAACTGGACAGCAACGTGTAAAAAATGAAAATGGGCCACTTTCTTACACCATACACAAAAATAAATTCAAAATGGATTAAAAACCTAAATGTGAGACCTGACACCACAAAAATCCTAGAAGAGAATACAGGCAGTAACTTCTTTGACATCAGCCATAGCAACTTCTTTTTTTTTTTCTTTTTCTTTCTTTTTTTTTTTATGGTCAACTAATCTTCGACAAATCAGGAAAGAATATGCAATGGAAAAAAGACAGTCTCTTCAATAAATGTTGCTGGGAAAATTGGACAGCCACATGCAGAAGAATGAAGCTGGACCATTCTCTTACACCATACACAAAGATAAACTCAAAATGGTTGAAAGACCTAAATGTAAGACAAAATCCTAGAGGAGAACATAGGCAGTAACCTCTTCAACATTGGCCATAGTGACTTCTTTCAAGACATGTCTGTAAAGGCAAGGGAAACAAAAGCAAAAATGAACTTCTGGGACTTCATCAAGATAAAAACCTTCTGCACAGCAAAGGAAACAATCAACAAAACTAAGAGGCAACCCACGGAATGGGAGAAGATATTTGCAAATGACATATCATATAAAGGGTTAGTATTTAAGATCTACAAAGAACTTCTCAAAAGCAACTTCTTTCTAGATATGTTTCCTGAGGCATGGGAAACAAAGCGAAAATAAACTATTGGGAACCTCAAAATAAAAAGCTTCTGTACAGCAAAGGAAACAATCAACAAAACTAAAAGGCAACCTACAGAATGAAAGAAGATATTTGCAAATGACATATCTAAAAAAAGGTTAGTATCCAAAATCTATAAAGAACTTATACTACTGAACACCCAAAAACAAATAATCCAATTAAAAATGGGCAGAAGACATGAACAGACATTTTTCCAAATAAGACATCCAGATGGTCAACAGAAACATGAAAAGATGCTCAATATCACTGATCATCAGGGAAATGCAAATCAGAACTACAATGAGATATCACCTCACACCTGTTAGAATGGCTAAAATCAACAACACAAGGAACAACAAGTGTTGGCGAGGATGCAGAGAAAGGGGCACCCTGTTGCAGTGTTGGTGGGAATACAAACTGGTGCAGCCATTCTGGAAAACAGTATGGCGTTTCCTCAAAAAGTTACAAGTAAAACTACCCAATGATCTATCTAGCAATTGCACTACTAGGTATTTACCCTAAGAACACAAAAACTCTAATTCACAGGGATACATGCACCTTGATGTTTATAGCAGCAGTATCTACAATAGCCAAATTATGGAAATAGCCCATGTCCATCAGTTGATGAATGGATAAAAAAAATGTGGCATATACATATGATGGAATATTACTCAGCCATAAAAGAATGAAACCTTGCCATTTGCAATGATATGGATGGAGCTAGAAAGTATTACTTTAAGTGAACTAAGTCAGTCAAAAAAAGACAAATAATACATGATGTCATTCATATGTGGAATTTAAGAAACAAAACAAATGAACATAAGGGGGAGAAAAGAGGCAAACCAAGAAACAGACTCTATAGAGAACACACTGTGGTTACCAGAGGGGAGGTAGGTGGGAGGATGGGTGAAATAGGTGCTGGGGATTAAGGAGTGCACTTGTCTTGATGAGCACAAGATGATGTATGGAAATGCTGAATCACTATATTGTACACCTGAAACTAATATAACACTGTATGTTAATTAACTGGAATTTGAATAAAAACTTAAGAAAAAGAAAGGATAAAAAGTTTGGGCTCCTCTCTCACACAAAATAAATAAAATTCTTCATGGTTAAAGATGAAAATATTAAAATAAAATTAACAAACTGAGAGTTGCTGGAGGGGAGGTGGGTGGGAGGACGGGATAATAAGGTGATGGGCATTAAGGAGGGCACTTGTTGTGATGAGCACTGGGTGTTATATGCAACTGATGAATCACTAAACTCTACCTCTGATACTAATAAAAAATAAATACAATTAATATAGATAATTTGAAAACTTATGTATAATCTAAGAGTCAAGAAAACTTTTTATTCAAGCTAGGTAACCTAGACACTATAGAGAAAGATTTGAAATATTTGAGCACTTCAAACTTAAAATATAATCATATGGCAAAAGCAAAGGTAAAACCGAAAGACAAATAATAGAGAAAAATATATTTGTAGTAGATATTACAAATAAAGGGTTCATATCCAACATATAAAAATATCCTACACAAGCTTTGCACAGTGGCAGTATCGAGGCCAATGAGGTTTATCTGAGGCGCAATTATTGCTAATTGAAAAATATCCTACACATTAATTAAAAAAAAGACAAACACCTGAATTGAAAGTGGTTAAAAGGTGTAAGGATTCACAGAGGAAGAAAGCCACCTTGCCAAAGAACAAGTGAATTTACTCAGCCTCACTAACAGAGATACTGAAAATAACAAAGGAATATCACTTTAGGACCATTAAATATGTTACCACATATTGCTGGAGCGTGGTGGAAGTTAACATGTTATCTCATACATCTGCTGAGGGATATGTGCTGTAGTAAAGGCATTTGGAATTCAACCTGGCAACATCTATTAAAATTAAGAATTCACATAAACTTTAACTTAGCAATTCCATTTCTGAGGCCCCTTTCCATGGAAATAAAAGCACAAATGTATAATGATGAATATAAACAAAATATATTATAAACACACACACACACACACATTCAGAGTAATTGTAATATTGTTTGTGGTGGCCAAAAAAACTGGAATCAACTTGAATGTCCTCCATAGAGGAATGGTTTAATAAGTTGTCTTTCATTCAAACCATCACACTTTACATATCTACTTTAAAACGTCTATACCAGATGATGTGGAAAAATTTCTGTGAAGTGTTTCTAAATGAGGAAAAACAAGATGTGGTAAAGAGTAAAATACTGTCCCTATACATTTGTATGTTTATGTATGTATGTTACATTATTGTATGAACATGGAGAAAGATATGGAAAGGTGCACAGAAAGCTTTTAACACTGGTTATCCAGTGAAGGAGAGGGTAATGAAATGCAAAAATTCTATAGAGTTAAAGGTTTTCCCAGCATTATAAATATATATAAAGTTACTTTACTTATGTAAATGCACAGGTAAGTGTTTAAATCAGTGTAGAGCCACGTACAGAAAGATTGTTGCCAAAATTGTGCTTATTGCAGGGTGTTTTTTCAGGATTATGGTTTTTTTTTTAAACTTTGTTCCTGATATTTTGAATTTTTAACAATAAAAATTTTAAATGATTTTAACATTTTCTAAAGCAAATATTACAGAGTAGATTAAGGAAATGATCCAGTATGTATACAATGATTTGATTGTTTACTCCTTCAGTCATTCATCAATGCATTGAGCAGCCACCATGATATTGTGTTAAGTGTGTTAGGGTGGTTGGGATTATAAAGATGAATGAAATACGCTCCTTGCTGTTGTATATTGTATATTGGGGGGAGATAAATATGTAAATGAATAATTCTCATACAATGTAGCAATTGCTTTAAGGTATTTATAGGACAACAAGAGCAACGAACTCTGCTGGCACTGGTGGTAAAGAGGCTTCAGAGGGGAATCACAATTTGAGCTTAGCCTTGAAGAATGAGTAAGCTTTAATCACTTACCAGCCCAAGGTGGGGAGGGGAAAGCAATCCCTTCAAAGAAGGAAACATCCTGTCCTATTTCATTTTCATCAAGGATGTGGAGGAAGCAGTAAACAGCTTATGAATTTTAGTCTTAAATGATGATAATGCACAAAGATGGGGAAATATCAGAGACCAAAAAGAGAAAAAAAAAACCATCAAGGGAACAAGGAAGTTTGGAAGAGTTCTGATCAGCAAGTAATAAAATGAGAAACTTCTTCGAAAAATGCAAATAGATTTTTCTGAGGGAAGAAAAACTCAAAGCTGCATTTAATGGAAAGAAGCAGTTGTCAAAGCAACCTGACTAAGCTCAGCAGGTTATGTTTGTAATTAGGAAAGAAATATGGGTTGCTGTTCATTTAGGACCTTATGGAAGGAGGTTGGAGAGAAGAGGATAGATATTTAAGTAATGATTCTTTAGCTAGAAAGAGGGAATGTTAGAAATCAGCCATTACCGCCATTTCATTATATAAATCAATCACAAGCCATATATAGATATTTACTGTGAAGTATCTAAAGGTACCAGAATGCCTCACCGTTGCAGGAAGATGCCCCAAAATACTTGTGTCTTCAAGAAAGTCAAACAGGGGTCAGTAGTCATAGGTTAACAGCAGCTCACACAAGACACATTAGCTCTTGGGGAGTGGGGTGGGGGAGAGAAGCAAGAAGGAACACTTATTTATTTATTTATATTATTGATGATAATAACAGAAGCCATTTTATCAAATGCTGATTATGGGTTTAATACAGTGTCAGGTGTTTCACATAAATTACCTCATTCAATCCCAGAATGACTCTAAGACATAAACACATATCATTTCCATTTCACAGGTAAGGAAACTAAATCTTAGAGAGGTTAAGAAACTTACCTGAGGTCAAATAGCTTTTAGGTGGTGAAGCTGTAAATGGAGGTTGGACTTCAAATCATATGCTCCAAATTGCTCTGCTCAACACCAAGTTGCATCCCCCCCACGCCCCGCCACCACAACCCTAGTCCCAGCCATCATCATCTCACCCCTGTACTGTTGCAACAGGCCGGTACCTCTCTGGTGCTACACAAGCCACAACATCCAGTGAACTTCCTAAACATAACTCGGACTGCATCACTTGCCCGTATCAAACCATCCAGCAGCTCTCTACCACACATAAAATAAACTGCAAGTCCTCACCCTTCCAGTCCCTGTTCCCTATACAGCCTCCTCTCTGCCAGACTCTCTGGTTTCAGTCACCACCTTCACTCTGCCCCTGTCTCTGTACTCCAGTCACACCCACCTCTTTGCTATTCTTCAACACGTTGTTTTTGTTCTTACCTCATGGCATTGCTACTTGCTGTCCTTCCTACCAAAAATGCTCTTCTTTGAAGTCTTCACACAGCTCACTCTATCTCATTATTCAGGTCTCAATTCAAGTATCAGCTCCTCAGAGATTTCCCCACAACTGTTGGCTGAAGCAGCTGTCCTCTGCCCCACACCAACACTCTTAACTACTTCTTAATCCATATAAATGTAATTACTTGGCAGCAGGAACTATAGACCTTATGTTCTTCACTGTAAGCCCAGGATCTAGAACAGTGTCGGGTACATACTACGCACTCAAGACATACTTGTTTCCTGAAATATTGGTATCCTTAAAGTGCCATACCCACATGCCTAATCTCTCTCTTTCTCTCTCTCCATTTATAGCATTAATTTTCTGTGGAGTATATGAGCTTGTTGTCATCTTACAGAAGTAGGGTGTATACCCTCCAATCAAAATTTGGTTTGAATTTCAAGACTAATGATGGCACTCATAGACCAAGAGGGTACAAAAAGGATTATTACTCACATGAGTTATACATCAAAAATAGAGTCAAACAAAAAAAACAGTAGTAACTACACGATGAATAATTAGATGGTTGTGATTATCTCACTATATATATATCAAAACATTAAAGTGTACACCTTAAATATATACAATACTTGTTTGTCCATGAGTCACACTCTATTCCAATTCATCCCTCATGTTTGACTGATAATGAAAATATTTCATGGTATATTTAACTTAATTTAGACTTATTTATGTAAGCTATTATGGCACCTGCAGCCTGAGACCAGTAGGAGAGGTAAATGTTCTGCTGAATATTTTGTTCAAGAGCCCAGCATTGTGTATTCTGAAAACTGAAATGAATGCCTTGGTCACTATCAATGTGTGGAACTCCAAAGATGATAAGCAGTGCCATGATGAGATCTTGTATTGTGTCTTTAATATGTGTAGAGAAATATGTGACCTTAATTTATATTTTAGGTATCTGTGAGGCAAGAGATTCCAAGAGTTCTTTACCCCACATGAGTCAACCTTGGGTAAGGAATTGTTTGCATTGGCCAGACCAGATGGTGAGACCATTGGCAGTGGCCCAAAGATCTGTAGAAATGTGCAGATGAGGCAAATTGTTGGCCAAGACATCCAATGTTAAGTTGATTGCCTAAAGTTTGGTCAACTGAGCTAACCCTGGGGTCCTGTCCTTCATCAGAAACATCCTGATTAAGGGATGAAAAGAAGCAGCTCTGAAGAAAGCTCCATTAAGTGTGACCGTGATAATATCATTGGTTAACTGAATGAACTCCCTTTGGCATTCACTCTGTTGGTCCTAAGGGGCTCCCCAGGTATTCAAAGGTTCTAAGATACAGGTGACCTCTTCTAGCACTATGGCATCTGGCAAAGGATTGAGCACAGGGGAAGGTACCCTCTCCTGTAGGTCGGTTATGCAGAAAGCCCAGTTTTGGCTCTATCCTGTAGCAAGGAGGCCTTACTAGCCACGCTGAGCTTGCAGAGTGCTGCTTTCATGATCTATGTCATAATGGGCAGCTGGATATGGAGAGTTCTGATGGTTAAGGTTACACATATCTATTTATTTCTATATTATGTTCAGTTAAATCCCTGGTTGTTTTTATCAGCTTGCCCAGATGTGGGCCAGAAGGGAAAGAAGGAATGAGGCTTAAAAATTGTCAATAGTCAAATATCAAAAATGGGATCAGGGAGGGATGCCTGGGTGGCTTAGTTGGTTAAGCTTCTGACTCTTGGTTTTGGCTCAGGTCATGATCTCAGGGTCATGGGATCAAGCCCCACGTCAGGCTCGGCGATCAGCGTGGAGTCTGCTTAAGTTTCTCTCCCCCCCTCCCTCTGCCCCTCCCCTGCCCCACTCACACTCTCTCTCAATAATAAATAATAAATTAAAAAATAAATAATAAATAAATAAAATATGGGATTAGATTCATTTTTACACACTGCTACCCCACCCATACACCACCCCTCTCCCTATCTGGGGCCCCCCAAACACACAGAAACACCAAGTTCTTTTCTTACTCTCCAGTGGGATAAAATGTTAGGAAATTTATCTTCAATCCCTAGTCCTCATCTAGTCCTTATTCCCAATGTCCAGCTAACTATGGAGTGGCTGGTCTGGGCCCCAAACTTGCAGGATTCCACCTCCCTCCCTTCTCATGCACTTGCCCCTTTCTTTCCCCTCTCATCATCAGAGAACAGAGAGACACACACATCTCCTTTTTGCAATTTGTTTGTGTTTTATTCATCAACACCCATGTACTTTATTTGGTCTCCACACAGGTGACCATTCACATTACATTTTGATCTCTACATGAGCAGCCATCTCTCCAGGGCTTTTTCTGGAGAGGTAAAAGCTACTTCAAGTTCTCTGGCCCCTGGTAGGCTAGGGCATTGCATGGGGTGGGAGACAGGCTTTCTTGAGCCATCTTTGGCTGATTTTCATTCTTTTTTTTATTCTGCCTGTGGTAAAAGACTAGTATTGTTGACTTTTTCCCCTTCTTGTGCTTTTCCGCATTCTGTTTAAGGGCTAATTTAACCTTCATCAGTATCTTCTGCACCTGGTAGGAAAACAAAATGAGTCCATAAAGACACTGGTTTTGGGGAAGAGGATGGAAATAGATGGGAAGGGGGACTTTAAAAGAATGGATACAGACTAAGGAGGGGTTTTGTGCCAGATAAGGGCAGCATAGGGGTCTCAGGTGGCCACCTCCAAGAAGAGGAGGAGGTGCATGAGTAGGGTAATCTGACCTTCTCACTTTCTTTGTCCTCGAGTTGACAAGGGATCCTCTTGCTCTCAGTGATAGCTCGAAACTGTTTCGTGTTTGGGATATCTGTATCTTTACCACTATCTGAGTTAAACCCAGGCGCTTCCCCATTAACCTCTGCCATGTTGTAGCAACAGGGGCCCACTCCCGGGCTCCTGACCCCTCTATAAATAGCCTGCCAGGACAATGAGGAGCCACACCCTTTAACTCTGATTGGTCAGTAGGAAATTCCTCCAGCCAATGGTAGCCCTGGAGTGGCTTGCCATCACAAAGCACCACACGTGAAAAACCATGGGAGGAGGGGATGCAAGCAGAGGAGTTCAGATGCTCTGGTTAGAGAAAGGGTGAGCTTTCTCAACACCCCTTAAAGAGCCCTCTCAAACTGACCTGTTATTCATTCTCATCTCCTCTGGTTCAATTCCTGTGGTACACATGGCAGGGAGAAGGTGATTATTCCAACCCATTCCCCATGGCCACTCCCACTCAGTGGTTCATTCTGTCATCTCCCAGTGCTCATCACTACCTAGTATTTTGTATTTTCTTAATAAATTTTTAATTTTACAACAGTTTTAGATATACAGAAAAATTGTGAAAATAATATCCATATACCCCATGCCCAATTTCCCTTATTTATTAATGTCTTATGTTAGTATGATACATTTGTTAAACTTAGTGAACCACCAGCGAAACTGTTATTAACTGAAGTCTGTACCTTATTCAGATTCCCTTAGTTTTTACCCAATGTCCTTTTTCTGTCATCTAGGATACCACATTAAATTTAGCTAACATGTCATGCCTTTTTAGGCTCCTCTTAGCTGTGACAGTTTTTAGACTACTTGTTTTTGAGGATCTTGACAGCTTAGGGTATTTTTTGTTTTTTGATTTTGTTTTTTACATTAGTCCTCAAACATTATTAATCTTATAACTGAAAGTTTGTACCTTTTTCCCAAACTTTCCCTATTTCCTTCACTCTTCAGCCCTTGGCAATCTTTTCTACTCTCTGTTTCTATGAGTTTGACTTTTTTTTTTTTTTTTTTTTAGATTCCACATATAAGTGATACCATGCCTATTTGTCCTCTGTCTGGTTTATTTCACTTAGCATAATACCCCATCAAGATCTAACCATGTTGTCAGAAAAGGCAGGACTTCCTCCTTTCTCATGGCTGAATAATATATAAATATATACCACATATACATTGCCTCATATTTTGGGCATACCTAAAACTCCTTTGAGGTAATGTACCCATATTTATGTCTCAATAGAGACATGAATTATCACATTTCCCTCCAACACTTGGCTCTACCAGGCAACTTTTCCAGGTTATGTGCATGTGCGTGTGTGTGTGTGGGGGGGTTACTGGACATACTTCAGTGAGGTTCTTCTCTGCCCTGCTCATATTTATAAGTTTCTTCTTCTAGAGAACTCCAAATCAAATCAGTACCATCAGGGTTATGTACTTCCCATGGCAATGGTTGAATTAATCCTTTGTCTTTATCACAGGAGTGCCATGGATATTTCTCTCTAGAACCCTGAGGATCAGTATCTCTCGTGTGTGTGTGTGTGTATGTGTATGTGTGTGTGGTATAAACAAGCAGCAGAAACATTTTGTAAGGTCCTAGTGAGTTCTCTGCTTTTATTTTTTTATTATGTTATTTTTTTTATTATATTAATCACCATGCATTACATCCTTAGTTTTCGATGTACGGTTCCATGATTCCTTGTTTGCATATAACACCCAGTGCTCCATTCAGTACGTTCCCTCTTCAATACCCATCACCTGGCTAACCCATCCCCCCACCCCCCTCCCCTCCAGAACCCTCAGTTTGTTTCTCAGAGTCCATAGTCTCTCATGGTTCTTCTCCCCCTCCGATTTCCCCCCCTTCATTTTTCCCTTCCTACTATCTTCTTTTTTTTTTTTTTAACATATTATGTATTATTTGTTTCAGAGGTACAGGTCTGTGACTCATCGGTCTTACACAATTCACAGTGCTCACCATAGCACATACCCTCCCCAAAGTCTATCACCCAGTCACCCCATCCCTCCCACCTTCCACCACTCCAGCAACCCTCTGTTTGTTTCCTGAGATTAAGAATTCCTCATATCAGTGAGGTCATATGATACATGTCTTTCTCTGATTGACTTATTTCGCTCAGCATAATACCCTCTAGTTCCATCCACATCATTGCAAATGACAAGATTTCATTCCTTTTGATGGCTGCATAATATCCATTATATATATATATACGATATCTTCTTTATCCACTCATCTGTCAAAGGACATCTTGGCTCTTTCCATAGTTTGGCTATTGTGGACATTGCTGCTATAAACACTGGGGTGCATGTACCCCTTCGGATCCCTACATTTGTATCTTTGGGGTAAATACCCAGTAGTGCAATTCCTGGGTCGTATGGTAGCTCTATTTTCAACTTTTTGAGGAACCTCCATACTGTTTTCCAGAGTGGCTGCACCAGCTTGCATTCCCACCAACAGTGTAGGAGGGTTCCGCTTTCTCCGCATCCCCGCCAACATCTGCCATTTCCTGACTTGTTAATTTTAGCCATTCTGACTGGTGTGAGGTGGTATCTCATTGAGGTTTTGATTTGGATTTCCCTGATGCTGAGCGATGTTGAGCAATTTTTCATGTGTCTGATGGCCATTTGGATGTCTTCTTTGGAAAAATGTCTGTTCATGTCTTTTACCCATTTCTTGATTGGATCATTTGTCTTTGGGTGTTGAGTTTGATAAGTTCTTTATAGATTTTGGATACTAGCCCTTTATCTGATATGTCATTTGCAAATATCTTCTCCCATTCTGTCGGTTGTCTTTTGGTTTTGTTGACTGTTTCCTTTGCTGTGCAAAAGCTTTTTATCTTGATGAAGTCCCAATAGTTCATTTTTGCCCTTGCTTCCCTTGCCTTTGGCGATGTTTCTAGGAAGAAATTGCTGTGGCTGAGGTCGAAGAGGTTGCTGCCTGCACTCTCCTTTAGGATTTTTATGGACTCCTGTCTCACATTTAGGTCTTTCAACCATTTGGAGTCTATTTTTGTGTGTGGTGTAAGGAAATGGTCCAGTTTCATTCTTTTGCATGTGGCTGCCCAATTTTCCCAACACCATTTGTTGAAGAGACTGTCTTTTTTCCATTGGACATTCTTTCCTGCTTTGTCGAAGATTAGTTGACCATAAAGTTGAGGGTCCATTTCTGGGCTCTCTATTCTGTTCCATTGATCTATGTGTCTGTTTTTGTGCCAGTACCATACTGTCTTGATGATGACAGCTTTGTAATAGAGCTTGAAGTCCGGAATTGGGATGCCACCAGCTTTGCTTTTCTTTTTCAACATTCCTCTGGCTATTCAGGGTCTTTTCTGGTTCCATACAAATTTTAGGATTATTTGTTCCATTTCTTTGAAAAAAGTGCATGGTATTTTGATAGGGATTGCATTGAATGGGTAGATTGCTCTAGGTAGCATTGACAGCTTCACAATATTTGTTCTTCCAATCCATGAGCATGGAACGTTTTTCCATTTCTTTGTGTCTTCCTCAATTTCTTTCATGAGTATTTTATAGTTTTCTGAGTACAGATCCTTTGCCTCTTTGGTTAGATTTATTCCTAGGTATCTTATGGTTTTGGGTGCAGTTGTAAATGGGAGCGACTCCTTCATTTCTCTTTCTTCTGTCTTGTTGTTGGTGTATAGAAATGCCACTGATTTCTGTGCATTGATTTTATATCCTGCCACTTTACTGAATTCCTGTATGAGTTCTAGCAGTTTTGGGGTGGAGTCTTTTGGGTTTTCCACATAAAGTATCATATCATCTGCAAAGAGTGAGAGTTTGACTTCTTCTTTGCCGATTAGGATGCCGTTTATTTCTTTTTGTTGTCTGATTGCTGTGGCTAGGACTTCTAGTACTATGTTGAATAGCAGTGGTGATAGTGGACATCCCTGCCGTGTTCCTGACCTTAGGGGGAAAGCTCTCAGTTTTTCCCCATTGAATATGATATTTGCTGTGGGTTTTTCATAGATGGCTTTTATGAAATTGAGGTATGGACCCTCCATCCCTATACTCTGAAGAGTTTTGATCAAGAAAGGATGCTGTATTTTGTCAAATGCTTTTTCTGCATCTATTAAGAGGACCATATGGTTCTTGTTCTTTCTTTTATTAATGTATTGTATCACATTGATTGATATGCAGATGTTGAACCAAACTTGCAGCCCAGGGCTAAATCCCACTTGGTCGTGGTAAATAATCCTTTTAGTGTACTGTTGGATCCTATTGGCTAGTATTTTGGTGAGAATTTTTGCATCCATGTTCATCAAGGATATTGGTCTGTAATTCTCCTTTTTGATGGGGTCTTTGTCTGGTTTGGGGATCAAGGTAATGGTGGCCTCATAAAACGAGTTTGGAAGTTTTCCTTCCATTTCTATTTTTTGGAACAGTTTCAGAAGAACAGGATTAATTCTTCTTTAAATGTTTGGTAGCATTCCCCTGGGAAGCCATCTGGCCCTGGGCTTTAGTTTGTTGGGAGATTTTTGATGACTGCTTCGATTTCCTTAGTGGTAATATGTCTGCTCAGGTTTTCTATTTCTTTCTGATGCAGTTTTGGTAGATTATACATCTCTAGGAATGCATCCATTTCTTCCAGATTATCTAATTTGCTGGCATATAGTTGCTCATAATATGTTCTTATAATTGTTTGTATTTCTTTGGTGTTGGTTGTGATCTCTCCTCTTTCATTCATGATTTTATTTATTTGGGTCATTTCTCTTTTCTTTTTGATAAGTCTGGCCAGGGCTTTATCAATCTTATTCTTTCAAAGAACCAGCTCCTCGTTTCATTGATCTGTTCTACTGTTCTTTTGGTTTCTATTTCATTGATTTATGCTCTGATCTTTATTATTTCCCTTCTCTTGATGGCTTTAGGCTTTATTTGCTGTTCCTTCTCCAGCTCCTTTAGGTGTAGGGTTAGGTTGTGTATTTGAGACCTTTCTTGTTTCTTGAGAAAGGCCTGTATTGCTATATACTTTCCTCTTAGGACTGCCTTTGCTGCATCCCAAAGATTTTGAATAGTTGTGTTTTCATTTTCATTTGTTTCCATGATTTTTTTTAATTCTTCTTTAATTTCCTGGTTGACCCATTCATTCTTTAGTAGGATGCTCTTTAGCCTCCATGTATTTGAGTTCTTTCCGACTTTCCTCTTACGACTGAGTTCTAGTTTCAAAGCATTGTGGTCCGAAAATATATAGGGAATGATCCCAATCTTTTGGTACCAGTGGAGACCTGATTTGTGACCTAGGATGTGATCTTTTCTGGAGAATGTTCCATGGGCACTAGAGAAGAATGTGTATTCTGTTGCTTTGGGATGGAATGTTCTGAATATATCTGTGAAGTCTATTTGGTCCAGTGTGTCATTTAAAGTCTTTATTTCCTTGTTGGTCTTTTGCTTAGATGATCTGTCCACTTCAGTGAGGGGGGTGTTAAAGTCCCCTACTATTATTGTATTGTTGTCAATGTGTTTCTTTGCTTTTGTTATTAATTGGCTTATATAAGTGGCTGCTCCCATGTTAGGGGCATAGATATTTACAATTGTTAGATCTTGTTGGATAGACCCTTTAAGTAGAATATAGTGTCCTTCTTCATCTCTTATTATAGTCTTTGGTTTAAAATCGAATTTGTCTGATATAAGGATTACCACCCTAGCTTTCTTTTGGTGTCCATTAGCATGGTAAATGGTTTTCCACCCCCTCACTTTCAATCTGGGGGTGTCTTTGGGTCTAAAATGAGTCTCTTGCAGACAGCATATTGATGGGTCTTGTTTTTTTTATCCAATCTGATACGCTGTGTCTTTTGATTGGGGCACTTAGTTCATTTACATTCAGGGTAACTATTGAAAGCTAAGAATTTAGTGCCATTGTATTGCCTGTAAGGTTACTGTTACTGTATATTGTCTGTGTTCCTTTCTGGTCTATGTTACTTTGAGGCTCTCTCTTTGCTTAGAGGCCCCCTTTCAAGATTTCTTGTAGGGCTGGTTTCGTGTTTGCAAATTCCTTTAGTTTTTGTTTGTCCTGGAAGCTTTTTATCTCTCCTTCTATTTTCAGTGACAGCCTAGCTGGATATAGTATTCTTGGCTGCATATTTTTCTCATTTAGTGCTCTAAATATATCATGCCAGTCCTTTCTGGCCTGCCAGGTCTCTGTGGATAGGTCTGTTGCCAATCTAATGTTTCTACCATTGTAGGTTACAGATCTCTTGTCCCGAGCTGCTTTCAGGATTTTCTCTTTGTCTCTGAGACTCGTAAGTTTTACTATTAGATATCAGGGTGTTGACCTATTTTTATTGATTTTGAGGGGGGTTCTTTATGCCTCCTGGATTTTGATGCCTGTTTCCTTCCCCAAATTAGGGAAGTTCTCTGCTATAATTTGCTCCAATATACCTTCTGCCCCTCTGTCTCTTTCTTCTTCTTCTGGGATCCCAATTATTCTAATATTGTTTCATCTTATGGTATGACTTATCTCTCAAATTCTGCCCTCGTGGTCCAGTAGTTGTTTATCTCTCTTTTTCTCAGCTTCTTTATTCTCCATCATTTGGTCTTCTATATCACTAATTCTCTCTTCTGCCTCATTTATGCTAGCAGTTAGAGCCTCCATTTTTAATTGCACCTCATTAATAGCCTTTTTTATTTCAACCTGGTTAGATTTTTAGTTCTTTTATTTCTCCAGAAAGGGTTTCTCTAATATCTTCCATGCTTTTTTCAAGCCCACCTAGTATCTTTAAAATCGTCATTCTGAACTCTAGTTCCGACATCTTACTAATGTCCATAATGATTAGGTCTCTGGCACTCGGTACTGCCTCTTGTTCTTTTTTTTTTTTTTTGAGGTGAGTTTTTCCGTCTTGTCATTTTGTCCAGAGGAGAATAGATGAATGAGAGAACAAAATGCTAACAGGGTAACAACGTCCCCAGAAAAATATATACTAAACAAATCAGAAGAGACCTGAAACCAGGGGAAAAGAAAGGGAAAGAAAGAAAAAAGAAAAAAAGAAAAAGAAAAAGATAAAAAAAAAAAAAAACAGAATATGTTCAAATATGATCAGGCTGGTGCATAGATCAGTGCCACACACTAGATTTTGGGCGTATTTTCGTCTGTTAGAAGAAACTGCCTCCCAAAATTTTAAAGAGAGAAAAACTTATATATGTACAAAAATAAGGGTAAATTCGATGAAGGGATGGAATATGACTATAACAATGAAAATTATGAAAGATTTTATAAAAGGAATCGATAAGATAAGAAGTTGGTTGAAAAAAGAAAGAAGAGGAATTTTAAAAAAAAGGGGGAGAGAGAATGTGATCAGGCAGGTGGCTAAAACGAAGCCATACACTAGAGATTTAGGGTTTCTTTTGGTCTGTTAGAAGAAACTGTATCCCAAAATTTTAGGGAGAACAACTTATACATATATACCAAAAATAAGGTTAACTACTATGAAGGGATAGAATATGACTTTAAAAATGAAAAATAAAAAAGATTTTTAAAAAGGGGATTGATAAGATATTGGTTGAAAAAGGGAAAAAGAAAAATTCAAAAAAAAGAAAAAGAAAAAAAATTTAAAAAATTAACTTTGAAAGTCTAAAGAATCAGGGGAAAAAAAGCCATGAATTCTATGTGCTGTATTCCCCTAGCGCTGGAGTTCTGCCGTTCTCATTGATCAGTAAACTTGGTCTTCGCTGGCTGTTCTTGCTGATCTTCTTGGGGAGGGGCCTGTTGCCGTGGTTCCCAAATGTCTTTGCCGGAGGCGGAATTGCCACACCCTTGCCGGGGGCCAGGCTAAGTAATCTGCTCAGCTTTGCTCTCAGTAGCTTTTGTTCCCTGCAAGTTTTCCGTACAGTTTTGGAGGATGAGAGTGAAAATGGCGACCTCCCAATCTCCACCCCGGAGGAGCCGAGAACTCGGGGCCCCACTCCTCAGTGCGCCCCCAGAGAAAAGCAGTCAATCACTCCCGTCTCCCCAGTCTCTGGCCGCACTCCATGCTCACCTGGTCTGTGACTGAGCGTTTCTATCTCTGGCACACGACCCCGTTTGTGGAGTCTCCAAACCTGGCAGATTCCTGCGGTGCACTCCTGCGCCACTCCTCCCCGGGGAGGAAGGGGAGTCTCCCCAGATCTGCCGCTTGTTGGGTCCTTGCTGGAAGAGCAGTGGCCCGACTGTGCCGCGGATCACGGTTTATGGCAACCCCAAGCTGAGAGCCCACTCCTCGGCTCCGTCTCTGCAGCCGGCTTCCCCGCTCTGATACCTGGGAGCTCTGCCACACTCAGGCACCTCCAGTCTTCCTGTGACCCCAAGGGTCCTGAGACCACACTGTCCCAGTGAGTGTTCCACCCCCCACTTTGCCACTGGAGCGACGTCCCTCAGCGGAGCAGACTTCTAACTGTTCCAATTTTGTGCTCTGCTGCTCCGATTTTGCCAGTAGCAGCTGACAGAGTCTCTCTCCCCCTGCTGTCTATCTTCCTTTCTGGAGAGAGCAGGGCAGGCTCTCAAATAGGTTCAAGAATGGCTTGAGAGAGCAGAAAAAAGAGACTGGCTTGGTTTTTATGGTGGCAAGGGAATGTTGCTGGAGTGAGTGTTCCCACACATAGGTCAGGGCTTGCATGGTCTGAACCTCGTACTGACCCCATAGGAGAGAGTACCTGGGCTTTCTTATCAGATATAGATAAGTAAGGAATGAGAAAGTGGTGGGGTTCTGGTATAAAATAGTGCTGTGTAAATGAAAGATGTTCTAGCACAATTTAGAATTCTCATAACCATTATAAGAAGCTCCTCATATTGTTTTTAGTTTAAGCTGCTTTTCACTAGATTAGTATTTCCCAAATTATGGTTCTTTAAATATTATTTAAGGTGGCTTAGAATTATCCTGGTTCATCAACAGAGAAACTGTGTAAGAGAAAAGACTGCTAGCATCAGCAAGCCTGACAGTCTATAGGAGAGCAGACCTAACTGCACTATCTGCTGAATTATGTAGGGTTTCTTATATTTTCCCCATCCCAGCTGATTACTGTGGCATCCAAAGACTGTAATAATTATAGAAACTAACATTTATTGACCATTAACTCTATGTAGGAATTATGCTAAATATTCATATCCATATTTAAAACTCATCACAACTCTATTGAGGTAAGTGGCAAAATAGCACTTATTGCCAGCTCTGCTGAGATTCCTGAGGCCATCTCCATTCTAATTGGAGAAGCAGAAAAGAACATGGAGGAGGGTTACATGGAAATATTTATGGGCCAGGTTCAAAAGGGTCATGCATTACTCCTACTCATTTTTCATTGCCAAAAACTCACATAGCCACACCTAACTGCAAAAAGAAGAGGAGAACTTGAATGTGAGAGATCAGCTAGCAATCTCTGTCTCCACTATCCTCTTCATCACAATCTCCAGGATTAGGGTAGGGCCTAGCACATGGTAAGTGGTCACAAATTTTTCTGTCAAATGAATGTGTTTGAGCTCTTTTGGTCAGTTATGGAGATTAGAAACATATAGAAGTTGGTTAAGCAATGGTTTCTTAGATATGACACCAAAAGCACAAGCAAGCAAGAAAGAGTAAATTGGACTATATAAAAATTTTAGAAATCTTTTCTCCTGCAAAAAATACTATCAATAAAGTGAAAAGGCACACCAGAGAAAAACAGAAAAATATTTGCAAATCATATATTTGATAAAAGTCAGTTATGCAGAGTACAAAAAGAACTCTTACAACAAAAATACAAATTACCCAATTAAAAATTAGATAAAGGACTTGAATAGACATTTTGCCAACGAAGATATGCAAATAGTCAACAAACACATGAAAACATGCTCAATGTCATTAGTCGTTAGGGAAATGCAAATCAAAACCATGATGAGATACCACTTCACACCCACTAGAAAGGCTATAATTTTAAATAAAATTGGGAGGGAGGTCCAAGATGGCAGTATAAGAAGATCTTGAACTTACCTCCTTCCGTGGACACACCAAATTTATAGCTACATATGGACCATTTTCCTCTAATAAGATCTGAAAACTAGATGAACTGCTCTCTACAACAAAGGATAAAAGGACCACATTGAGACAGGTAGGAGAGGCAGAGACACAGTCACACACACAGACACACACACACACACACCAAAAAACCCACCTGCCCCTGCATGGTGACACACAATAGAAAGGGATCTCACCAGACAGGTGCTTCTCCTGAATGAATGAAAGGTTGATGCCCTACATAGGGCACCTTACTCCCTGGGATCTGCACCAGAGAGATGAATCCCCAGAACATCTGGCTTGAAAACCAATGCGGCTGACACCCAGGGGCCCAAAGTGCTATATGAAACAGATTCCCCTCTTGGAGGGCTCACATGCGGTTTCACTTACCCCAAGACCCAGCAATAAAACAGTTTGAAAAGTGCTTAGACTATATATAAGAGAGATTCATTTGCTGATCTGGGGGCATCTTCTGGAGGGATGGGGGACAGTTAAGATGCTCCCTGGAAGCAGAGATATTGGTGGATGCCATTGTTGCACACTTGCACCCTCTACACAGCCTGCTAGCAGAGGCAGGTAAGCTCAAACACAGCACCCTCCCACCACGTTGCTGGGACTGGGAGGGGCGAGCAGTCCCAGCATGTGCCAAGGCTAGAAAGTGTGGGTGATTGCAATGTTCTCCTGCTCCCTGGCTGGGGTAGGGTAGCACAAACAGTCATGGAGTTCTCCCACTCTCTAGCTAAAGTCTGTGAGTGTAGGTTGTTGTGACACTCCCCTACTCCCTAGCTGGGGCTAGCAAGAATGAGTAGTCACGGCATTCTCCTGCTCTCAGACTAAAGCTGGCACATGTCCATAGACAAGTCACTCTCCCAGTGCATTGCTGAAGCCCATGGGCAGGGAGAGTCGAGACATTGTCCCATTGCCTTTCTGAAGCCAGTGAGCATTCCCTACCTACAACATTCTCCAGCTGCCATGCGAAAGCAGTAGGTGCACACAATCCACACAGAGGACACCCCTTGATTGGCCCTGTGGCCAACAGAACTGGTGTTCCAGAGCTGCATGAGACTGTAACAATTGGAAAGATAGTTCTTGGCAGGCCATCACACCCAGGGCACTGCAGAGACAGCAGACTGAAAGATAATATCCCAGTCTCCTTTGGAAAAGGCCTATTTACTTAGCCTGGAGCTAAATTCTCCAGTCAAAAGACATAGAGTGACTGAATGGATTTATAAAACAAGACACATCTATATACTACCTACAAAAAAGTCTTAATAAACTCAAGAAGACTGAAATCATATCAAGCATCTTTTCCTACCACAATGGTAAAATATTACAAATAAATTACAAGAAGAACACTGAATTCTCCAGTCAAAAGACATAGAGTGACTGAATGGATTTTAAAAATGAGACACATCTATATACTACCTACAAAAAAAACTCATTTCAGAAGTAAGGACACATGGAGACTGAAAGTGAAGGAATGGAAAAAGATGTTCAATGCACATCAGAATGAAAAGAAAGATGGTGTAGCTATCCACATATGCTACAAAGAGACTTAAAAAATAAAGACTGTGATAAAAGACAAAGGGGGTACTACATAATGATAAAGGGTCAATCCAACAAGAAGACATAAAATTTATAAATATATATGTATGCAACCAAAATATATAAAGTAAATATTAACAGACTTAAAGGAGAAATTGATAGCAATACAATAATAGTAGGGGTTTTTGGCCTGGCTGTGGGGATTCTACACCGCTGGTGAGCGACAGCCTTGTGTGCTGGGGATGGGGCACAGACTCGCAGACCAGTAGCAGCGCGGAAAGGACTTTAGGGCAGCCCCTGGGGCGGAAATCCAGAGCAGCGGGGTCGCGCATGAGATCTGGGGGCGGCTGGCAGTTTTAGAAGCACAAAGGGCAGAGACGTGCCCCAACCTGGAGGCAGGACTGGGAGCGCTGCGGAGGGGCGCACAACCCAGGACACTGCAGTTTATAGCAGCACGAACAGAAACGGAGACACTGTGGCCTGGAGAGCTCACTGAAGAACAGACTGCGGTCTCTCTGCTCTGAGGCAGAGTGTTGGAAACGGTCTCTTCTACTCTGATTCACGGAAGAGATGCGGAAAGCCGCCAGGGAAAGCTGTCAGAGAACAAAAGCCCCAAAAACTGATTCCTGCTGAGCCCATCCCCCGCCACAGGGGTGCAGGGCAACTCCACTGGAACAGGGCTGCCCTGAGTAACAGCATGGCAGGCCCCTCCCACAGAAGACAGGCTGGGAAAACAAGAGGCCAGCAACCCTAAGGTCCCAAGAAAACAGGTGCATCTTGCTTGGGTTCTGGTCAATAATTTGGACTCTATACATTCCCTCAAACACCCATCAACAGAATGACTAGGAGGAGGAGCCCCCAAAACAGAAAAGACTCAGAGATTATGACTTATGCTGCAGATTTACAAATGGATGAAGATATAACCAAGATGTCGGAGCTGGAATTCACGCTTGCAATTGTGAAGACAATGGCTAGAATGGAGAAATCAATTAATGGCAACATAGAGTCTCTAAGGGCAGAAATGAAAGCTGAATTGGCAGAATTTAAAAATGCTATCACTGAGATCCAATCCAATCTAGATAATCTAACAGCTAGGGTAACTGAGGCAGAAGAATGAATAAGTGACCTGGAAGACAATATAATAGATAAAAAGGGAAAAGAGGAGGCCAGGGAAAAACAACTCAGAATCCATGAAAATAGAATCAGAGAAATAAGTGACACCATGAGACGTTCCAATGTCAGAATAATTGGAATCCTGGAGGTAGTGGAGAGAGAGGGGGGGCTAGAAGATGTATTTGAGCAAATCGTAGCTGAGAACTTCCCTAATCGGGGGAATGAAACAAACATTCGAGTCCTAGAGGCGGAGAGGACCCCTCCTAAGATCAAGGAAAACAGGCCAACACCCCAGCATGTAATAGTAAAACTTGCAAATCTTAGAACCAAGGAAACCATCTTAAGGACAGTTAGGGGGAAGAGATTCCTTACAAACAGAGGGAGGAACATCAGAATAACGTCAGACCTATCCACAGAGACCTGGCAAGCCAGAAAGGCCTGGCAAGACATATTCAGGGTACTAAATGAGAAGAACATGCAGCCAAGAATACTTTATCCAGCAAGGCTTTCATTTAGAATGGATGGAGAGATGCAGAGCTTCCAAGACCGGCAGAAACTGAAAGAATATGTGACCACTAAGCCGGCCCTGCAAGATATATGAAGGGGGGTTCTATAAAAGGAGAAAGACCCCAAGAGTGATCTACAACAGAAATTTACGGGGACAATCTATAAAAACAACGTCTTCACAGGCAACATGATGACAATTCATAACTTTCAATAATCACTCTCAACGTGAATGGCCTAAATGCTCCCATAAAATGGTACAGGGTTGCAGACTGGATAAAAAGACAGGACCCATCCATATGCTGCCTACAAGAGACTCATTTTGAACTTAAAGATACATCCAGACTGAAAGTGAAGGGATGGAGATCCATCTTCCATGCCAACGGACCTCAAAAGAAAGCTGGGGTAGCAATTCCTATAACAGACAAATTAGATTTTAGACTAAAGTCTGTAATAAGAGACACAGAAGGACACTATATCATTCTTAAAGGGTCTATCCAACAAGAAGATCTAACAATTGTAAATATCTATGTCCCCAACATGGGAGCAGCCATCTACATAAGCCAACTGTTAACCAAAATAAAGAGTCATATTGATAACAATACGTTAATTGTAGGAGACCTCAATACTCCACTCTCAGCAATGGACAGATCATCTAAGCAGAGAAGCAACAAGGAAACAAGAGCTTTGAATGATACATTGGACCAGATGGACCTTCTAGATATTTACAGAACATTCCATCCTAAAACAACAGAATACTCATTCTTCTCGAGCACACATGGAACTTTCTCCAGAATAGACCACATACTGGGTCACAAATCAGGTCTCAACTGATACCAAAAGACTGAGATTATTCCCTGCATATTCTCAGACCACAATGCTCTAAAACTGGAACTCAATCACAAGAAAAAATTTGGCAGAAATTCAAACACTTGGAAGCTAAAGACCACTCTGCTCAAGAATGTTTGGGTCAACCAGGAAATCAAAGAAGAACTCAAACAATTCATGGAAATCAATGAGAACGAAAACACATCGGTCCAAAACCTATGGGATACTGCAAAGGCGGTCCCTAAGGGGGAAATACATAGCCATCCAAGCCTCACTCAAAAAAATAGAAAAATCCTGAATTCACCAACTAACTCTACACCTTAAAGAACTAGAAAAAAAGCAACAAACGATGCCTAAGCCACGCATTAGAAGAGAAATAATTAAAATTAGAGCAGAAATCAATGAATTAGAAACCAGAAACACAGTAGATCAGATCAACGGAACTAGAAGTTGGTTCTTTGAAAGAATTAATAAGATCGATAAACCACTGGCCAGACTTATCCAAAAGAAAAGAGAAAGGACCCAAATTAATAAAATTATGAACGAAAGGGGAGAGATCACGACTAACACCAAGGAAATAGAAACAATTATTAGAAATTATTATCAACAGCTATATGCCAATAAACTGAGCAATCTGGATGAAATGGAGGCCTTCCTGGAAACCTATAAGCTGCCAAGACTGAAACAGGAAGAAATTGACAACCTGAATAGGCCAATAACCAGTAGCGAGATTGAAGCAGTGATCAAAAACCTCCCAAAAAACAAGAGTCCAGGGCCTGATGGAGTCCCTGGGGAATTCTACCAAACATTCAGAGAAGAAATAATACCTATTCTACTGGAGCTGTTTCAAAAAACAGAAACAGAAGGAAAACTTCCAAACTCTTTCTATGAGGCCAGCATTACCTTAATCCCCAAACGAGGCAAAGACCCTGTCAAAAAGAATTTTAGACCGATACCCTGATGAACGTGGATTCCAAAATCATCAACAAAATCCTAGCTAATAGGATCCAACAATACATTAAAAGGATCATCCACCACGACCAAGTGGGATTTATCCCCGGGATGCAAGGGTGGTTCAACATTTGCAAATCAATCAGTGTGATAGAACACATTAATAAGAGGAGGGAGAAGAACCATATGGTCCTCTCAATTGATGCAGAAAAAGCATTCAACAAAATACAACATCCTTTCCTGATTAAAACTCTTCAGAGTATAGGGATAGAGGGAACATTCCTCAAGTTCATAAAATTCATCTATGAAAAACCCACAGCGAATATCATCCTCAATGGGGAAAAGCTGAGAACGTTTCCCTTAAGATCAGGAACATGTCAAGGATGCCCACTCTCACCACTATTGTTCAACATAGTGCTAGAAGTCCTAGCAACAGCATTCGGACAACAAAAAGAAATAAAAGGTATTCAAATTGGCAAAGAAGAAGTCAAACTCTCTCTTTTCGCAGACGACATGATACTTTATGTGGAAAACCCAAAAGACTCCACCCCCAAATTACTAGAACTCATACAGCAATTCAGTAATGTGGCAGGATACAAAATCAATGCACAGAAATCAGTGGCTTTCTTATACACTAACAACACAACTGTAGAAAGAGAAATTAGAGAAACGATTCCATTTACAATAGCACCAAAAGACATAAGATACCTTGGAATAAACCTAACCAAAGAGGTAAAGGATCTATACTCTAGGAACTACAGAACACTCATGAAAGAAATTGAAGAAGACACATAAAGATGGAAAAATATCCCATGCTCATGGATCAGAAGAATAAACATTGTTAAAATGTCTATGCTACCCAGAGCAATCTATACCTTCAATGCCATCCCGATGAAAATTCCAATGACATTTTTCAAAGTGCTGGAACAAACAATCCTGAAATTTGTATGGAATCAGAAAAGACCCCGCATTGCCAAGGAAATGTTGAAAAAGAAAAACAAAGCTGGGGGCATCATGTTGCCCAATTTCAAGCTATATTACAAAGCTGTGATCACCAAGACAGCATGGTACTGGCACAAAAACAGACATATAGACCCAATGGAACAGAATAGAGAACCCAGATATGGACCCTCAACTCTATGGTCAAATAATCTTTGACAAAGCAGGAAAAAACATGTAATGGAAAAAAGACAGTCTCTTCAATAAATGGTGCTGGGAAAATTGGACAGCCACATGCAGAAGAATGAAACTCAACCATTCTCTAACACCATTCACAAAGATAAACCCAAAGTGGATGAAAGACCTCAATGTGAGACAGGTATCGATCAAAATCCTAGAGGAGAACATAGGCAGTAACCTCTTGGACATCGCCCACAGCAACTTCTTTCAAGATACATCTCCAAAAGCTAATGAAACAAAAGCAAAAATGAACTTTGGGACTTCATCAAGATAAAAAGCTTCTGCACAGCAAAGGAAACAGTCAACAAAACAAAGAGGCAACCCACAGAATGGGAGAAGATATTTGCAAATGACATTACAGATAAAGGGCTGGTATCCAAGATCTATAAAGAACTTCTCAAACTCAACACCCAAAAAACAAATAATCAAGTCAGAAAGTGGGCAGAAGATATGAAAAGACACTTCTCTGAAGAGGACATACAAATGGCTAACAGACACATGAAAAAATGTTCATCATCATTAGCCATCAGGGAAATCCAAATCAAAACCACACTGAGATACCACCTTACACCAGTTAGAATGGCAAAAATGGACAGGGAAAGAAACAGCAAATGTTGGAGAGGTTGTGGAGAAAGGGGAACCCTCTTACACTGTTGGTGGGAATGCAAGTTGGTACAGCCACTTTGGAAAACAGTGTGGAGGTTCCTCAAAAATTTAAAAATAGAGCTACCCTATGACCCAGCAATTGCACTCCTGGGTATTTACCCCAAAGACACAGATGTAGTGAAAAGAAGGGCCATATGCACCCCAATGTTCATAGTAGCAATGTCCTCAATAGCCAAACTGTGGAAAGAGCCGAGATGCCCTTCAACAGATGAATGGATAAAGAAGATGTGGTCCATATATACAATGGAATATTACTCAGCCATCAGAAAGGATGCATACCAACTTTTACATCAACAGGGATGGGACTGGGGGAGATTATGCTAAGTGAAGTAAGTCAAGCAGAGAAAGTCAGTTATCATACAGTTTCACTTATTTGTGGAACATAAGGAATAGCATGGAGGACACTAGGAGAAGGAAGGGAAAAATGAGGGTGGGGAATTGGAGGGAGAGATGAAACATGAGAGACTATGGACCTGAGAAACAAACTGAGGGTTTTAGAGGGGAGGGGGGAGGGGGGATTGGTTAGCCCGGTGATGGGTATTAAGGAGGGCACGTACTGCATGGAGCACTGGGTGTTATACGAAAACAATGGATCGTGGATCACCACATCAAAAACTAATGATGTATTGTATGGTGACTAACATAATAAAATTTTTTTAAAAATAGGGGTTTTTACATCCTCCTTACATCAGTGGATACATCATTCAGACAGAAAATCAATAAGAAAATATCAACCTTAAACAACACATTAGACCAGATGGATTTAATAGATATATACAAAACATTCCATCCAAAAGCAATAGAATACACATTCTTCTCAAGTGCACATGGAATATTTTCCAGGATAGATCACACGTTAACCTCTAGTTGGATGTATGATTTGCAAATATCTTCTCCAGTTTAGTAAGTTGCCGTTTTGTTTTGTTGATGGTTTCCTTAGCTGTGCAGTAGCAGCGGTAGTAGTCCCGTTTGTTTATTTTTGCTTTTGTTTCCCTTGCCTTTGGAGTCAGATCCAAGAAAACATGGCTAAGGCTAATGTCAAGGAGCTTACCCTCTATGTTTTCTTCTAGGAGTTTTATAGTTTTGGGTCTTTCATTCAAGTCTTTAATCCATTTTTAGTTAATTTTTATACATGATGTAAGACAGTGGTCTAATTTTATTCTTTTGCATGTAGCTGTCCAATTTTCCCCATACCATTTATTGAAGAGACTGTCTTTTCCCATTGCCTACTCTTGTCTCCTTGCTGTAAATTAGTTGACCATACATGCATGGGTTTATTTCTAGGCTCTTTATTCTGTTCCATTGATCATATGTCTGTTTTTGTCAATACTGTATGGTTTTGATTACTATAGGTTTGTAGTAAATTTGGAATCAGGGAGCATACCTCTGGCTTTGTTCCTCTTTCTCAAGACTGTTTTGGCTATTTGGGGTATCTTTTGCGTTCCATACAAATTTTAGAATTATTTGTCCTAGTTCTATAAAAAAAAAATGCCACTGGAATTTTGATAGGGATTGCATGGAATCTGTAGATTGCTTTTATTTTTCCTTTGATTTCTTCTATGACCAATTGTTGTTCAATAACATGTTTTTTAGTCTCTACATATTTGTAGTTTTTCAGTGTTCTTCTTGTAATTTATTTGTAGTACTTTACCATTGTGGTAGGAAAAGATGCTTGATATGATTTCAATCTTCTTGAGTTTATTAAGACTTGTTTTGTTGCCATAAAACACTAATTCAGAAAGATATATGCATCCTTATGTTCACTGCAGCATTATTTACAATAGCCAAGATATGGAAACAACTTAAGTGTCCACTGAGAGATGAATGGATAAAAAAGATGTGGTATATATAAACAATGGAATACTACTCAGTGATTAAAAAAAAAATCTTACTATTTGCAACAACATGGATGAACATTGAGGGTATCCTGCTAAGTGAAATAAGCCAGACAGAGAATGACAAACAGTGAATATTTTCACTTATATGTAGAATCTAAAAACAAAACAAACAAAACAAAACCTAGACTCATAGATACAGAGAACATATTAGTTTGTTGCCAGAGGGGAGGTGGCATGTGAGGGGAGGGCAAAATGGGTTAAGAAGTACAAACTTTCAGTTATAAGATAAGTAAGTCATGGGGATATAATGTATAGTATAGAGAATATAAATAATAATACTGCATTAACTTTGTAAGGTGACAGTAACTAGACTTATTGTGTTGACCATTTTGCAATGTATACAAATGTTGAATCAGTATCTGAAAGTAATATAATGTTGTATATCAATTATACCCCAATAAAAATAAATAGATAAACAGAAAATAACAAGTATTGGCAACGAGGTGAAGAAAAACCCTCATACACTTATGGTGGGAACATAAAATGGTGCAGCCTCTGGAAAACAGTTTGGCAGTTCCTCAACAAGTTAAACATACACTTGCCGTATCACCCAGGATTTCCACTCCTGGGTATATAACCGAAAGAACTGAAAACATGGGGGGAAAACAGGTAAACTGAGAATTACAAAATCAAAGGGCAGATCATGTTTCAAGAAGGAAAAAACGGTCAACTTTGTTAAATATTTTTCATAGGTAAGATGGGGACAGACAGAAGACTATTGAACTTACTAATATGGAGGTAATTGGTAACTTTTTAAAAAGGAGATTAAAGGAGTGGAAAATATTTAAATATAAACCCCAATAGTGTGTATTAAGGAGATAATGTGAGATGAAGAAGTGGGTGGTGAATAGGTAATTTCTTTTGCAAGATTTGGTGCCAAGGAGAGGAGAAAATGGGACTATAGCTAGAGAGGGATTTGGTATCAAGAGAATATATTTTTAAGAGGGTAGATTCTAGGGCACATCTGTATGCTGATGTGAATAATTCAATAAAATTAATAATACAAAAGATCAAGGGGATAACTGTTGAAGAAAAAACATTGAGAAAGCAAGTGGAGTATTCAGAGCACTAGTAGATGGGATACATAGTAAAAGTAGAAGGGTGGCCTTACATGAGAACAGGTGATGTTTATATACTGTAAAGAAAAGAAGGAAGTGATTGTGGTATGATTACCAATGCAAGTAAAATGGTGGATTTGGTGGGAAAGATTTAAGGGAATTCTCTCTTGATTCTTCATTTTCCTCAGTGAAGGATGAGGCAAGGTCATAAAATGACAGGAGTTAGTGTGGGGTGTTTAGGAACTGAGGAGAGGATAAGGTGTTGAATATTCATTTGGAAAAAAATAGAAATGGGCACACAATATGGAAGGATTGCTGATTTGAGATCTGTGGTCAAGAATTTAAGGTGATATGAGTCAGCTCAGTCTTTTTTTTTTTTTTTTAAAGATTTTATTTATTTATTTGAGAGAGAGAATGAGATAGAGCATGAGAAGGGGCAGGGTCAGAGGGAGAAGCAGACTCCCCGCCGAGCAGGGAGCCCGATGCGGGACTCGATCCCGGGACTCCAGGATCATGACCTGAGCCGAAGGCAGTCGCTTAACCAACTGAGCCACCCAGGCGCCCGAGTCAGCTCAGTCTTGTAGTAGAGTGGTATAGTAGGTGGGAGATTAAGGTTTATGAAAGTAAGTGATAATGATGATGGAATGTGAACTTTGTATTGGTAAAGAATGAGGAAATGAGGAATGAGAAGGGTGAAAATTAGTAGAGTTCATAAACTGGAATTCAAAGTTAAAGAATTGCTGGAGTTATGTGTATGTGTGTGTGCATGTGTGTGTGTGTGTGTGTGTGTACATACATGCATGTGAAGGGGGTATTTTGGGCAGAAAGAACAACCAGTTGTAGCTCAAGAGATGTATGCTTTAAAATCAAGATTTCAGAATTGGTACAATTTTTTAGAATGGCAATGTCTACATCATGAGCATTAAAATGAGTGGCTTAAGTATGATGGAAGAAAAATGTCATTGGACATGAGGACAAGAAAGATTTGCAAGGACAAAAATGTTGGATGAATATCCACATTGATGGCAGATGTTGAAGCTGATAAAATGGTGGCAGTGATAAAAGTGGAGAGGAAAAAGGGACTCATGAACTGAAGTATCTATTGAATGAAGGGAAAGGAATAAGGAGAGATAGCACATGATATTGTCTAATAATGTGAACTACAAATGAGCTCTGGATTTCAAAGGAGAATGGAGCAGAAATGGCTTAGAAGTGATAATGAGGAGCAAAGCAACCAGCTACTCCACCTCTACTCCCTGGGGTATATGAGGAAAACTAATGTTTGCCTAAGAGCACTGTAGGGGAAGTGATTTCCTCAAGGCACAACCACATTCCAGTTATAAAACACAGATGAACATTGAGAGAAAAAACTGAAGCTACTGCAGAGTTTCTTAACAATCAACTATCAGTTACAGAGGGCAGAAAAGAAGGGATTATGAAGATGGAGAGAGAGAGTAGTGTACTGTCGTGTGTAGAACAGTTACGTGGATAAAAATCTAAGTAATGATGGATAATATGCAGGGTAGTGACTTAAGTATAAGTGATGAGACAAGATAAACCTTGTGACTGCATGGCCGTCTGGGAGGTAAGTAAAGCCCTCCTGACTGGGGATTGCTTGAGATTGACCTAGAACCCAGAAGAATCCAGAAACACCAATAGGAACATGTTTCATCAAAATATCATGTATCCTGCATGATGATGCAGCCTTCCAAAGATAGACTAGTAAGGACAGCTAAAAGGGTAGATTTGAAAGGAGAGGAGTGTGTGCGCTCAGGAGTGTGGGTGCGTATGAAATATAGCATCATATTCTAATGTCAGAAGGTTGCTATTATAGGCATATGGAGCTGTGCACTATTTTTGGCCAACCCAAGATGCCTGCACACATGTGGCCCAGATGTAGGTACCAACATTGGGCACCTGCAAACCTAAAACTGGGGAAGCAAAGAGGCCATGGAAAAGTCGTATTATCCCAATACAGGAATGCACTTACTGAGGCCTCCTAAATGGGAGGTGGAAAAAAAATGGAAGAAAAGAAAGTGAACTTTTTCCCCCTAACATCTCTCTTTAAGAAGTACTTGGAGTTGTATTTCCTACATAAATTCACCTGCTAAAACTCCAGGGAGCCCATCAGTGGGCAGATGTTCCCACCTAAGTTTGGTTACCAGCAAACATTTAATCAAAATCATGGCTGCATCTGGCTCACATTAAAAGGTTTCTCTTTGTCATTGTCTTTTAAAAGAACATTTCCCCATGCTTATAAATCCAGGCTCAGAATATCAATTCAACCTGCCTCAGGAGTTCTGTGGCTACCCCTTTCTGCTGGGAATTAGTGCTGTCCCCAAGTAATCAACTTGAGAAGTATTGCCAAAGTATTTTTCTTTTCAGTGTTTATCTACTGGAATGTCTAGGAGTAAAGCATAGACAGGGCGATGCAATCCTAAGATTCAGTTTCTTTCATCAAATACATACATTGTATATGAGCATCAAGGCAAGAGGATGGAGAGCTTTAATTGAACTTCAATAAAAACTGGCGCTCAAATCCTGGAATCATCCCATATTAGCCTTGTGAGTTAGGTTAAGTACCTAACCACTCTGAACCTGTTTTCTGATTTCCAAAAACAGTGGGGAATAATATCTCATAAGCCTGTTATAAAGATCAAATGAAATGATTCACATAGTGAATATAACCACAACAACCCACAGAATGAGAGGAAATATTTGCAAATCATATGTCTGATAAGAAATTTTTATCCAAAATACATAAAGAACACTTGCAAGTCAACAACAACAAAGATAAATAACCCAATTAAAAATGGGCCAAGGATCTGAATAGACATTTCTCCAAGGAAGATATACAAATGGCTAACAAGCACATTAAAGACGCTTGACATCATTAATCAAGCAAATCAAAACCACCAAAAGTACTACTTCATACCCACTAGGATGGCTAGAATTAAAAAAGTCAGATAATCATAAGTATTGGTGAGGATGTGGAGAAACCAGAACCCTCATCCATTATTAGTGGAAATGTAAAATGGTACAGATGCTTTGGAAAAGTTTGGCAATTTCTCAAAAAGTGAAACAGAGTTACCCTACGACCCCCCAATTCTACCTATAGGTATATTCCCAAGATAATGAAAATATATGTCCACACAAAAAATTATACATGAATGTTTATAGCAGCAATATTCATAATCCTCAAAGGTGGAAACAACCCAAATGCCCATCAACTGATGAATGGGTAAACAAAATTTGGCATATCCATACAATGAAATACTATTCAGCCATCAAAAGGAATGAAGTACTAATCCATACTACAACATAGATGAACTCTGAAAACATTATGCTGAGTGAAAGAAGTCAGTCACAAAAGACCACATAGTATATCATTCTATTCATACGAAATGCTCAGAACAGGGAAATCTATACAGACAAAGCAGATTAATAGTTGCTTATGGCTGAGGGCAAAAGCTGTTGGGGAATGATAGCTAAAGAATATAGGGTTTCAGGGCACCTGGGTAGCTCAGTCATTAAGCATCTGCCTTTGGCTCAGGTCATGATCCCAGGGTCCTGGGATCGAGCCCCGCATCGGGCTCCCTGCTCAGTGGAGAGTCTGCTGCTCCCTCTCCCTCTGCTTGCCACTCCCACTGCTCCTGCGCTCTCTATCAAATAAATTAATAAAATCTTTAAAAACAAAAAGAATATAGGGTTTCTTTTTGAGATGTTGAAAATGTTCTACAATAGATCGTGGTGATAGTTGTACAACTCTGTGACTATATGAAAAAAACACTGACTTGTACACGTCAAATGAGTAAATTGTATGGTATGTGAATTACATCTCAATAAAGCGGATTAAAAAGTCTGTGTGGTAGGCAGAAAAAAAAAAGAGTACAGCATATCACCTGGAACATGTAAATGCTCATTAAGTGATAGCTATTATTATTCTATCATCATTTACTGTATTCCTCTGACAAATTTCATTTGTCAGGTTCAAAATCAACCCAGGGCAAATGATTAATGACTGGAAAGGAATTAAATATGACTAATAAATCCTAAAGATTGACGGACTGATCTTTGGAGCCAGACAACCATGGATCTTTCATTACTAACATATGACCCTGAGCATACTATCTTCTCAGTTTCCTCATCTCTAAGCTGGAGGTAATAATAGCACCTGCCTCATATAAATATTGTTAGGAATAAATGAAATAAAGTATGTGCTAAGGCCAGCACAGTGACTGGAACATAATAATTCTCAGCAAAAATTAGATCTCCCTATCTCAAGCAAATTTCCCAGATGTTCTAATTCCCCAAAAGATCTTTTAAATATTTATATACTACCAATTTTTATTTTAAATGTCAAACTTTTCCTGGAAGTTGCTTCCAATAATGGTTCACTGCTTGAATATTGTCAGCTGCCAAAATGTCAATTATTCCAAAAGGCTACATTCTTACTCTCATTGTCCTCTATTGGTAACTTGTTGATGGATACAAGTCACTAATGTTCGTTGAGTTAATAGGTATTTTTCATTTTAATCAACCACTGGTGCATCTTTGCCATTCTTTTAGCTACCAGAAAGAAAATCATTCATTGAAAAGTCAATGGAATAAACATGATTCAATGAATATGGCTGCCAATGTTAGAAATGAAAACTACTCCCAGCTAATTCAAGATTCTGCTATTGTGAAGTCTTCTACTCCCAATGCTTTTTTTTTTTTTTTCAGATTTACTCAAAATCAGTGACCTTAAATAACTAAAGAAAAAATAAAACAAGATGTTAACATGTCAAGATGTGCTTGGAAATCAATACACAGTTGCTTTTAATATAAAGAAAGGAAGACAAAACCTCTGCAAAAATCCCTGCTGGAACAAATCATGTTCTTCGCTCTAGGGATTAAAGAGAAGAACAATTTTGTCACAACTATATATCATCCATCCAGATGTGTGACTTTTTTCAAATCTATGAAACCTGCAAATTTCATTCTATAAACTTGAAACACATATACTGAATTTAAAGATAACCATATGTACTTTTGTAATCAAGCTTAAATTATACTACAGTGGAATAAAATACATTTTTATGCCTTACAACTTTATTCAGAAATTCAACACAGGAATTGGCTATAAAAGTCTCAGACTTCATTTATAGCTTCCAAAGTTATGCTTTTGTTCTGGAATTTTAACTGTTTTAAAGTAACTTAACAGAAACATTAACAAAAACAAAACACACATTACAGGCTATTTCAGGGAAAGGTATGCCCTGCAGCAAGTCTCTACACAGGGAATGGCACATGTCAAGTTCATTGCCTTTTTGCCAAGGTGTGAGCATGTGACAGGCCGGCATGAGAATTTAAATCCTCAGAAGAAATATGATGCTACTTCTGAGAACAAGTCGACCTGAAGATCACAGAGATTGTTCCTAGGAGGAAAATCTCTTCAAAGTTTCACTCTGGTCTGCACAAGTCAGTAGCATTATTTCTGCCCACTCTTTCCGTCCCCAATTTTAATTCATAGGGGCACACTCATGGCCTTAGATTCACCCTACTCTCTCCTTGGTGTTGTCTCCTCTGAAATGCTTCTGTATGTTTTCTTGCTGGGCCATGCCAAGGTCAGTGCCATGCAGACAGCTTCTCTCTCAGAGTCCTCAGGGTTATCTCATCCTGCCCCATTACCAGGCCATTTCCTTGAACACTTTCTTCACGTTAATAGGTAATGTCATCAGAGCTAACATTTATTGAGCTTTTACCATGCGCCAGACCCTGTTTTAAGCACTTCACATGCATTACCTTAACTGATCCTCCCAACAATCCTAAAAAGTAGGTTTTATTATAAGCTCTACTTTACCATTTTACTGAATGTATGGAAATGTTTCTCTTTTTGTTACTGTCAAATGCAATGAGGAAAAAAATATATCAAGTAATGTGTCAATAATTAATCCAGTTGACACCAGTAAAATTAGAACATCTTTCTTAAATTAATTGACCATATATGTATTTTATTTTAGGAGTTACCTAACCAAATCTTTGACCATTTTCCTATTGAGACATTTATATTTTCCTTATTGTTTCCTAAAAAAATCTTTATATATCAATCAATTCTTATATGATATATGCATCCCTTTTTTCTGGTTATTTACCTTTTATTTTATATATGCTTTTATATAGAGAAGTTTTAATTATTTTTATGCAGGAAGAGCCTTGTATTTTTGATGCACACTTAATCCACAATGAAAATAATAATAGTAAAGCTAAAATATCAATAATATTGATAATAACAGTATCAATAGATTTCTGCATTCTTATTTTGCTTTCACAGCCCTTGTGGACAATGGTAGTGGTAGAAAGAACAATTTAATTAGCAGGCTACTGGAATTACACTGATTACAGGTCAATTTACATAGGGAACTAAAAGAAGGAATTTCTGCCTTTTTCCAGTTCAAGTTCCCTTGCAGAGATTGATGTCAAAAGATAGAACCATAGGGGGGAGCAAGATGGTGGAGGAGTAGGAGACCTGGATTTCGTCTCCTCTCAGGAATTCGGCTGGATAGGGATCAAACCATTCTGAACACCTACAAACTCAACAGGAGATCGAAGAAAAGAATAGCAACAACTCTCTGAACAGAAAAGCGACCACTTTCTGGAAGCAACATCTTATCAATCCCTTTTTTAAAAAAAAACATTTTTATTTTTCATTTTTAAAGTCATATTCTATCCCTTCATAGTAGTTACCCGTGTTTTTGGCATATATATATAAGTTGTTCTCTCCTTAAAATCTTGAGATAGTTCTTCTAACAGATCAAAATATACTCTAAATCTCTAGTGTATGGTTTTTTTCTACTCCCCTGCCTGATCACATTCTCTCCCTTTTTTCTTTCTTTTTTTCTTTTTCTTTTTTTTAATCCTCTTCTTTCTTTTTTCAAACAACTTATCAAATCCTTTTTTAAAATTTTTTATAATTTCCATCTTTACAGTCATATTCCATCCCTTCATCATATCAACCCTTATTTTTGTACATATATAAGTTTTTCTTTTTTTAAAATTTTGGGAGGGACTTTCTTTTAACAGACCAAAATACACCCAAAATCTAGTGTGTGGCACTGATCTATAAACCAGCCTGATCATATTTGATCACATTCTGTTTTTGTTTTGTTCTGCTTTTGTTTTTATCTTTATCTTTTTCTTTTTTCTTTTTTTCTTTCTTTTTCTTTTTTCTCTCTTTCCCTTTCTTTTCCCACTGCTTCAGGTCTTTTCTGATTTGTTTAGAGTATATTTTCTGGGGACGTTGTTACCCTGCTAGCATTTTGTTCTCTCATTAATCTATTCTCCTCTGCACAAAATGACAAGACGGAAAAAATCACCTCAACAAAAAGAACAAGAGGTAGTACCGACTGCCAGGGACCTACTCAATACGGACATTAGTACGATGTCAGATCTAGAGTTCAGAATCATCACTTTAAAGATACTAGCTGGGCTTGAAAAAAGCATGGAAGTTATTAGAGAAACCCTTTCTGGAGAAGTAAAAGAACTAAAATCTAACCAAGTAGAAATCAAAAAGGCTATTAATGAGGTGCAATCAAATATGGGGGCGCTAACTGCTAGGATAAATGAGGCAGAAGAAAGAATCAGTGAGATAGAAGACCAAATGATGGAAAATAAAGAAGCTGAGAAAAAGAGAGATAAACAACTACTGGATCACGAGGGCAGAATTCGAGAGATAAATGATACCATAAGACGAAACAACATTAGAATAATTGGGATCCCAGAAGAAGAAGAAAGAGAGAGAGGGGCAGAAGGTATAATGGAGCAAATTATAGCAGAGAACTTCCCTAATTTGGGGAAGGAAACAGGCATCAAAATCCAGGAAGCACAGAGAACCCCTCTCAAAATCAATAAAAATAGGTCAACACCCCAACATCTAATAGTAAAACTTACGAATCTCAGAGACAAAGAGAAAATCCTGAAAGCAGCTCGGGAGAAGAGATATGTAACCTACAATGGTAGAAACATTAGACTGGCAACAGACTTATCCACAGAGACCTGGCAGGCCAGAAAGGACTGGCAGGACATATTCAGAGCACTAAATGAGAAAAATATGCAGCCAAGAATACTATATCCAGCTAGGCTGTCATTGAAAATTGAAGGAGAGATAAAAAGCTTCCAGGACAAACAAAACTAAAGGAATTTGCAAACACGAAACCAGCCCTACAACAAATATTGAAAGGGGTCCTCTAAGCAAAGAGAGAGCCTAAAAGCAACATAGACCAGAAAGGAACACAAACAATATACAGTAACAGTCACTTTACAGGCAATACAATGGCACTGAACTCCTATCTTTCAATAGTTACCCTGAATGTAAATGGGCTAAATGCCCCAATCAAAAGACACAGGCTATCAGATTGGATTAAAAAACAAGACCCATCGATATGCTGTCTGCAAGAGACTCATTTTAGACCCAAAGACACCCCCAGATTTAAAGTGAGGGGGTAGAAAACCATTTACCATGCTAATGGACACCAAAAGAAAGCTGGGGTGGCAATCCTTATATCAGACAAAGTAGATTTTAAACCAAAGACTATAATAAGAGATGAGGAAGGACACTATATCCTACTTAAAGGGTCTATCCAACAAGAAGATCTAACAATTGTAAATATCTATGCCCCTAACATGGGAGCAGCCAATCATATAAGGCAATTAATAACAAAAGCAAAGAAACACATTGACAACAATACAATAATAGTGGGGGACTTTAACACCCCCCTCACTGAAATGGACAGATCGTCTAAGCAAAAGATCAACAAGGAAATAAAGACTTTAAATGACACACTGGACCAAATGGACTTCACAGACATATTTAGAACATTCCATCCCAAAGCAACGGAATACACATTCTTCTCTAGTGCCCATGGAACATTCTCCAGAATAGATCACATCCTAGGTCATAAATCAGGTCTCAACCGGTACCAGAAGATTGGGATCATCCCCTGCCTATTTTCAGACCACAATGCTTTGAAACTAGAACTCAATTACAAGAGGAAAGTCGGAAAGAACTCAAATACATGGAGGCTAGAGAGCATCCTACTGAAGAATGAATGGGTCAACCAGGAAATTAAAGAAGAATTAAAAAAATTCATGGAAACCAATGAAAATGAAAACACAACTATTCAAAATCTTTGGGATACAGCAAAGGCAGTCCTAAGAGGAAAGTATATACCAATACAAGCCTTTCTCAAGAAACAAGAAAGGTCTCAAGTACACAACATAACCCTACACCTAAAGGAGCTGGAGAAAGAACAGCAAATAAAGCCTAAACCCAGCAGGAGAAGAGAAATAATAAAGATCAGAGCAGAAATCAATGAAATAGAAACCAAAAGAACAGTAGAACGGATCAACGAAACTAGGAGCTGGTTCTTTGAAAGAATTAACAAGATTGATAAGCCCCTGGCCAGACTTATCAAAAAGAAAAGAGAAATGACCCAAATCAACAAAATCATGAATGAAAGAGGAGAAATCACAACCAACACCAAAGAAATACAAACAATTATAAGAACATATTATGAGCAACTCTATGCCAGCAAATTAGATAACCTGGAAATAATGGATGCATTCCTAGAGATGTATCAACTACCAAAACTGAACCAGGAAGAAATAGAAAACCTGAACAGACCTATAACCACTAAGGAAATAGAAGCAGTCATCAAAAATCTCCCAAAACACAAAAGCCCAGAGCCAGATGGCTTCCCAGGGGAATTCTACCAAACATTTCAAGAAGAATTAATACCTATCCTTCTGAAACTGTTCCAAAAAATAGAAATGGAAGGAAAACTTCCAAACTCATTTTATGAGGCCAGCATTACCTTGATCCCAAAACCAGACAAAGGCCCCATCAAAAAGGAGAATTACAGACCAATATCCCTGATGAACATGGATGCAAAATTCTCACCAAAATACTAGCCAATAGGATCCAACAGTACATTAAAAGGATTATTCACCACGACCAAGTCGGATTTATCCCTGGGCTGCAAGGTTGGTTCAACATCCGCAAATCAATCAACGTGATACAATACATTAACAAAAGAAAGAACAAGAATCATATGATCCTCTCAATAGATGCAGAAAAAGCATTTGACAAAGTACAGCATCCTTTCTTGATCAAAACTCTTCAGAGTATAGGGATAGAGGGTACATACCTCAATATCATAAAAGCCATCTATGAAAAACCTACAGCGAATATCATTCTCAATGGGGAAAAACTGAGAGCTTTCCCCCTAAGGTCAGGAACGCGGCAGGGATGTCCACTATCACCACTGCTATTCAACATAGTATTGGAAGTCCTAGCCACAGCAATCAGACAACAAAAAGAAATCAAAGGCATCCAAATTGGCAAAGAAGAAGTCAAACTCTCACTCTTTGCAGATGATATGATACTTTATGTGGAAAATCCCAAAGACTCCACCCCAAAACTGCTAGAACTCATACAGGAATTCAGTCAAGTGGCAGGATATAAAATCAATGCACAGAAGTCAGTGGCATTCCTATACACCAACAACAAGTCAGAAGAAAGAGAAATTAAGGAGTCGATCCCATTTACAATTGCACCCAAAACCATAAGATACCTAGGAATAAATCTAACCAAAGAGGCAAAGGATCTGTACTCAGAAAACTATAAAATACTCATGAAAGAAATTGAGGAAGACACAAAGAAATGGAAAAACGTTCCATGCTCATGGATTGGAAGAACAAATATTGTGAAGATGTCAATCCTACCTCGAGCAATCTACACATTCAATGCAATCCCCATCAAAATACCATCCACTTTCTTCAAAGAAATGGAACAAATAATCCTAAAATTTGTATGGAACCAGAAAAGACCCCGCATAGCCAGAGGAATGTTGAAAAAGAAAAGCACAGCTGGCGGCATCACAATTCCGGACTTCCAGCTCTACTACAAAGCTGTCATCATCAAGACAGTATGGTACTGGCACAAAAACAGACACATAGATCAATGGAACAGAATAGAGAGCCCAGAAATGGACCCTCAACTCTATGGTCAACTCATCTTTGACAAAGCAGGAAAGAATGTCCAATGGAAAAAAGACAGTCTCTTCAACAAATGGCGTTGGGAAAATTGGACAGCCACATGCAGAAGAATGAAACTGGACCATTTCCTTACACCACACACAAAAATAGACTCCAAATGGTTGAAAGACCTCAATGTGAGACAGGAGTCCATCAAAATCCTAAAGGAGAACACAGGCAGCAACCTCTTCGACCTCAGCCGCAGCAACTTCTTCCTAGAAACATCACCAAAGGCAAGGGAAGCAAGGGCAAAAATGAACTATTGGGACTTCATCAAGATAAAAAGCTTTTGCAAAGCAAAGGAAACAGTCAACAAAACCAAAAGACAACTGACAGAATGGGAGAAGATATTTGCAAATGACATATCAGATAAAGGGCTAGTATCCAAAATCTATAAAGAACTCATCAAACTCAACACCAAAAGAACAAAGAATCCAGTCAAGAAATGGGCAGAAGACATGAACAGACATTTTTCCAAAGAAGACATCCAAACGGCCAACAGGCACATGAAAAAGTGTTCAATATCGCTCGGCATCAGGGAAATCCAAATCAAAACCTCAATGAGATACCACCTCACACCAGTCAGAATGGCTAAAATTAACAAGTCAGGAAATGACAGATGTTGGCGGGGATGCGGAGAAAGGGGAACCCTCCTACACTGTTGGTGGGAATGCAAGCTGGTGCAGCCACTCTGGAAAACAGTATGGAGGTTCCTCAAAAAGTTGAAAATAGAGCTACCATATGATCCAGCAATTGCACTCCTGGGTATTTACCCCAAAGATACAAAAGTAGGGACCCGAAAGGCTACGTGCACCCCGATGTTTATAGCAGCAATGTCCACAATAGTCAAACTGTGGAAAGAGCCAAGATGTCCATCAACAGATGAATGGATAAAGAAGAAGTGGTATATATATACAATGGAATATTATGCAGCCATCAAAAGGAATGAGATCTTGCCATTTGCAACGACGTGGATGGAACTGGAGGGTATTATGCTGAGCGAAATAAGTCAAACAGAGAAAGACATGTATCATATGACCTCACTGATATGAGGAATCCTTAATCTCAGGAAACAAACTGAGGGTTGTTGGAGTGGGGGGTGGGGTGGGAGGGATGGGGTGACTGGGTGATGGACACTGGGGAGGGTATGTGCTCTGGTATGCGCTGTGAATTGTGCAAGACTGTTGAATCTCAAATCTGTACCTCTGAAACAAATAATGCAATATATGTTAAGAAAGAAAAAAAGAAGAAGAAGAATGTAGCAGGAGGGGAAGAACGAAGGGGGGGAAATCGGAGGGGGAGAAGAACCATGAGAGACGATGGACTCTGAAAAACAAACTGAGGGTTCTAGAGGGGAGGGGGGTGGGAGGATGGGTTAGCCTGGTGATGGGTATTGAGGAGGGCACGTTCTGCATGGAGCACTGGGTGTTATGCACAAACAATGAATCATGGAACATTATATCTAAAACTAATGATGTAATGTATGGGGATTAACATAACAATAAAAAAATTAAAAAAGAAAAAAAAAAAAAGATAGAACCATAGGGGAAGAGGGAAATCCCAAGGGGGAGAAATCAGAGAGGGAGATGAACCATGAGAGACTATGGACCCCAAGAAACAATCTGGGGGTTTCCGAGGGGAGGTGGGTGGGGGGAGGGGCTAACAGGGTGATTGGTATTGAGGAGGGCACACGCTGTGATGAGCACTGGGTGTTATACTTAACTAATGAATCACTGAACACTACATCAAAAACTAATTATGTACTATACAGTGGCTAACTGAACATAATAATAAAAAAAGAACAGGTGAGACAATTTATATTTCTAACCATATAATTTCCACTAGCTTAAACCGAGTCAATGGATGAAGAGGTAGGTCAACAGTGCCTAGACTTAAGTTCATTCTTGTATATAGAACACCAATTGTGTTCTTGATAGCCCCATTGCTTTGTCAATGGCATAAATCCTGTCAAAATTCCTCCCACTAGCTTTCCCCGAAATGGAATTAACTTGACCAAGTGCTTCTCTGCTTCTTACTATTCTTTACTTCCAGGAATAGAAAAATTTTCTGTAAAGGAAAGGATAGTAAATAGTCTAGTTGCTTCTAGATGTCCTCTCCTCCTCCTCTTCCACCTCCTCCTTCTACTCTTGTTCTTATTTTTCAAATCACATTTTTCTTTATGTAATGCCATGAGATTTTGGAGAGTGGAACATGAATAAGAATAGAAACATTTCTGTTTACCCCAGGATCATGTGTTCTCTGCTTTTACAGGCATCCCAGATTGGATGTGATCTGCTGACTCACAGGCAGTGGTGTCTGGTGCTGGCACAGACCTGCTTGAGAGAGTTGATTGTATGTGTCTCTTCTTAATTTTTTGTTTAATGACAGTATGTCGGTAGGCTGAAAATAGCCATAGTGGGAGTATTTGATCCATGGAATTAGGAAAATGCTATAAACCAGGTGTATTAGTTTGCCTGGGCTGCTGTAACAATTATCAAAAACTAGATGGTTTAATCAACAGAAACTGATTTTCCCACAGCTCTGTAGGCTAGAAGTCTAAAATCAAGACTAGTAGAGTTGGTTCCTTCTGAAAGCTGTGAGAGAAAGATCTGTTCCAGTCATCTCCTTGGCTTATAGATGGATGTCTTCTCCCTGTGTTTCTTCACATTATCTTCCCTTGATGTCTCTTTCTCTACACATGGCATTCTTTTTATAAGGTCACCATATTGGATTAAGGGCCCAACCTAGTCCAGTATATCATATCATATCATCACATATCTGTAATGATTTAAAATTATATAATGTATTACATCTGTATAATAATTATATCTGTAATGTAACTGGAAATTAGGTCACATTTTGAGGTACTTAGTGTTAGAACTTTAGTATACAAATTTTGGGGGGATACAATTCAACCCTTAACATTTGGCCTTTATGTTTTTTCAGAGAACCACTTGTTAAACATTTACAGGCCTACCACTGCCTACAGGCCTGAGATCGCTCTCTTCCTCAATTAGGACTGAACAGAGGGCTGAAGGAAGCAATTTCAAAGGGAAAGGCAAACACCTGATGACTATAAGTAACTTGTTAGAACTAGTGGTACTATGAATCCAGTGTTCCCCTTTCTTGAAAAAAAGGTACTAAAGAAAACGTAAAAACCTGAAACCATAAAACTCCTAGAAGAAAATATAGAAGAAAATCTCTGTGACATTGGTCTTGGCAATGATTTTCTTGATATGATACCAAAAGCACAGGTAACAAAAGCAAAAATAAACCAGTAGGACTACATAAAACTAAAAAGCTTCTGCACAGCAAAAGAAATGATCAACAAAATGAAAAGGCTCCCTATGGAATGGAAGAAAATATATGTAAAATATATATACAATAATAGGTTAATATCCAAAATATATAAGGAACTTGTACAACAATAGCAATAATAAAAATCTAATTAAAAATGGGCAAAGGAGGGGCACCTGGGTGGCTCAGTCGTTAAGCGTCTGCCTTCGGCTCAGGTCATGATCCCAGGGTCCTGGGATCGAGCCCCACATCGGGCTCCCTGCTCGGCAGGAAGCCTGCTTCTCCCTCTCCCACTCCCCATTTGTGTTCCCTCTCTCGCTGTGTCTCTCTCTATCAAATAAATAAACAAAATCTTTAAAAAAAAAAATGGGCAAAGGACCTGAATAGACATTCCTCCAAAGAAGACATCCAAATGGCCAACAGGTACATGAAAAGGTGCTCAACATCACTAATCATCAGGAAAATACAAATCTAAACCACAATGAGATACCACCTCAAACCTGTTAGAATAGCTACTATCAACAAGTCAGAGAATAAGTGTTGGCAAGGATGTGGAGAAAAGGGAACCCTTGTACACTGTTGGTGGGAATGTAAATTGGTGCAGCCAGAATGGAAAACAGTATGAGGTTCCTCAAAAAATTAAAAATAGAACTACCATATAACAATCCCACTTCAAAGCATATATTCAAAGGAAATGAAATCAGTATCTTGGAGAGATATCTGTACTCCCATGTAGACTGCAGCATTATTTACAATAGCCAAACATAGAAACTATCCAAGTGTCCACTGAAAGATGAATAAAGAAAATTATATATATAATCTGAAAATATAAATATACAATTAAAATATATATAATGGAATACTATTCAGCCTTAAAGAAGAAGGAAATCCTTTCTTTTGCAACAACATGGATGAACCTGAAGGACTTTAAGTAAATAAGCCAGACAGAGAAAGATGAATACTTCACAATCTCAATTACATGTGGAACCTAAGAGCTGAACTCATAGTAACAAAGAGTAGAAGGGTGGTTACCAGGGCCTAGGGGATGGGTGTTATGGAGAGATGTTGGTCAAAGGGTACAAACTTTCAGTTATAAGATGAGTAAGTTCTAGAGATCTAACATACAGCATGGTGACTATAGTGTTGTATGCCTAAGATTTGCTACAAGAATAGCTCTCGAGTGTTCTCACCATATACCAAAAAATGCTAACTACTTGAGGTGATGTATATGTTAATTAGCTTGACTGTGGTAATCACTTCACAATGTGTATATATATACCAAAACATCACATTGTTCACCTTAAATCTATAAAACTTTCATTTGTCAATCATGCCTCAATAAAGCTGGGGAAAAATACAGTTTTTCAATATAAATGAAGTATCCTTAAAAAATAGAAAATGTAGAACTAGTAGATAAAATTCCCTCACAAGGTTAGAAAGGATTACCTAGGAATACACTGCATATGTCTCATCAAAAGGCCTCAGAAAAGGGGCGCCTGGGTGGCTCAGTTGGTTAAGCGACTGCCTTCGGCTCAGGTCATGATCCTGGAGTCCCGGGATCGAGTCCCACATCAGGCTCCCTGCTCGGCGGGGAGTCTGCTTCTCCCTCTGACCCTCCCCCCCTCATGCTCTCTCTCTCTCTCAAATAAATAAATAAAAAAAAAAATCTTTAAAAAAAAAAAAGGCCTCAGAAAAGATGACTAAAGTGTTTGTGAGAGTTAAGTAGTTGGTGACCCTTCATACATACCTGACTTCAGTTTAGAAAGTACACAGATTTAATCAATATTATTCAGTTATCATTAAAATTAGTTTTATTAACTGTGAATAGCAATAATGACATTATAGGAGTAGATCCACCTGAATCAAAATCCACCTTGATCAAAGCAGATCAAGCCATCTATCGTACAAAACTAAATGAATTCACAAAAAATAAATCAGTGAAACTGGTAAATTAGTGCCTATGAATGGAATTTTCTAATTTTTAGCCAATTACTTTGATATCACATTGGTCACAAGGTAAGACTCTAACATATGCTGAGTAGACCGAAATAGGGTGCAATTGGCAAGGGATGGGTATGGGCCGACCTCATTCACGGCTAAATTGATTTTTTCAGAAATGGTGACTGAGCAAAGTCATGTAAGCTTGCTATGGCAACGAGAGCCTAAAATAACTTTGCCCGAATAAAATGAAGGCTTCACTTTGCCCTTCAGAGTCATAGGGCATTCAATTTCTGAAAATAGCCCCCAAGGTATAAGGTAGACACTGTGTGAAAGTTCTGGAGTCATATTCAGATAACTAGCAGCATTTTACCTTTTCTCTTTATGTAGTTTAGAAACACAAGATGACTTACATTTCTCCTGTAATGCCATACGTTTGTTCCACCAATCCATTAGCATATTTTAGAAATATTCTTTTTCTTGTATAAAAAGCTAAGACAACAACTTCCATAGCCAGATAGATGGGACTGGTTTGATATATAATCTAGTTGGTCAAATATGGTTTGGCTATGCTTATTAACAAAATAAGCATGAGCATGCTCAACGTGGTTTCTTTTCTTTCTTTTCTTTTTTTTGGACTGGCTCTTAGTAAATGGGCCAAAATGCTTTACCAACTCTGCTCATTTCAGTCATTAAAAATGATCACCAAAGAAATTTCTAGGATCTCTTTCTCTGAGGACTGTAAGCCTCACAAAGTAGTAAACAGAAATTGTGTCTGTTTTCCCTCTCATCCCCCCTTCCTTAATAGTTCTTGGCAGTTATTGATAATTGACAACCAACTGTAATTCATAACCAATATAAATTTTAAATAAATTCATCAGTTAAGCAAGCATTCAATAATCATTGAATGAATGCTTGCTTTGCCATTGCCATCATGGGAAAGTTTTCTGTCATCTTTGGAGCCAACCTTAAGGTCTAGGTTTCTTTTGTAAATTAAAAAAAAAATGTTCAGCTTTATTAAGGTATAATTGATATATGAAAAGTAACCACACACATTTAACATGTAAAATTTGATAAGTTTGGACAATACATACGTATGTGATAGCATCACTACGATCAAGGTAAGGTTCCTTTGATTATACAGAGGAGATGAAAAACAAAAGCAAAGAGGCAGGTATTTACCCTATCATAGAGGTATTAAGTCTAACAAAATAAATTACAATGTAAACTCAGAAATTGTCTCTATCATATTTGGGGAAACAAAATACACAATAAGTTGGTCAAAGGAAGTTAAATTGTAAAGCATTTACAGATAAAGGTCAAATGCAATTTCTCTTTTTAATAGGATGTATTCATAGGGTAATGTTTTGTTCAAAATTTTTTGTTCATTCAGGCCTTGCTGATAAGTGATTCCAACTTCCATCTCCAAAGAGATTAATCACATTTAATGTGTTCACTGGCACAGTGACATGCCTAAAGCAAGTAGGTGGAAAGTGATTTTGCCAATGTCATTGGAATGTGTTTTTGCCAAGCTCTGAATGATATTACTTAATGGCAATTCTAAGACAGATGATATACGTGTTTCATCTGAGAAAATTTCTTTCTCTCAACTTAAAATAATTAAATGTGTAGTCAAGTCTGTTTCCATATGTATATAGTTAAGTAGATTTCTTGAATTCCCACATCTATTATGAACCCAGGTACACTCTGCAACATATTTTTTTCAATGTTGGGAAAACAGACATATGACTTCATAGGTGTGCTATCCTAACCCCCTATTAGTGACTACAGTAGATAGAACAATGGCTGCCCAAAGATTTCCATGTCCTAATTCCCAGGAACTGTAAGTATTTTAATTTACATCATAAAAGGGACTTTATAGGTATAATTCAGTTAAGGATTTTGAGCTGGGTAGATTATCCTGAATTATCCAGGTGGGATTGATATAATTGCAAGGATCCTTAAATGGGGACAAAGAAGGCAGAAGAGTTAGAACCAGAGAGATGGCATCATAACAAAGACTCCACCAGCCATTGCTAGCTTTGTGAAAGAGGGCCACAAGTCAAGGAATGTGGGAAGTGTCCATAAGCTAGAAAAAGCAAGAAAACAGATTCTTCCTGAGAAACCTTCCAGAAAGGAATATAGCCCTGCTGACATTTTGATTTTAGCCCAGTTGAAACCCACTTTGTACTTCTGAACTCCGCAACTGTAAGATAATAAATTTGCAGAGAACGTAGATGGAAAAGAAGAAAGATGGTATTGTATGTGTTTTCTGTAACAAGTCCTAGGCAACATGATTGTCAACCAACTAGTGATTCTATTTTGAGGAATCAGAAGAGACAATAAAGCTGTGAGAAGGTGTTAACACTTCTAAATAGGTAAGAAAAACATCTAAACCATTATTTCTGACTAGATTTAGGGAAGCAATGGTTTGAAGTGCAGTAGAGTGAGCCTTTAATTCATCAGCACCAAAATAATACATTTAATGGAGAACTTTCCAGCAAGAGAAAAAGAAACTTTGTGGAAAGGAGCTTCTCTAGAGGCAGAAGTATATTGTAGTGAACTTGACAGCTCAGATTAGCGGAATTCAGCTCAAACTGCATAAACAATTGCACAAAAATCAAGCACAATATAACTCAAAATCAATATAACCCTTTTTCACTATAAAGAAATGGTAGATATAACAGGAATTTATATGCCCAATCTGAGCTATAGATGAAATCAATGTTTCTTTATGTGTATCTAGGAAGTCTGTGGAGGAGGGAAGGAGCATAATGCAGCAGGCTAGGAGGGTATCATAGCCATTACAGGTGTGACCTGACACAGTCACAGAGGCAGGAATGGAATGAATACCATCAAAAAGGCAAAAGGGCAAAGAAACTCACAGTTCTGAGATACGAATCCTTTCAAATTTTCTGAATCTATGAGAAGATGCCATTACAATTTAGGGCTTGGATAGCAATGAGGTCATATACCCGACAATCCTAAGAGAGACATTAACCTGGAAATACATGCACACTGAATCCCATCACCTAAATGAGACGCTGTCTCTCAATCCCCCCAATATATATTCATTCTTAACTTATTCTTAAATTAACAATAGATATCCAATATTGTAGTTGAAGAAATAAACCTTAACTATTTCTCTAAAGAATTTCTCTAAGCATTCCCCCAAGCTATCCCCTAAAGAAGACTGTAATGAATTTGGGGATCTCATTGGTAGTAAACCCATTCAAAATGTCAAAGAGATAACCTAATATTCTTGATTTATGTTCAAAGTAGGGAAGTGTCTGACTAGACAAAGGGTAGTCAAGTGGAAAGAGCATCAGGCTATAATGCAGGAGACCTGGGTTTTAGTTCTGACACTGCTACCACCTGACTATAGAATCTTCATTAAATCACTTCTCTTTGGGTCTCAGTTTATGTATCTTGAAATTAAGGGGGATTTAAAGAAGTTGAAGAAAGGTATATTTGGAGAAAACATGCTTCCACTAGTTCATCTTTTAGTCATGACAGATACTCATAATGGATCATGGCACCCCTTTTCCTGAACCTGGATGAAGCCTCATAATCCCAACTCAGCAATCCAGGCAGCTGCTACCAGACCATCAGAGTCAACATGCAAGGTGAAATGTATTCCCCTCCTTGTAAGTGATCTCCAAAATGCCTTCACTTCCAAGAATTTATGTTTCTGTGCTTTTTTGATTTCATGTTGCCTGTCCTAGCTATTTAAAAATAGGCTTGAATGGGGGGTGGGAGAATGGGTTAGCCTGGTGATGGGTATTAAAGAGGGCACGTTCTGCATGGAGCACTGGGTGTTATACGCAAACAATGAATCATGGAACACTACATCAAAAAATAATGATGTAATGTATGGTGATTAACATAACATAATAAAAAAATAATAAAAAAAAATAATAGGCTTGAATGGTAAAAATTGACAAGGCAAGAAACAACAAATGTTGGAGAGGTTGTGGAGAAAGGGGAACCCTCTTACACTGTTGGTGGGAATGCAAGTTGGTACAGCCACTTTGGAAAACAGTGTGGAGGTCCCTCAAAAAAATTAAAAATAGAGCTACCCTATGACCCAGCAATTGCACTACCAGGTATTTACCCCAAAGACACAGATGTAGTGAAAAGAAGGGCCATATGCACCCCCAATGTTCATAGCAGCAATGTCCGCAATAGCCAAACTGTGGAAAGAGCCCAGGTGCCCTTCAACAGATGATTGGATAAAGAAGATATGGTCCATACATACAATGGAATATTACTCAGCCATCAGAAAGGATGAATACCCAACTTTCCCATCAACATGGATGGGACTGGAGGAGATTATGCTAAGTGAAATAAGTCAAGCAGAGAAAGTCAATTATCACATGGTTTCACTTATTTGTGGAACATAAGGAATAGCATGGAGGACATTAGGAGAAGGAAGGGAAAAATGAAGGGGGGTGGAATCGGAGGGAGAGATGAACCATGAGAGACTATGGACTCTGAGAAACAAACTGAGGGTTTTAGAGGGGAGGGGGGTGGAGGGATGGGTTAGCCTGGTATGGGTATTAAGGAGGGCACGTACTGCATGGAGCACTGGGTGTTATATGAAAACAATGAAGCATGGATCACTACATCAAAAACTAATGACGTATTGTATGGTGACTAACATAACATAATAAAATAAAATTTAAAAAAAATAGGCTTGATAAGAATGGATCTTCTGCAATTTCATTGACTCACTTCTCCTAAGAGTTTCTTTACAAGTTCTTATGAAATTCAGGAACAGATAAAGATTTTGTATTAAAATTAACATGGCTTATAGGGTTATTTCTTATGTTAACAAAAAAGAAGCTACAGAGAACCATGTGTTAGGTGATTGTTTGATGTTGGTGTATCTGGCCTTAATCTGCTGAAAGTTGATAGCAATTAAAAAATAAGCATAATGATGACCTGTGAAAGAAACAAATTGTGTATGGAAGGCTAAAATTTAGTTAAACTATAAAGTTATCTAGAAGCAGGAAGATAAGATGTCCAAGAAACAAGGAGACAATCCTATGTGTTGGAAAGGGCACAGGCTCTAAAATCAGGCAGACACAGATTAAAAAAAAAAAAAACGGTTCTGCCACTTGAGTTCTGTGCAACCTTAGGCAAGTCACTGAACCTCTTTAAATCTGTCTTCATATGTAAAAGTGGGTGTAATAACTACCTCAGGGAGTTGCTATGAAATTTAAATGAGATGAGTTTATTAAGGCCAGTGAAAACATCCAGCATATCACTTGTTATGTAGTAAGTGCTCAATAAATGTCAATTTCCTTCCTTCTTTCCTTCTAAAGAGAAAACATGACTTGAAGAACCTTTCCTTATGCCAAAGCCTATCTACAAAGACTACTGCATTCTTACTTCCTGAGGTGAATTTTTAAAATTTTGAAATAATTTTTAGAAACCAATTTCTGATGTAAAGAAATCACTGTCAGATTAAGTGCTGCCTATAGAGTATTTCTGCATATTTATCTCAAGGTGGAGATTAAAAATTGGAATATGAGGACATTTTGTAGTTCAGCTTTGAAAAAGTCTGATTGAATTGGGATTTTCTGATTAGGTTGGTAACATAAAAATGTTATTTGGTAGAATATAAAATCACTGGTAGCAATTCTACATCAAGCTGAATTTAAATATACACATAATAGTGTATATTAACTGACTCAGCTGGGGCAGAGGTTTGAAAACTGTGGCTTGCAGGCCTTCCGGGTCAGATGGTCAGGGGAGGAGAGAGGCAGAGCAGCTAGCCCTAGAAGAGTAGTGTCATCACAGGATATGCCACAGTGTTGGCCAGCAAGACCACTGGGAGCTTCCAGGATACACCTTGCTGTCTTAAAGGTTACTATACAAATGCAGGACCATAAGTGAAGAATACAAAATAATGCAAAATCATGAAATCCTTCATCTCTTGAAGGGAATAGGAATGAAAATATGCAATACTGGGACCTTTGAACCCCACAAGCATGCAGTCCTTAGTGCAGCATGGCCTGTACTAAATAACAATCTCATCAGGTTGCCTAGAGAAACATGATTGCTGTTTTCACTCCTGCTTCCATATCAACCTACTTTGTCCTTGGCATCTGTACTTGCAGAGTCAAATATTGTAGTGTGTTTTGAATAACTGAGTGTATTTTCTGGAAAGTTAATAGGATTTTTAATCTCTTAGAAAATGGGTAGCTTTGTGAAAAAAGTATTTCCATCTACGGAAAAATAATAGGGAGTTGTCATTTAAAGGATTTCCTATACATAAATGTAAAGTTTGATGAGGTTCCTTTAAATCTCTACAATCTATTAAGTTATAGATGTACAACTTATGAAGAACTGCAAATAAAAAATGGCAGATGAGCAACACAGAGGAGTAGTGCTCTTATGGTTGATACTTATTTTTCTTACCCTTCATCTGATGGATGATATTATCCTGGTACCATTCTGTTCCTTTCAAACTCCTACAAGGAGAACTGTTACTGGAGGGGAGAAATGTTCTGGGCCATGAGACAGGTATACAGCATAAAATGTACAAAATATCTTCCCCTAAGTCACCTTGGGGCATAAACTATATAACCTATATTAAGGCCAGCTGCTAGCCTCAAGATCCAGTCCCACAGAGGATTGTATTCAAAGGAACAATAGTAATATTATAGTGTGAGATTCTAGGAAATTCCTCTTTTTAAAAAAATTACATCTTTTTGAGTGCATTTATTCTTTACCTCTTTCAAAATCATTTATTGATCATCAGCTATGTGGTACTTATTATGCTAGAAAATGTTGATACAATGTTGTACAAAAACAGACATGTTTCTTATGGACCTTATCATCTGATTGGCAAAATATATATTAATTGTATATATGTATTAATCAGGTATGTGTATATTATATATTAGCATATATTAATCATATATATATTACATCTTCTACATAATGGAATATTACTCAGTCATGAAAAATAAGAAAATCCTGCCATTTGCAAAAAACATAGATGGACGTGGAGGATATTATGCTACATGAAATAAGCCAGACGGAGAAAGACAAATACTATACGATCTCACTTACATGTGGAATCTAAAAATAAAAAGTCAAGCTCAGAAGCAGAGAGTAGAACAGTGGTTACCAGGAGCTGGTGAGGTGGGGGAAATGGGGAGATGTTGATCAAAAGGTACAAAGTTGTAATTATGTATGATGAATAAATGCAGAGAGCTACTGTACAGGCATGATGACTATAGTTAACAATACTGTATTGAACTCAAAATATCCTAAAAGAGTAGATTTCAGGTGCTCTCATCACTCACCAAAAAATGGTAACTAAGTGAGAAAGTAGTATGTTTTTAGATTGACTGTAGTAATCATTTCACTATGTATATGTATATCAAATCATCATGTTGTAAACTTTAAATTATATATAAATTTTATTAATAAATATGTAAATAAATGAAGAATAAAAAGATATAAAGGGTCAAAAAATAATTTCTCCGTGTTAAGGTCTATTGTGGAGATGATGTTCCATTTCGTTCTGTCTTTAGGAAACACAGTTCGAAAGGCAATGGGCTATTTCACCACATAGGTAGTTATCTTCTCTGTGTACCCGTGGGACCAAATGTGCTGATCATCATTCTCATAGCACCCTGTACATTTTCCTTATGCTACTTACCACAGATATAATCAAATATTTCTGTCTTTCTTAATGTTTGTTTTAAAGTATCTACCCTGATAGATTTTAAACTGTGTGTGGAGAATGAAGACTAGAGGGAAGGAAGAAAAGAATCTAAGAACGAAGGAAAGAAAGAAACATGAAAGAAAGATGGAGGAAAGGAGGTAGATACAAAAGTTATTTAGGTAGTGCAATCACTGTGTCTTATGGATAAATAGGTTACTAATAATCAACCATTTTAACCTCTAAAAAATCAACTTATATGGCAATGCACAGCATCTACAGGACAGTCACATTCTGTTCTAATATGTGGAGTGGATGTATGGACTATAACTTCTTTGTAGAAGTTTGGAATCACTTTGGTTTTCTTATACTATAACCTCTGTCTCCAAATGAATCCTGTTCTTTTTTTTGTGGAAGTATCCTGTCTAGAAGTCTTTAAAGTATGCATATCATATGCACTCAGTAGTGCTGCTCAAAAACCTCACTTATTATTGACACTTTTCCTTGTCATATATTTCCAATTCATTATCAATTTGTCAATGTTGCTTCCTTGATACCATTTGAATCTGTCTTTCTCTTAGTCATCACTGTTGCAAGTCTACCCTAAGCTATCTCTCCCTTGGTAAATGGAAATAACCTCCCAACAGGTCTCCCTGATTCTACTCCAGATCCTTCAATTCACTTTCTCTGCTGCAACTAGATGGTTTCAGAACACCAACATGGGCACGGCAACTGCATGCTCAAAAGTCATTAGTGACTCACCACTCTTAAAAACCAAACTTCCCAGTGAGTTCTTTTTTTAATATATATTATAAATCTCCTTTAATATTCTTCTTTATTTTAATAAATTCTCAGTGAGTTCTTAGTGCCCTACATGGTGCTGCTCCCTTCCCATTCCTGCCTCCTCTTGTAGCACTCTCAGCCTCACCTCTACACTCCATCACTCTGACCTGATTTGAGTTCCTTTCATGTATCGTTCTACCCTGCCTGTTCCCACATACCTAGGCCCTTTACCTAATTAAGGCCTGTTCATGTTCTGGGTCTCAGCTAAAGTAAGAGTTCTTCAGGGAAGCTTTCCCTGATCAACCTTGCCCCCTAGTCTAGGTCAGGTTCCTTCATAATATACTCCATTAGTCATGTTCTTGACATGAATAACATTGTTCTCAGATTGGAATGATATACTTACTTATGTGATTATTTGATTAATATATATTTTGCCAACAGAAGATAAGGTCCATAAGACCCATGTCTGCTTTTGTTCCACATTTTATCAACATTTCCTAGGGAAATGAGTAGCACATAGCTGATGATCAATAAATATTTTTGAAAGAGGTAAAGAATAAGTGCACTCAAGGAGGTGTGATTTTTTTTAAAATATCCTCATAAATATAAGGGAATTTTCTATAATCCTATTTTTAACCTAAAGATGAAGACTCAGATTTAATGTTTTAGTTAACATCCCCTATGATTATATAAAAAAAAATAGCAACATCACTATTGTCCTTGGTGACCGTTTCTTTTTATGAAAAAATATTGAAACATTAGAATTGTATTATAACTTTGTGATGAAACCAAATTGATATGCTCTACATCTTGATCTCATTATCAAATTACCTTTAATTTGAATAATGAAATGTCTCCATGAAGCCAAGGTTTTTTTCCTGTGTTCAAATGCCTGCCGATGGGAGAACGCTGCAAGTATCTATTCAAATGATATCAAAGAGTTAGGTGAGATTATGGGCTATGTTAAGAAATTGATTCACTGATCTATTTTGATAGAAAATGTCCTCAGAGACTGTTTTTACATTTAAAAGCATTGGGTCAGCCTTAGCAGAAACAAAGCATCTTAACTGCTGTTATTTAAAAATTGTGATCTCTCTCAGGCTCCTCTTGGCTAAAACAACAAGGAAAATGGTTTTCTTTATTTTGCGATACATACTGTATCTTGTTCTTATTCTTTTTTTCCCCCTTTCTTATTCTTAAATGATAGGAAACATGGAGGTTCATTCAGGATGGTAGGAAAAAGTGTGGATACTACTAGTACTGAATGATTATAGCCTGGGGCTTAGCCAAGAAAGAGCCAAAGCAAATGAAACTACAACATAGACCAAAAAATTCATTCAGGACACAGTATTCACAAGAAAAAAGTAAAATAATTAATGGGAACATTTTGGGCTCTTAATATTAAAACAGAAGTGTCAAAAATAAGTAAAATAAGAAATAAAAATTTCTCTAGCCTTTTAAAATGAACATGCCATCCCTACAGTTCTTATTTGGGGACAGAAGATTTCAAACTTGCATCCGCTTGATTTTGGAATGATTTTTTTTTTAATCTTGAAAGGCCTTATTTTAAAAGTATGAAATTTACTTACAGCCACCTCCTTCATCTCTTTCCACATCTGTCCCTTGGCCCATCCCTCAAAAAAAGACTATTCATGATCCTTTTCTATTCAAAACCTTTCAAGGATTTCCCATAACCTTCCAGATAAATTCAAAAACTTTTAGGAGGACATTCAACTTTCTTTAGCATAATTTTCAAAGCATTCGAGGACCTGGCCTCAGCTCATCCCTTGCCATCTCAACATGCAAATCCATACAAAAAGTGAACCCTTTACAGTTTTCTAATCCATCTTTTTCTCATCTCTCTCTGCCTCCGTGCATGTGCTGAGAATACCTTTTCTCCTGAAATTAATTCCTCCTAGTCCTAAAAGGACCTGTTTAGGTAATAATCTTTTACTGTTTCTGAAAAGCCTTCCTGGTATTCCCATTTTGGGTGTCACCCACGTGCTCCCAGGTCAAAAATGGTAATAAATAAGCTTTATTCCCTTAAGTACAAGGAGAAACGATTGCCACTAAGGATTAAAAAAAAAACCTCTAAATGTATATATAATTAAGTAATATGACTTCATAGTGGAACTGAAAAGGCCATACATGTCATCTATCCAGGACATTTAACACAGAAAAGTGACTCCCACAATGTACGATGGCCACATTGGCAGGGTTGATATGTTTTGGAAGCCTACTCCACTGAATAATTTACAGTTCATCTCCGCAGGGAACCAGAGCTGCAACTTCCTCCACAGTATAGCAGGAATTAGTCACTCAATTACCACAGATACACATAGTGATGGTGGGGAGTCTTTCTGCTGTAAACATCATTGTATATGTCTGATACACTGATGTTCTGGAATTAACTGATAGTCAAACTCTAATCTCCTTTCTCCAAGGACCTGATACCTGAATTGGAATGTTTGCTTTACTTCAGCTGCAAACTCACTCCTATCACTTGGAGAGGAAAATGGCATGTAAATCAAACTACAGCTATGACACCATTTCCCTATCATAAGAAGGCATCACTAACATTTCTAGACAATTTTTCCAAAATCTCATGTGATCCACAAAATGTAAAAATTCTATAAATGATTAACTCATGAAATTAGGTTGAAATCTCTGCTCCATGCACATTAGTGACATTGATAGAGATAGTTATCATTCTAGAATTTTTATATTGGTGGAGTTTGGCATCAGTAATTGCTTGAGGGAAGTGGGGAGAAAGGCTGAAGAACTTGTCCTGGGCTCAATTTGCATAGCAATGTCACTGTTTCTTACCTGCATATGTCTCTTTGGGGAAGCATTTGTGGGGGAGTCTAAAGAATATTATGGTGTCCTAAGCCTTGTGCCCCAGATGCCTTGGCATCCCCACTAATTGCAAGAGCTACACCAAGCCTAGTGTGCAGCCTCATGAAGGAACAATTGCATATTTCTGAGTGTTGGGACCTGGATCCTTGCTTTAAATTTGCTACAAAGTATGTGGGTGATGCTAAGTTATTTTCCCTCTTTGGATTCTAGTGTTTTCTTCTAAAAAAAAGAAGACATTCGGTTCCATGATCCTAAGATCTCTTCTACTTTAAATATTCTATGCTAGAAATGTATTAGCTTCAATAAGGTCCAGTGCTTTCTCTTTCGTAAAGATCTAAATCTTGGTCCTAGAAGTTCAATGCCACGAATTTCCACATCCTAATATATTCACCAGTAATAGTAATACTGAACACACACTATGTATCAGGCCCTGTGCTAAAACTTTACATATATTAATTCACTTGTTTCCCACAACAACCCTGGAAAGTAAATGCTAGTATTATTCTTATTTAGAGGAAGAAACTAAAATGCATAGAGGTTAAGAAACGTGACCAACTAGGAAATAGCAGAACCCAGATTTGAACCAGGCCCATGTCCTTATTTTTGTGCCATATTGCCTCCATTGAATGTAACAGGAATAATATTAAGAAGCATAACATTAATATAAGTTCAGTTGTATTACATTTGGCAATTTGATAACCCTTACCACTACTGTGTGAGTAAAGAGCATGAATAATATCATCATTTTATAGACAAAGGAATTAATCAGTTTCCAAATGTTCCTCGTGGGGAATTCAGCATTCTTTCTTCTACATGCCAATGTTTTCTAATATTGAAGGCTGCAATACTAAGTTTAGATTAACATGCATACATTCACTAAATATTTTTTGAAAGCTTACATGTTCTAGGCACTGTACTAAGATGAAACTGATAAAAAGGATCACATTTTTTGGACAGAAATACAAGTACCACTTAATGTTTTCACCATTCAATTAGGAATGGTTTTTCTAATAGAGGGGCTTCTAAATTGAGACCTAAAGAAAATGATGATGTACAGTTGATATCTTAGAGAAGAACCTTCCAGACAGAAGAATGCAAAGGCCCTGAGGTGGACTTATGCATGTGGGTCACAGGAATCACAGATTGGTCACTGTGACTGGAGCAGAGCAATCATGAGAATAATAAGCATTGAAGTCAGAGAGGTAATAGGTGACCAGATCATATAGAGCCTTATTAGGACTTTGGTTTTCATTCTAATCAAGGTCGTTGGAGACATGATCTGGTTTAAAATATACAGTAAGTGACTGAAGGAACAATAAAGAATCATTGTTATTACTATTTTACTGAGTATTTTCCAGAACCATTTTTCAGTTGCCCAGATATTTTTCAGAAACATTTTTTTAAGCTACTTGACTTTCTAATAACCTTATTTTTAAATAGCTGTCAATAGTCAGATTTCTGAAGTTTTCTACAAATTGAGGTTTAGGAATGTTTTCTTTTTTCCTTCTTCCTTTCTCTTTCTTTCTTTCATCGCTCATCTTTTTTTTTTTTTTTTTTTTTTAAGATTTAGCCTGGAGCATAAGTTAATGTAGGACCAGACTTGATGTCTGAAATGAGTTCATGTCCCCCGTTACAAGAGTCCAAAAGCATGATCACCTCCAAAGGATGATCTACATATAGAAGCTGTCTTAAGCTGAACTCAGCATTATTGTATCATGGGTTATGGGGGTCAGCCTGCGTGGTCTCTATTTCAGTCAATAGCCAGGTATTTATATACACTGGTTCTCAAATGGAATAATGGCCTTGATCAGTGATTCTCAATTTCTATTGCCCATGAGGAAAATGATGTTCTCACATGCAATATACAATGCCAGGACCATTCTGCAAAATAGAGAAGACAGAATTCAAAGATAGAACCTTACTTATAACTCCATCCCTTCCTCTTACATTCAAAAAAGCATACTGGAATGCAAGTTATTTTGTGAGAGAATGACACTTTTATTGGTATAGTTGGTATATGAATAATACACCTGGTCCAAATACTCAGCTGAGCAAGAAATACAATGATGGTTTTTCTATAAGTGGGCCTAATTTGCATGTGGCAAACACTTCAGGATTTCCGTCATATTCCCTAGGGTCCTGTCCATCTGACATCTCCTGAGATGTGCATCATCCATCTGGACCTTTGTGGCTGATTCATGCAAAACACTTCTTTGTCATCCCTCTATCCTAACAAAAGAGATTCTCTAATTCCAACTCTCTTTAAGACACTTCCTGATCCCTCTTAGGGGCATGGGAAACATTTAACTACTTCCTTCCACTATTTTGATTCTTTAATTAAAAAAGGTAGGGCTTTTAGAGGACGTTTCTTGCCTGAGAGCTACTCTTAGGTAGCACTCTTACTTCTGACACACTGTGCACAGAAACACAGGGCATGGTAACTACAGAAGGCAGTCTTGGGCCCATCTTCCCAGATAGATCACTTGGACATTTCTTACAATCTCTCACTACTCTGGCCTAGAAGCAATTTTGTCTCTTATCCTCTCAAGAATATGTATGTATTCTCAACTCTAGTTCCTAATCTATTATTGGTTTCTCACATTCAGTTATTCTCCACCCACTCAAGGACTGTATGGGTTGGGAGTTCAGGGTGCAGTAGTCCATCTCAAGCACCAACAATATCTATTTATTCATTGTAAATTATGGTACATATCCCTTCATTCCACACTTCAAGGATGGATATTCATATGGTCTAAGCAAATCATGACTACCCACCAGGATATGCTAGTATTTGCTGGAGAAACAAACAAATCCAAAATCTTAGTGACTTAATATAACAACGATTTAATTCATGCTCATTCTAAATATCAAGGGTGAGCTAAAAAGTCCTATCCACAGGGCACTATCTAGATTACATACCAGCAAGTGTGGCAGAGGGAAAACAGAGCCATGGAGTATTTCACATCAGCAATTAAGTATTCTGGCCCAGAAATGATGTTTGTCATTTCTGCTACAATTCTCTGAATAAATCATGCCTCTCGTTGTCCTTCCCCACCCTAATTGTCAGGCTTAGTCATATGATTGCTTAGACCAATAAAAAGTAAGTGGAAATAACTTAGTAGAAGTTATAAAACCCACAGCATTATTCATGTTCTACGTTTCCTCTGCTACAAACTGGTAATACCTTACCTCTTCATTCAGCCTGCATCCTAGAATGAAGATGATATTAAATAGAGCTGTAGCCAACATGCAGTCAACAAGTAGCAAGAGCAAGAAATAAACTTTTATTAGTGTGATCCATGGATGTTTAGGGTTGTTCGTTACTGCAATGTAACTGTTCCTGAACTAATTTATATAATCTAGAAGGGAGGGGAACTACAATATTTGATGAACAGCACTAATGACTTATCATAAACTTTCTATGTTCTAAACACCTGGGTAAAATAATTGTGGACTTGGAAAAACTTGAGTTTATGGTAAAAGCAATTGGGGAAGTAAGAAAAAGTGAATCTATTTGAACCTATTGCTTGAAATATGCTCCATAGAGTGGCATTGATGATCTGACATTATGCCTATAGAGGAAGAAATTTAATTAAGCATACTATTGTCTCACAGTAAATGATATTTATATAATCAAGATAATATCAATATTTATGGTTTTCTACCTACACAATCAACAAGATGTAAATCAAAGAATACCTAATACAATCACTTTTATAACCATCATGATCAGCCTTGGCAATATCAAATGAACATAGTGCATATAAAGCCTGGGTGCTAGAAAGAGGTAAGAATGAGTGCAGGAGGGATACAGGGAAAAAGGAAGGAGAGAATTACCAATATTCCATTCTACAAAATAGGGAGTTAGGAGAAACTGTTTCTGGTTGGTAAAGCAAGAAATGGAGATTTAAATACTCAGTTTGAAGCAGAAGAGGTGCCCAGTAGAGAAACTAGAATAATAATATATTGGTCAGAAGAGGCTAAGTCAGAGTCAGCATCTGACCTGCTGTCTATTTTTTGTAAATAAAGTTTTATTGGAACATAGGCACCCCATTTGTTTATGTCTTGTCTGTGGTGCCTTTAACACTGCAAGAACAGAACTGAACAGTTGCAAGAGTCCTAAAACAGAGTCCCAGCCTAAAATATTTACTAGCTGACTCATTACATAAAAATTTTTTGATAACTCCTGCACTAGACTATGGTGTAGTAAAAATTTAGTCTCAGAAACAAAGTGGCCTAACATTAACAAGAGATTTTTTTCTTGCTCATAACACATCTAATGTAAGTCAGTAGAGACCCTGCTCCATGTAGTTACTCAGAAGAACTAAACTGCCTGAGTACCCACCCTCTTATGATGCCTCCATATCAACACAAGGTTTCAGAGTTTGCCACAGTATAAGAGGAGGTCACATGAAAATTCCATGCTTCCCCTTGAATGCTTTGGGGCTAGAAGCAAAATATATTACCTCTCTTCATACCCCATTAGCCAGCACTAATCACATGGCCCTAAAACTGCAAGGTGGCTTGAAAGCATAATCTTCCATGTGGTTTTCTGTGTGCCTGAAAGGAGAGGAAACACAGATAGTGGTGAGCACTAGAAATATCTAGCACAAATGACATAACAATACTCAGAGGAAGATGGAGACACAGAAGTGGGAGGTTGCAAAAGATCTAAATACACATCAATCATTGCAGGGAATCAACAGATAATATAAAAATTTGCTAAATAGTAGTGTAACTAAATTACTTAGAGAGAAGGAATTAACAACCAGAAGGAACTAAAACTAGAAAGTCAACAAGGTGGTTTCTTCTGGGGCACAGAACTGGGAGAGGAGTAGTGTGGGCATAGGACTACTGTGCTTCATTACAAACTCTCCTATAGTCTTCTAGAGTATTGCTTTTCTTAACTTAATGCATATACTACTTGGATGTTTTATTTAAACTGGATCATTCTGGGTATGAATATGTAACCTCTCTATACCAGCTTATTACCCAGTTAATATCTGTTAAGATCTAGTTCACTGACATACTAACAGATTTCCCTTTTTTCCCATCTAGTCCTCCCCAACCTATTATCCACACTTTTGCTAGAATGATCCTTTCAAAGTGCAATTAAATTATTTTACTTATTCTCTAATATTTTCAATGTCTAGAGGTTCTGGAAAAACAAGGTATAAACTCAGTAATGTGCTGGTAAATGTTTATCAACTGGCTCTCAAAAAAAGCCCTGATTTGTAGCATTTGTAACTATTGGGTATACACTAACATCATGACTGATCTCAAACTGACAACATGAATTCACTAAACCCAGAGTTGGGAAGAAATGCACAGTAGCACAGCACGATATATATAATACGTCCACCATGCAGATATAAGAGAAGTAAATAACCTCAATAGCATAGATTATAGTTAAATGGAGTAAAATAATTAGGAAATGATTAGTTTTGAGTAGATATTATCTTGGGTTTTAATATATTCTGTTTAATTGCATATCTTACAAAATTTAATTTTAGTTATTTAATTTAATAACTAATAATATTTAATATTTAATAATATATGTTATATATAATATATAATATAATAATATATAATATATATTATAATGTAATAACATAATATATTATATATTATATTATATTATAGTATTATTAATAATATTAAATATTTAATAATAATTTAATAACTAATAATCTAAAATTAATACTTTTTAATAATCAACTAGGTCAGGAATTCTAGCACACCACTATAAATCTTCTTAGCAAGGCCTACAAAGCCCCTCATAATCACACCCTAAGCTTAGCTTTCCAGCCAATTCCATTCAGCATTCAGATCATAAAAAATGATTAATGGTTCCCTAAGGATGCTGTTCTATGTCCCTTTTCTGTGCATTTATTCTAAATTTCCTCTGCCTGGAGGGCCACCCTTTTTATTATGATAATGGAAAACTGCTAATAGTCATACAAGATCTAGATAAGTGATGACAGTGAAAATAGTGGAGTAAGTACCTCCAGAAATTTTCTCCTTAATTAAAGCAATGAGAAAACTAGCAAAAATTTATAAGTATCATCTCTTTCAAAACTCTGGACATTAACAAAAGACTAGTAACAATATGAGAATTATTTAATCAAGAAAAAGAGTTGAATGCAGGTAAGAATAGTGAGCTTTGTAGCGTTTTAACTTGCCCTAGTCTAATACCCAGTTCTCTAGCTCCACAGGAGCCTTGAAAACTAACAGCTTGCATTCACAGCGAAACCAGTAGTCTGGCAGTCACTGGAGGGACAGAACAGTGTTAAAGCTTTTTCAAAGCTACATCCCCGGATGAATGTCATTATTTGATGTCTCTGATGTCTCCCTGGAAGATCCCACTTGCAAGGCTGTCTGTATTTGACCTCATTCAGAGATCATCTACTAAGAAAAGCCCTTTCCCTACAGTTTGAAGAAAACCATTAAAGGCAATTGTTTAAATTCAAGACTAAGGAGGTGGATAACAGTTAAAGTGAAAAACAGACTAGTCAAAAAGCCTAAAAGGATAAGCTAAGGAAGCAGATAGCTATAAAGACTTCAAATCTAGGGGGCCAAGGGCATACATGTGGCTAAGCATATGGACAGTGTGCATGTTCTGAAAAGCCCCAAGAAGGCCCTATGCTCTCACTTGTGCCTGACCCTGAGGCTCTATACAAAGAGGAAGTGAAGGATAAGGCAGAGTGGTCAACTGCCAACCCCAACACACACACACAGAGCCCCTTGGCAAAGACTGGAAGACTTATTGGTTCCAACCACTTAAGAAAACTTCTGTCTAATCATTCGTTGACAAATAATCTGAGTAGAAACTTTAATGGCCACACATGATTAAGAATAGAGACTTTACAGAATTAGTTCAGAAAAGTCACTAAACAAATGAACAAGAACAATAAACAGCAACAACAACAAACCATGAGCTACAGAATTTCATTTCCAAAGTTGCTATATTATATTAAATATCTAGCTTTTGACAAAAAATTATAAGGCAAAAAAACAATAAAGTATGACCCATACAAAAATTAAAAATCAATCAAGAAAAACTGTCCCTGAGGAGCAGACATTGGATTTATTAGAAAAAGAGTTTTAATAAGCTATTCTAAATATGTTCAAAGGACAAAAGGAAATCATTTATAAAGACATAAAGGAAAATATGAAAGTCATGTCTCACAAGAGATTATATCAAAAAGATAGAAATTATTAAAAAGTACCAAATAGTAATTCTGTAGTTAACAAGTATAATAACTGAAATGAAAAATTCACTAGAAGTCTCAAGAGCAGATTTGAAAAGACAAAACAATCAGTGAATGTGAGATTATCTAATCTGAAGAACAAAAGAAAGAAGAAAAATGAGCAATACACAGAGACTAACATCAGTCATACCAAAATATGCATAAAGAGAGACCCAGGAGAAGAGAATGAATAATGGATACAAAAGCTTTGAGGAAATAATTGCCAAAGCTTCCTAAATTTAAGGACAAGCATTAATCTACACATCCAAGGAACTCAGTGAACTCCAAGTACTATAAACTCAGAGATCTGCACCTAGACACACCATAATCAAATTGACCAAAACAATAACAACAAAAAGAATCATAAAAGCAATAAGAGAGAAGCAACTCATCTTCCACAAGCAATCCTCAATAAATTAATAGCTGTTTTCTCATCAGAAACCATGGAAATCAGAAGGCAGTAGGATGGCATATAAAGTGCTAAAAGATAAAAGCAGTGAACCCAAAATTTATATCCAGCAAAGCTATCCTTCAAAGTGAAGGAGAAATTAGGACACTCTCATATAAACAAAAACTGAGACAAGTCATCACCAGCAGACATGCCCTACAATAAATTCTAAAGGAAGTTCTTTAGCTTGAAATGAAAGGAGACTAGACAGTAACTCAAATCCACTTGAAGTAATAAAAAGCATCAGTAATGATTACTACAAAGATAAAAATAAAAAACAGCATAAATACATTTTTCTTGTAACTCTTTTTATCTTTTTATGATTTAAAAGATAATTGCTTAAAACAATAATTATGAATCCATGTTGATAGACATGCATTGTACAAAGATGTAATTTGTATGACCATAAGAGCACAAAAGAGGAAGGAGAAATAGCTATGTAGAAGCAAAGATTCTGTATACTATTAAAAATAAATTGGTATCAAGAGCACCTGGGTGGCTCAGTTGGTTAAGCGTCTGACTCTTGGATTTGGCTCAGGTCATAATCTCAGGGTCAAGACTGAGCCCCATGTCAAACTCTGTGCTGGGCTATATTCTATTTATTTCTCCATCATGGTATATACCACCCATATTGCAACTGCCTGCTTTCTTGTCTTTCTCCCCTACTATCTCTGTCAAACCGTATTTATTCAAGGGCAGGGACTGAGCTTTACTCATCTTTGTATCCAGAGAACCTGCATAGTATCTGACACATAGTAGGTCCTCAAAAAATGTTTACGCAATGGATGGGTAACTTTTATGACACAAATTTATTAGTGTCCCTATTCTGTGTATATCATTAAAGATTAGCCATATAAATCCCACTTTATACTGCCAAAAGGATGATAGGTGGAAAATCATAGGAAGCAAACATTATCTATATCAAATTCCCAGAATAGTAACAATTCTTACATAGGATTGAGTACTGTTGTTGTTATTATTAATATTAACATGATTGTTTTACATTGTTAAACACACATTTTGCTTTGAGACTTTTCCACGTATTTTTTTTTTTTAAAGATTTTATTTATTTGACAGACAGAGACACAGCGAGAGAGGGAACACAAGCAGGGGGAGTGGGAGAGGGAGAAGCAGGCTTCCCGCAGAGCAGGGAGCCCGATGCAGGGCTCAGTCCCAGAACCCTGGGATCATGACCTGAGCCAAAAGAAGACGCTTAATGACTAAGCCACCCTGGCGCCCCCCACATATTGTTTCACATTTTTTCAGTGATTACTTTCTCAGATTCAGCCTTGTCATGATTTAAAAGGGTAATTGGAAGAACTTACCACTTTTTCTACAGGAGACAGGAATAAATACAGAGGCAGAACATTCAGTCTGGTCTCATCTTGGATCTTCTATATAGGAGCAACTGACGCAGTCAAGGGCATAAAGTTCCACAGGCCCCCATCACCACATCTACACACCCACCTGCATCTGTACCATATACTACTCCCCCTTCATCCTGGTTACTCTGGATGAAGCATTCTTACTCTTAGTTAAGACTACTTTCTCCACAGAAGTATTAGATCCCATCTTCTCTTGCCAACTGAAGGACGCTATTGAAGCAATTATCCCTTTTATTTACAGTATCATCAGGTTTTCCTTCTCCACTGCATATTTACATAAGTATACAAACACACGCTTTCCTCCCATATTACCAATCAACAAACAAAAACCAAACCTTTCTTGACCCTACTTCTTTTGCTCTCTACCCACTCTCCAATAAACTCGCTCCAATCAGAATTCATCCTTACTAGTCCATCCAAACTTTTTTAAATCAATGTCACCAATAATATCCACATTGCTACATCCAGTTTCAACTCTCAGTCCTCATATTATTCAGCCTCTGTACAGCATTTGACACAATCGCTTATTCCCTCCTCTTCAGAAAACTATTTTTCACTTGGGTTCCAGGAAGCTGTACTTCTCTTGTTTCCTCTTAACTTTCCTTGTCTCTCTCTATTAAACTTTGCCAGTCTTTTCTTTGACTTGCAAATGATAAAGATCCCTAGGGCTCAAAACTGAATTTTCTTCTTTATCAATACATCTCTCTAGGTGATCGCATTTATTTGCATGGCTTTAGATACCATCTTCATGCCAATGACTCCCATGTTTGTGTTTCCAGCACAGACTTTTCCCCTGAAGTCAACACTCATATGCCTAACACAACTTGGCATAAATGCCCCAACTAAGATTGTGATTCCCCCTTCTCCACCCAAACCTGCTCCACTCAAGTCTTTTCCATCTTAGTAAAGGGCAATATCCTCCCAGTTGCTCAGGCCACAAAACTGGGAGTTATCTTTGAGTCCCTCTCTTTCACTCCTCACATCTAATCAGACAGAAATTCCTGCTGGCTCTACTTTCAAAATAAATCTACAATTCATCCACTTAACCACCAATCCCTTTGACAATATCTATATCCAAGCCACCATCATCTCTTGTCTAGGATATCACAAGCGCCTCCTATCTAAACTCCTGGTTCCAGCCATTTCCCTCCTTCAGTCTATTCTCAACACAGTGATCCTAATAAATCTAGTCAGATCAAGTCATTCCTTTTCTCAAAACACTCATCCTCAGAGTTAAAGCCAGAGCCAAAAGGCTTTTTATAATCTGCCCACCAGGAACCCTCCTTCTTTACTCCCAGTTACCTCTGTGAACGTATCTCCTACTACTCTGCTCATTCACTTTACTCCTTTACTGGCCACCTAAATTTCTTTGAATATTCTAGGCACATTCTCATTTCAGTCTTTGAAGTTATTTTTCCCTCTTCTGGAGTTTTCTTCCTTCAGCTATCTGAATGTTTCTCTCCCTCAAGTTTACTTACTCATCTCTTTTCCAGCTCTATGCTTTAGGCCCTGGTACTCTGGTACAGATTTACTAATAGAGGTTTGGAAATTATTATTTTTTTATTATGTTATGTTAGTCATCATACATCATTAGTTTTTGATGTAGTGTTCCATGATTCATTGTTTACGTATAACACCCAGTGCTCCATGCAATACGTGCCCTCCTTAATAGCTGATGGGAATTATATTTGAATAATAAAATATTTTAAATGGATGACAAGATCATTAGCAATTAAGCAGTCCTGGAAAATATCAATTATGCCAAGCATTTTCCTGGTTGAGTCTCCCATTATGCTTAATGGTACCATTATCCTCTATGTCTCTGTGCTCCAAATTTGGTTGTCATCTTTGACATCCCCTTGTTGACAGACCTATTCTCTCCCCTCTGTTCCACTGTATATCCATCTACTGAAATTATGACTATCCCCCAAGTCCCAGTTGAAATGTTCCTTCTTCCATTAAGCATGGGCAAAACTTCTGACTAGAGATTGGCTTACTTCCTTTGAATTCTTATATTTCATTGTCACTCTCTTACAACATTTCACATATGAAATATAGGCAGGATGTTGTGGTAAAGTGGAAACAGCATTTGGACTTAGAACATGAAGGCCAGGATTCACATTCCAGCTGTCATTTACTAGATCTGTGACCTTTGGCATCAAATATCACGCTAACTGGGATTGTTTTAAGGATCCCATTAGCTAATATATGGAGAAACATGTAACACACAACTTGAAATATAGCAGATAAATAATTAAAACACAAGGCTCATACCTTTTACTAGACTGAAAGTTTATTGGTAACCAGGGTCATGTCCTGTCCAACTCTGTTTTATACAACCCCACCTCAGACATAGTTAGGATATTGCCTGGTTCAAGGTAGGTAGTCAATGTTGAATGAATTAAATTTTAAGAATAAGGATAAAAAAAAAAACACCCTGTTTTCCAATACTGAAGACATCTTATTCTGAGGCTTGTTCCCAAATCTTCACTTTACCACATTAGAATAAGCTGACTTATCACATATACCCTCTTTGATTTGGGTTGTAAAAGATGTATGTTTCAGGACTGGATTGTATTGATGTTTCCTGCAAGATCATGGCATGTGATGGTGATACATCTTATGTGTTAAAAGACTCTAAGCAGGACCCCACAACCTTTGATCACACACTGTTTATTTTCCATTTACACCATTACTCTAAGAGCTACAACAAAGGGAGCAATAAGATAGTTATATAACAAACTAGAAATAAATAAATTTTACTTGGAATGTAAGTTGGTTAATTCCTCAATTCAACTTTTTTCTTTCTGTGTGATAACTGTATCTTCATTTATAATAAGGAAAACTTATAAATTATACTTTTCTACCTGAAAGAAGATTGAAATGAAGGAGTAATATGAAAGATGTAATTATAATGTGCCAAAATAGGATCATTGCAAGTTGTTCTTTTTAAGAATTTATTTTGGATGACATTTAAATTAAACTGCATTTTAATTCAAATACAAAGAAGGAAACCCACATCACTAACTAACTTTGCCAATCAACCTGTCAATACACTAATTATCAAAAACTTAACAAGGCAGAATTGCCCCCTTACAATTCTTATACTCCAGCCCCAGACACAAAGGCAATTACTTTGTTCAAGTTGTCAACTTTGTGAGTTAAGTTTAAAAGTGCACTCGCCAACAGTCTAATAAGCCCTATCCATGAAAGAATTTTGGTAGCTACAGAAATGGCATTCCTTAACTATAACAGATACAAATCCACTAAGGGAACAATGCTGTTTACCCTTAAACCAGCCCTGTGCACAACTGTAAACAACAAAATAATCATGTACAACTAATCATAATTGTTGTCATTTATTGGGCATCTATCAGTTTTAGATTTTTAAATGATACCTTTAATCTTCAAACTCTGAAAGATAGATATTATGGCCCATTTAATAAATAAGAAAGTGAGACTGAGCTAAGTTAAGTAATTCAACCAAGGCTGCATACTAGGAAGTGCACAGTTTAGCCAGCTTTTTCTGACTAAAGCTCCTATTTTTTTATCTTATGCCAACTCCAGAAGAAAAAATGCTAGCCTTCGAGCAAGACTCCTGAAATCTGATTCCCCAAAGTCAAGTGCCTCAAGGGCAGGTTTACATATATAACTTCACTCCAGGAATTATTTTTCAGCACAACTATTTGTTTTTAAGGGCTTCTGACCAGAACAATTTATTCTTTTCATAACCTTGATAAAGCAAGAAGGGTTGCTAGATGATGCTAGCTCCTTAAGCTAAATATTTTGTATCATGGTTAAAATATTGTAACTTTTTTCTTTTTTAATAACAAAATTTAATGGGAGATGTATGAAAAATAGAGTTAATAGCATTTATGTAGTACAAGTGGGAAAAAAATGTCAGTACTATTTTTTATTTTAATTCCAGTATAGTTAACTTACAGTGTTATATTAGTTTCAGGTGTACAATTTAGTGATTCAACAACTGCATACATTGCTCAGTGCTCATCTTGATAAGTGTACTAATGTGAGTACTATGTTTAAAAAATAAATTTTTCAGGGGCGCCTGTGTGGCTCAGTCAGTTGAGTGGCTGCCTTTGGCTTGGGTCATGATCCCAGGGTCCTGGAATCGAGCCCCACATCCGGCTCCCTGCTCAGTGGAGAGCCTGCTTCTCCCTCTCCCTCTGCCTGCCACTCTGCCTACTTGTGCTCTCTCTCTATCTCTCTGTCAAATAAATAAATAAAATCTTCAAAAAAAAATAAATAAAAAATAAAAAATAAATTATTCAGTGTTTTTTTAGTATATATGAATTGTAGATTTGTATACAATCAATGTAGGCATGCAATGTAGACCTATTACAATTCTCTATTATATTTAGGCATTGTGTTTTTCAATAATTGTCATTTCATCTAAGTTGCAAATGTATGGTCATAAAGTTGTTTGACATGCATATTATTTTTTTAATGACTATAGGGTATGTAGTGGCATTCTCCCTTTCATTCCTGATGTTGGTAATTTGTATCTTCTTTTTCTTCTAATTAATGAAAAAAATCTTCAAAACTTACACACATAGTCATTTTAGGCCCTTTACTTTGTACAGATCCAAATTTCTGTTTTTTCCCTTCAATCTGAAAAACTTCAATATTTATTTTACTTCTGGACTTCTTGTGAAAAATTATCTCAGCTTTTGTTTTATTGTTTCTGTATTTCTTCATCTCCAAAATATATTTTCACTGGATGTAGACATTTAGGTTGGCAGTTTTGTTGGTTTTAACACATTTATCAATTTTGTTAAAGTGTCCTCTGGCTTTCATAATTTCTGATAAGAAGTCTGTAATAATTCTTTTTTATTCATCTACATGTAATGTGTCTTTTTTGCTCTCCTGCTTTTAATTTTATTCCCCACACTTATTTTAGTAATTTGATTATGATACCTTGGGCTTGATTTTCTTTGTGTTTATCAACCCATATTTAATTGAATTCCCTGCTTCTACAAATTCATAGTTTTTAAATCAAATTTACAAAATTTTATCCATTTATCCTCAAATAATTATCTGCTTCCACCTTTCTTCCTTCTCTTTCTTAGATTTCTAATATACATATATTGGATCATGTAACATTATTCTACTTGTCGCTAGTGGTCTGTAAACTGATAAACATTTTTAGTATAGTTTTAGATTTATTGTAAAGATGTGAAAATAGAGCAAGTTCACATGTAAGACACTCAGTTTTCCCTATTGTTAATATCTTACACTAGTATGGCATATATATCACAGCAAAAGAGCCAATGCTGATATATTATTACTAACTAAGGTCAATACTTGATTCAGTATTCCTTAGGTTTCACTTGATGTCCTCTTCCTGCTCCAGGATCCCATGCAGGACACCATATGACATTTAGTCATCGTGTCTCCTCAGGCTTCTCTTAGCTGTTTCTCAGACTTTCCTTGTTTTTGATGACCTTGACAGCTGTGAGAAGTACTGGTGAGGTATTTTGCAGAATATTCCTCAACTGGAATTTTTTTCTGATGCATTTTTTTTTTTTTTTAGATTTTATTTCTTTATTTGACAGAGAGAGAGAGAGAGAGAGAGAGAGCACAAGGAGGGGAAGCAGCAGGTAGAGGGAGAGGGAGAAGCAGGCTCCCTGCTGAGCAAGTAGCCCAAGGCAGGGCTAGATCCCAGGACTCTGGGATCATGACCTGAGCCAAAGGCAGATGCTGAACTGATTGAGCCATCCAGGCGCCTCCTGATGCTTTTTTATTATTAGACTGAGGCTATGAGTTTTAGGGAAGAATACCACAGAGGTGAACTGTTTTTCTCATCATATCATATCAGGGCTATATGATAGCACATGACACATCACTAATGACATTAGCTTTAATCACCTAGCCACAGTAGTGTATACCAGGTTTCTCCACAGTAAAGTTACCTCCACAGTATAGTTTCAAAGCAAATCATTTAGTGCAGCCAACACTCAAAGGAGAGGGGAATTTTGCTCCACCTTAGAGTAGGGAGTATCAACATTACTTGGAGTTCTTCTGTATAGGAGACTTGTCTCTTTTCTTCCACTTATTTATTTACCCAATAATTTATATTGCTATGGACTCCTAGATCTTTATTGTATAGTTTTCACTCTAAGTCAATACTATTTATTAATTTTCCCTTTCATATTGTTCCATCTTTGGTCATTAGGGGTTCTTTCTGTTGGTTTCTATGTCCTTTTGCCATGCCCCCATCCTTTTGCTTTTGAGATTTTTTTTTAATTTTCTGACATTATAAGATGCTCTAGGCTCATGTTGTATATTTCCTGCCTCAGCCCTCAAATCAGTCATTTCTTCAAGGAGTCCTGGTTTCTTTTTTTGGAGAATGATATTAGAAGCTAAGATCTGAGTCCCAAGTGTCTTGGTTGCTACTTCGTTGTCATCGATTCTAGGCCCTCTCAGCTGATACAGTGAGAAAGTATATGTGTGTATACTCAATTGTGTATATATCCATATCTACAAATATTTCTATATGTAGCCATTTATATCTATATTAAACTAATCCTGAGTTTATACTGATGTCTTCCACTCTAATCCATTACCATATGTATCATTCTAGCCTTCTGCCTTGCTTGTCTACAACCTCCCATTCCAGCATTGAGAAACTGAGTTCCCCAAATCCATCATCTATTTGCTTATTTGTTCAGTTCCAGTATAGATGTCAAGGGGTTTCAGAATTGTTAGTCTGTACCCCAGTGGGAAACAATGTTATCCAGTGGAGTGTAGTGTTTATATAAAACTCTTTTTGCCTTTAGTCTTATAGACTCCCTTCATAGCCACCTTTCTCCCCACCTTCCTCAGTGAGGTTATTTAATACATTTGTAATACAGTCAGATTCTGTTGTCATCATCTGAATTTTCTATTTTCATGTGGTTTAGACAGTTTCTTTTTTTTTTTTTTTCTTTTCCAAGTGTCTAATGTTCTGGAAATTTCATCCACTTAGTTTCTAATTTCAGATAGTATATGTTTTAGCTCCAAACTCTCATGTTTTGTTTTCTATTTATCTCATTATGTTCATGTTATTTTAAATAATGTAAAACATAGTTACATTATTTTAAATAACTATTTTAAAGCCCTTCTCAGCTAATTCCATTATCTCTGATCTCCTCCTTGTTATAACTCACAATTTACTGTTCAGTTTGTTTTGTTAGGCAGTTAAATGAAGATTTTGGGCTTTTGATTTAAAAGGATTTTTAATTTGATTTTTTAAATCTTGATTTTAAGGTTTTTAAGCTTTGTTAGAGTGAGTCCCCAGTAGCCTTTACTCTTGGACTAATTTAGCTTTCTGGTGTCTACTGGTTTATTGAAGTGTTAAGTGAGGTCTCTCCACTTTCACTAGTAGGATTTTGAAGACTTTTTCAATCCTATGTGTAGAAAATTTTTAAAAAACAGTCTTTGACATCTGAGAATCGGCCTGACACTTACAGCTAGGCCTCAGTGCTATCAGAAGGTAGCCTGGCACTCACAGCTAAGCCATATTATTCTCTTATGGGACATAAATGATTTCATAGAACACCAATTTCAGACAATGATAAAGTGAGATAAATAAGGCTATTTTATAATTTTGTCTAAGCACAGACAAAAATAAGATCTCTGTATAACCCACAAAATATGAATATCCTCCCTCCCTGCTAATATGAGTGACTGCTACTTATTTTTCCAATTACAGTTTTATATTTGTTCTACTCTGCCTTCCTTCTATATAAGATTTATTTTGATATCCAATCATAGAATTGTCCCTATCTTCTGGTAGCATCCAATCCAAAGCAAACCCCCACTTCCTTAGACCCTCTTCCAAATCACCCAACCAAAGCCCAAATCCTATAATATATTCTTTCTAACAGCCTCGTACTGAGATGCCCTGGTGTTCATTCTCCTCACTGAAATGAGTAATAAACCCAACTTCTTCATCTATAAGTGTGTTCCTAAAGGACAGCGACAGCAAGTTCTGGGAATTTTTCAGCTGATAACTCACAAGCAGTCATTCTTTCTCTGGTCTCATGGAACTCATCCTACAAATGTGCTGATTAGTAGTCTGTCAAAGATTCCAAAGGCCCTCATGAAGATTTCTAGAACTCCTTTTCTGCATAGCTCCCTCCTCTCCGTTATTTTACTATGCAAATTCCTATTATTTCAACCTGCCTGAACTCCAATTTCTACTCTTCAATTTTGTGAAATAACAGTGGTTTACTTGGGTTCCTCTTTCTTGTGCCACAGTTCAAAATGTCCCTCCTGGGAGGGAGCTGGAGTGATTGCAGAGCTCACCTTATTTGTTTCCTTTCTCTTAGTGATCACAATCCTGCACTGCCCATTGTCCTGATTTCTGATAAGAGACTGTTTCAAATGTATGTCTTCTAGTTTCCTAGTTGTTTGCATAGGTATAGAAAGTTCTGGATTGGTTATTCCTTCATGGGCAGAAGTGGAAGTTCTGTAGTCACTTTTTAAAATCAAATCATACCATATATATTTCTCTGCTATTTGCTCTCCTTACATCAATCCTTTGAAAACATCTCAAAGATATATTATAAATAAAACTCTACTTCACTTGATTTTGGTTAATATGTTATGTGATATAATCATAATTATGTATATGATCAATGCATTTGTATTTTTCCTTTTTAAATTGAAGTATAATTAACATGCAATATTTTATTAGTTTCAGGTGTATGACATAGTGATTCAACAATTCCATACATTATTCAGTTCAGTGGAGTGGGATGGGTGAAACAGATAAAGGGGATGAAAAGGTACAAACTTCCAATTATAAAATAAATAAGTCAGAGAGATTAAAAGTACAGCATAGGGAATATAGTCAATAATATTTCAATGCACTTTTAATAAATATTTGTTTCTAGCGTGTATGTCTGTGTATATAGTACTTTTTTGCCCCTACCCATAAAGTTGCATTATTTTATTTATTCTAATATCCATATGCCCAAGAAACTTATATTGAGATGCTACTATGTGTCAGGCCATATGCGTTACAATGATCATGGTTCCTATTGCTAAAACCATGAAAGGAAAAAAAAATATCAATGTCATTGTCTATTTATGAGAAACCTATTTTACTTTTTCAGAGTTGACTTTCTGTAACATCTATCAGACCTGTAGTTTATGTGTTCTGGTAGATCCACTTTAAATTTCTCAAAAATATCTTTTTTATCTCTCTCATAAATGCATTTTGAAACCATAAGTTTATATATAGGTTGTGATTTTATGGGTCTAATTTCAAATGACTTTTTGAGGACAATCTGTAATTGGGAGATTAAAATCTAGTTTTTCCATACATTTCATTTTTTTATACCTTATTTTGGGTATTAATGGGAGCAATGGGCTGTAGGAAGTTTTGGGCAGCAGATAGTATGTGGTTAAAAAAACAACTGAGGAAAAACAAAACCAAGACACCTTAAAACTTTTGATTGACGAAACACAATCACAGAGTTTCACACTAGTCAAAAGCTTTGCACTGTGGGATGAGAATAGCATAAAAGGAACCAGAAATTACAGCCTTTTCTCTCTTCTTGGTAATTTCTTCTGTGTGCTACCTAAGTCAGGGAAAGGGCAGGTTTAGAAAAAGGAAAACTAGCACCTTCGATTAGTGGGAAACAGATAGTTCTTTCTTGCTAGAAAATGAAGAACAAGGACAAAGGTGTTTAATGTGAAACTGGCTTTAAAACCTAAGCCACAATCATAATTCACTGTTTATTGTATATAAAATGTTATTCTTTAGGATTTCTAATGTTAATCATTACAGTTTATGTTTATTGTAGTAATGAATAATTAGGGGCTTTCTGAAAAAAATTTAAAAGAATATTTGAGTGAAACTGTATTAAGGTCACCTTCAGTTAATTATTCCTTCAGCCACCTAGTTTCCTTTCTACTTTACAAAATCCTGATTCTGTATTATTTAATATATATATTGGGAGTGAAGTTATGTTCGGAAAACTGAAGGGGGGCAGCAAGTAGAGAAGAATCCAATGAAAGAAATCCTTATCTCAGGGAACCTGAACTATTAAGTCACCAATATGAATAGGCTGTCATTTTTAAGCACTTACTGTGTTCCAGGCAGACCACAGCTTTATGCAATATCCTTTATCCCACAGCTGTATCCCACAGATGTAATTCACACATAACACTGTGTAAGTTTAAGGTGTACAACACTTTGACTTGATACACGTACATTTCAAAACAATTATCACCATAGCATCAGCTAACACATGATTACTGTTTCTTTTTTGTGTTGAGAACATTTAAGCAACTATCTTAGCAACTTTCAAGTATATAATACAGTATTATTAACTATAATCGCCATGCTGTATATTAGATCCCCAGAACTTAATCATCTTGTAATTGGAAGTTTGTACCCTTTGACCAACATCTCCCCATGTCCCCCACCCCCCATCCCCACTCTACTCTCTGGTTCTGCGAGTCTGGCTTTTTTAGATTCCACATATAAGTGAGATCATATAGTATTTGTCCTTCTCTTTATGACTTATTTCAAGGTTCATTCATATTGTCACAAATGACAGGATTTTCTTCTTTCTCATGGCTGAATAATATTCCATTATATATTATATATCATAATACATACAGCACAACATTTTCTTTATCCACTTATCTGTTGACAGATGCTTAGGTTATTTCTTTGCTATAAGCACTATGCTTTTTAATCCTCAAACAAGCTCTATGAATTGGGTAATTTTATTATTTCCTGTTTCACAATGATGTTATTGAGGCCTAGAGAGGTTAAGTAGCTTTCTAAGGTCACACAGCTAGTGAAAGGCAAAGCTAGGTTTCAAACCCAGGTCTTTGTGAATATTTCATTGTAGTTCTTTCCTCCCATGGTCTATTGCCTCTATATGGAGTCTTAGTCTCATTAAAGGGGATAATTGTTTCCTATGGCTAGCTTCCATAGAATATTCTCAGGAGAAACATTTTTACATAATATGTATGACTTCTGGTCCCCTGGTTGTATGGCTAGGGATTGACACCATGACTTTGGAGGTCCATTTCCCTAATTCTATTGTTCTCTTTGGAGGTTAATGTGGTGAGATGAGGCAAGGCATGGTTTAGGAGCTTGAAAACTCTCCTTAATGTCAGCTCTGCCTCTAATTGCCCTGGTGCTCTTGGTTGACACTTGACTTTACTCTATCCAGGGGCAGGAAAGAAGGTTCCTACTAAACAAAGATCAATGATGAGACCTTCCCCAATGTCCCATCATCTTAATGGGTTTCAATCTCCTCCATTCTAAAGGAGAGGGAACGTGTTTTAATATATTTTCTTTAATGAACCATGAGAGACTATGGACTCTGAGAAACAAACTGAGGGTTCTAGAGGGGAGGGGGTGGGGGGTTGGGTTAGCCCAGTGATGGGTATTAAGGAGGGCACATACTGCATGGAGCACTGGGTGTTATACGCAAACAATGAATCATGGAACACTACATCAAAAACTAATGATGTAATGTATGGTGATTAACATAACACAATAATAAAAAAATATATTTTCTTTAAGTTGTGTCAAATGCTATGCAAGCTCAAGAGATACTCAGACAAATATATCACTTTCCCTTTTCCTGAAGAGTAGTTCACCATCCACTAGAATAAACAGACACTAAAACAAATAATTAGCATTGATATGCTATGGTCTATTAAAGACAAGGTTTTAGTAGAATTCACAAGAGAGAATTTTGTGAGGAAGAAATCAGAGAAAGCTTCAGAACAATGAATCATGGATCACTACATCAAAAACTAATGATGTATTGTATGGTGACTGACATAACATAAAATAAAATTTAAAAAAAGGTGGTATTTGATCTAGATCTTAAAGGATACTAAAGATAGTGAAAATAACATTTGCTGAGTATTATGTGTCAAACACTCTGGTAAATGCTTTATATGCATTTTTTTCCTTTAATCCTCCTAGCAAAACTATAAGCCAATTATTAGGACTGTTATGTTATAGACTCAAAGTCACACAGCCACTAAGCGGCAAAATTGTGATTCAATCCTATGAGTCTTCAATTATTAATGAATAAATATTGTTTCAGGAGCTGTTCTAGATTGGCAGTTCTCAACCAGAACTGGTTTTGTTCCATAGGGGATGTCTGGCAAAGTTTTGGGACATGTTGGGTTATCTCAACAGGGGATGTGCTACAGGCATCTAGCAGGTAAAGGACAGGGATACTGCTAAATATCCTACAATGCACAGAACAGCCATCCACAATAAATAATTATTTGGCTCAAAATGTCAATAGTTGGTTAACAAATCCTGTTGACATTGAAAAGCCCTGTTTTAAATGTTTAGGGTACAGCAGGGAAACAATGGCTCTGGGATCAATCATCTTACACTCTTTTGGGTGCAGAGAGAAAATAAACAAAATTAGTAAAACTATATATAATAGAATGTGATGTTGTGACAAGTACTATGAAGAAAAATAAAGCAGAGAATGAAAATGTGGAAAAGATATGCTAATTTAGGAAGAGTGGTCAGAAAATACCTCTTTGTGGACGTAGTACTGGATCAGAATGAAATGAAGGAAAAAGCCATGTGGATATCTAGAAAACAGAAAGTACAAAGGCCCTGAGGCAAGATTCTAGGAATAGAATGTTCTAGGAATGTTCAAGGAGGCCAGTGTGTCTACAAAGGGGTAAACAGTGCAGAGAATGCTGGGAGATTATGACAAGGTGTCAGTGGGAAGCCAGATCATGTAAGACTTTATAATTCATGATAATGTCATTAGATTTTGTTTTATGTGTGATAGAAGGCCACTGGGGGATTTTAGCAGGGAAATAACATGGTGAAATTTACATTTTAAGAATAACACTGTAGCTTGTGTGGGGAGAACAGACCATTTGAGAGACTCCTCTTTCCATTAGTATGTCTGGCTGAGAAGACCAACATCCTACTAAAATTAAGTAAAAATGCTGAATTAAAATCAATCCTCTTAAAAACACAGGAACACTGACTGGAAAGATATTAAGAATTCATCAAGTCAAAATATAAATGAAGACAGGATTTCCAAAAGTCATGAAACTACTTTTGTTGCCAAACCTGTAGGAATTGAACTTTGTATTATATCAGAGGCTGTGGGGAACAGAAGGCAATGCCTAGGATCTTCACAAAATGGACAATCTAATAGGAGCCCGTATTTTCACAAATCTTAGGTCCCATAAATTTACAGCTCAGTGTAAACGTGAACTAGAAGTAAACCTGACTCTGTTTCACATTCATCTCTAATGAACAGCAAGGAAAACTGTCTTAGAAATGCTTATAGATGCTTGGGGCGGGGGGAGACACACAGATTTTTCAACTAAAAGCTGGCCTTATTATGGACTAGAAACCCAAATTCATATTGCCTGAATATCTTCCCAAAAAACTTAAGCCAAGGGGCACCTGGGTGGCTCAGTCAGTTAAGCCTCCGCCTTCACCTCGGGTAGTGATCTGGGATCGAGCCCCACATCGGGCTCCCTGCTTGGCGGGAGGTCTGCTTCTCCCTCTCCCACTCCCCCTGCTTGTGTTCCCTCTCTCGCTGTGTCTCTCTCTGTCAAATAAATAAAATCTTTAAAAAAAAAAAAAACTTAAGCCAAGAGATTAGTTTAAAGTAATCCTCAATGGGTAGTAGCCCCAGACACCTGACAGAAGCAAAAAACAAAAATTCTCTTTGGAGAAACTTATATATATCTGGGTCTCAAAGAATACCAAACAGTAATTTTCTGAGGAAAATGAAGGGCTCACCATAAAAAAGTCATTTAACAACTACAGCATGTAAGTTGAAAGAATTTAAGTGTAGCTAGTGTTCTATGGTCCGTATATTGTCAAGAGGAAGATAAATGTATCTTTGGGGTATATACCTAGTAGTGCAATTGCTGGGTTGTAGGGTAGCTCTATTTTTAACTTTTTGAGGAGCCTGACTTAATAATTTTAGCCATTCTGACTGGTGTGAGGTGGTATGTCACTGTGGTTCTTGAAACTAATAATATCCTATATGCTAATTAATTGAAGTTAAATTAAAAAAGAGGAAGAGAAATGTATTGATTATCTTTAGACTGAGAAGTGAAGAATGCATGTGTAATTTATAGGGTAATCACTAAAAATAGAAAAATTGTATACCCACAAATTAGTAGAAAGGAAAAAATAGAAATATAAAAAAACTTGATTCAAGAGAAATCATGAAGGAAGGAAAATATAAAATAGCTCAGACAAATAAAAGAACAAAATTATATGGTAAGATATAAATGCAAGTATACCAGTAATTATATTAATTTTAAGTAAACTAAATTACCCAGTTATAAAGCCAATATTTTCAGTCAGGATTAAAATTTCCAATACAACAACAAAAATTCCAAGTACATGCTCTTTACAAGAGACATCTAAAACATAAATTCTGAAAGCAAAAGGATGAAAAAACATTTACCAAACAAATTCTAGCCAAAAGAAAAAGAATTAGAGCTATTTCTATATAACAAAATAGATTATAAGGCAAAACACATTACTTGAGTGATAAAGTATCTTTAAATGTAAGCTCCATTAGGGCAGAGATTTTTTTCTTTCTCTTTGTTCACTGCACCTAGAATAGTGCCTGGTGCACAGTAAATGCTCAATAAATAATAAGTAGATGTTAAATAAATGAGTGGATGAACTTCCTAATGAGAGAAGGTTTAATTCATCGGGAAGATATGACAGTTTTTTTCACCTAATAATGTACCTACCAAATATGTAAAGTAAAATTTGTCAGAACTATGGGAAGGAAAAGATAAATTCACGATTAGAGAGAGGGATTTTAATATACCTCTCTAAATGATGAATAGAAAAATTAGCCAAAACTATCAGTAAGATATCTCATTCTTGAGGATAGACTATAAATGAGCAAGGATACAAACAGGGAAAACAGTTAAGATGCTTTACAAAAGTCCAGTTGAAAGATGGTACTGTCCTGGACTTAGGTAGTGAGAGCAGAGAAGATAAGAAATGCTGAAATTCTGGATATATCCTGAAAGTGGAAAAAAACAGGTTTTGCTTATGGATTACATGTATATCTAAGGGAAATAAAGGAGTTAAGCATAACTTCAGGAGTTTTTACCTGAGCAAACAGGTGAATGGTGTTTCATTTATTGAAATGAGCTAACTGGGGAATTAGCTGGTTTGTACAAAAGGTGATTGTGGTGGTAGCTCAAGAGATCAGTTTTGGACATATTAAGATGGAGATGCCTATTAGATGTCCCAATTGGAGATATAAGGCAGTAAGCTGGACATAAAAACCTGGAATTCATGGAAGAAGTTGAGAATCAAATATAAGTATGGGAATTGACAGCATATAGATGGCAGATGAAGCCCTAAGACCAGATGAGATTATCTAAAGTGAGATAGGAGAGCCAAGAACTGAATCCTGTGCACTTTTAGTGGCTGGGAAGAATGCGGGTGGGGACAGGAAGGAAAAGTCACAAAGGTAGGAGGAAAACAAGGAATGTGTCATATTCTGGTAGCCAAATGAAAAAAATTCTTCAAAAAGTGACCAACTATGTCAAATGTTGCTCAGAGGTGGAATAAGATGAGAACTGAAAATTGATCATCGGATTAAGCAAGATGGAGGTCACTGGCAGCCTTGACAAGTGTGGTTTCAGTGCAGTAGTGAGGATAACATCCTGATCGAACCACTTTAGGTTCAAGAGGTAACAGGAAGAGAGCAAGTGGAGATGGTAAGTATAGATTTTTTTCAAGCTTTAGTTTCAAATGGAAGCAAAGGAGGCAGAGAAAGGCATGATAAAGTCAAAATATGTTTTCCTGTCTTAAAATGGAAAGGACAGTATATTTGTATATTAGAATGATGAAATCAAAAGAGAAAAATAATTATGAAAGGAAGAGAGAAGATAGCTGCATGAGAAGATAGCTGCTTGAGCAGGAGATACAGGGTGTCATCTAATGCCTTTGATAGACCACCGGTTAGATATTCTGACTCTACCACCCAGTAGAGGAGCACAGCAGTAGTTGCTTTTCAAATGGTTTATAATTCCCTGTTGCAGATGGCGTAGCCTTGAGATTTGAACCTGAGTGGTGAGCCACAGTATTCACTACGCCAGCCAGCTTTGAATTGGAGGGTCGTACTAAATGAAGATAATATCCATGACTCTTGCCATGACTTTTGATATCTTTCAAATCTGCAGTGTTTCCCATTAGAGGTCCCTTGCAATTCCAAAATAATCTGACAAATTCCATGTCATCAATCTTCCAATCTGTGATCAATTCAAATGGGAGTATTTGCTGTTCCATTACCTTGGCTCCCACTTCTGCCTTTCTTACATTATTCCTTCTGCCTTTAATCCTTTGCCCTCCCACCTCCTTCCCTTTTTAATTGCTACTGATCCCTATAAGGCCATCATGAATATTCCTGAAAGCCTTCCTTAATGCCTCTAGCCTGTCTTCTCTGAATTCTAATGGCACTTCATTGTATATGTTCCTTGTATCTATATATGACCTCTATTCGACTATTAACTCTTTGGTAAAAGGACCTAAGTCTGACAAAGCCAAAGAATTATTCAGTATATAGAAGCAAACAATTTACACTCCTTGAAGAGCTCTAAGTACTCAGCAGTGTTTCTATTCCCCTCCATTGTTAGGGGATATAGATGGCAAAACAGGGCTGTGGGGAATCTGGATGGACAAATACAGATAGTAAGGTTTGAAGCATGAATGGAAAGGAACATGTTGTGTTAACTGAGCTCCTCAAGAGACCCTTTTCTTTCTTGGTGTATACTGCTCAGCTTAGTTCTTCCTTATCTCTCATTTGAAAGTATGGGTGCCAGAACTTTCCTTCACATAGGTCAGTGGGAATATATAGAGTATTACTGACTGGATTTTACAGAGTAATAAACCAAGGTACCAAGTGGCAACAGGTCCTCAATGTCATCTGGTAAGCTATTGCTATGCCTCAAAGCCCTAATGTTCTCATCTGGGCTGAACAGCACTTCCTGTCACACATTAGACATATTTTAATGCAAAATCAAAGTTAAAATGCCAGCATGACTAATAATTTAAATGTTGAACATTGTAAAGGGAGAGGAAAGAGATGAGGGGGAATATTTCACTTATCAGGTAAGGATCACAGAAGGGTGGTTCCTTGCAGGTTCCAGAACCTGACTGTGTTAACATATTCAAGAAAAAAGGAATAATCAGTCTCAGGGGGCAGACACATGCAGACTATAGTCATCTTGATTAGAGTAAAAACTTCTGTGCACTTTAGAAGTGGAAATTCTAACTGCCGTGTAGACTAGGAATATAGAGTCACACAATAGAACCACAGCATGTCTGAACTGAAAATTATTTAATCACCATATTAAATTCCTTCATTTTAGAAAGGAAAAAACTGAGACAAGTAAAGGGGATGTGATTTGTGCAAGGTCACACAGCTAGTAAGAGGCAGAGCTGGAGACAAAACTCAAAATTCCTGATTCATAAGCCAGTGAAATACAACTGTAAGTCATTATCAATTCAACACATATTTATGGAGCACCTGAGATGGGTCAAACACAGTAAGTCATAAGCAGCAAAATGTGATATGAGGGGCTGACTACAGCACACTGATCTCTCTTCTCTATACAAGTGCTGACTAATAGAAATAAAATGTAAGCAGATATGTAATTTAAAATTTTCAAATAGCCTCAATAAAAACCTTAAAAAAAACACTGAAATTAATTTTGATAATATATTTGATTTTACCTAATATATCCAAAATATTATCATTTCAACATATAATTTATAAAATTTTAATGATATATCACACCTTATCTTATTTGTATTAAGTCTCCAAAATCCAGCATGTATTTTACACTTAACAGCAAACCTCCATTTGAACTGACCACATGTCAAGTGTGCAATAGCCACATGTGGCTAGTTCTAGCTAGTTACCACTCTACTGAACAGCATGGCTCCATATTATATACTAGAAAAATCAGTTGCTGACACATTTCTGAGAAGTAATTAAAATGCAACTCTAATGTATTACATTTAATAATCCAATAAGTTACAAAAAGCAGAAAATGTTTTTTCAGATGAAGTCCTATGAACTTCAATTAAGTGTCCTACTTCCCTTGGTTATTCTATACCATGACTGAGCACACCAGGTCATTGGAAAGGTTAAATGAAAAGAAGCAAAATGAACATTTAAATAAAATGTTATATTAAACCCAATAGGTTTTTAATGATTTCTGGCCTTCATTTATTCCAAGTCTTTATAATTGGGATTAAACATTATTTTCACAGTGGCAAATCAGAACAGATAACAACAGGAATAGAGACACTTTCTGGTAAGACATTAGGGACTAAACTGTCCATTCCAAATTAGTTTTCTTCCCCCAATACCACTGTCAAGACTAGTTTTTCATAAAAGGCAGATCATTTTACATGGAAGGAATTGCTAAGCAGGCTTGAGGTTCCAAATCCATTACCTGTTCATCACCTAGCTAATAGATGTTCATCCTCTATAACCTTGGAGAAATTCTGCCACAAAATTCAAATGCAACATACAACTCATATTTCTGAGCCCAGTGCTGCAAAATATGGCTTGACAATATTACAGAATCTTTCAAATGAGAACTTTCTAAAAAATTCAGAATTTATGGTCACAGTAACTATAAATTAATGAAATGTCACAACAAATTTTGGAGCCCAAGAAGATGTAGCCTAACATTATAGTATCTGATCAGGAGAAGGTAGTTTCTGCAAAAGTCACTAAACACCATCCTCTTAGAGGTACAGTTTTCATAACTATCACTCTAAACCATAAATGTATGGAGAAAATGAGGTACAAACCTTGGGCGTTTCTCAATTTTTTTTTCATGGATCTTGCTTCATGCATTGCCACTTGAAGAAATAATCACTTTTCTTTTCCTGAAAAATTATAAAACACATTATTTCACTTCCAGGTCTTTGGGAAAAAAAATCTTACTTTATTTCTAGTTTGTCTTCAATTTCAAAATGTGCTACTCTAATTACTAACAGGATAAACAGTGAAAGTCTATATGCCATATGGCTTAAAATGACTAAAAGATTGTAAAGGAAATGCCAGAAATTTTATTTTCATAGAAGTTTACTTTCAAATAGAGATAGCTCCATTTTTTAAACCTGAGTGCTTGGAATTGTTTGGGAGTGGAAACCTACCAACATTTTTTTTCCCCCATTGTGTAAATTCTGCAATTCTCAGTACACTTATCTGGGAGCATTTGCAAATTGGAGGGTATTCTAAAGAATGTGACCAGGATGTTATATAAAGAGAATTAAATCCTGTCATGTGAGGAATGGTTGAGGGAAGTGGAGAAAAACTGTGGGAAGATGCCAACTTTAACATAAATACTAACAGATCTGAAGGGAGAACTAGACAACTGTACAATAATAGTAGGGGACTTTAATAACCCACTTTCAACAATGAGTAGAGCACCCAGACAGAACATCAACAGGGAAACACTGGACTTGGACCATACTTCAGACCAAATGAAACTAATAGATATAGAGCATTCCACTGAACAGAAGAATACACATTCTCTCAAGAGCACATGGAACATTCTCCATGATAGATCATATGATAAGTCACAAAAGAGGTCTTGGCAAATTTAAAAAGATTGAAATCATACCAAAGCCAGATAAGGACACTACAAGAAAAGAAAATTACAAGTCTATATCCTTTATGAACATAGATGCAAAAATCTTCAACTAAATACTACCAAACAGAATTCAGTGGCACATCACAAAGATCATAAACCATGATCAAGTTGGATTTATCCCTGGGATGCAATGATTGTTCAACATACGCAAATAAATCAATGCGATACACCACATAAACAGAATGAAGGCTAAAAATCACATGATCATCTTGATACATGCAGAAAAATCATTGACAAAATTCAACATTTTTTTCATGATAAAAACTCTCAACAAGTTAGTTGCAGAAGGACCGTACCTCAACATAATAAAGGCCATATATGACCCACAGCTAACATCATACTCAACAGTGAAAAGCTGAAAGTTTTCCTTTAAGATCAAGAACAGGACAAAGATGCCCACTCTCACCACTTCAATACCATATAATACTGGAAGTCCTACTCAAAGCAATTAGGCAAGAAAAAGAAATAAAAGACATCTAAATCAGAAAGGAAGAAGTCCAATTGCCTCTGTTTACAGATGACATAATCTTATATGCTGAAAACCCTAAAGGATCCACCACAAAATTATCAGCACTAATAAATGAATTCAGTGAAGTTGCAGGGTTCAAAACCAATATACAATAATCAGTTGCATTTCTATACACTAACAAGGAACTACTGAAAAGAGAAATTAAGGAAACAATCATTTATTGAGTAGCTTTGGGAGAAAAATATCTTCTACCAGCCCTGCTAGGGATTCTCAGGTTTGTCAGACTTTTCTATGGATATGCCTGTCCCACACTTCTTGTTTCTGCTTAGGGGGTGGTGATTCTTATGACCGTATGCTTTCTCTCATCCTGCAAAGCCAGGCCGAAGGCTGACAGTCTCCCATTTGCTTTCCCTAGGGTGGTGTTAACAGCTCTAGTTTGTGTGCTTTCTCCGAATCTTGCAGTCAAGCCAGCTTTCTGTGCATGCTCCCCAGACATCTGTAAAAGCTTGCACACCAACCCCTCGAGGGCAATGCACAGGGAGCCAGCTACAGTGTGGGTGTGTGAGTGAGGAGCACAGAGCATTGGGTGTGCCTGTGGGCCTGCTGGGCGATCCACAGGTTAGTCATCCCCAGTGTGGCTTGTGGGCAGGCTTCCTGATGAATTCTGCAAAGTGCTTAGTAGGATCTACATCCCTTTGATGCTCCTGAAGAAGAGACTTTGCTGTTCTCCCAGCCACCCCACTCCAGCTGTGCAGCAATCTCTTTATTCTGGATGGGATGAGAAAGAAGTGAGCCTCTCAGGCCTAGTCCTGCACAGCTTGGGCGGCTGGGTGCTCACCTACATGCTCACTTTCCCCATGCGGCAGAAACAGCAGGCTGGGAATCTCTCTCGGTACAGAACTGTGTTGCCGTGGGGGAGGGGAGATGCAGGTAAAAGGAAACTGGTCCTCTCATCCTCTTCAGTGTTTCCAATCTCAGATATTTTTGTCCCAACAGCATGCCGGAATTTGTCTCCTGGACTCCTGGACTTCCGCAAAGGTACTCTAGCCTGTGAGTGATTGTCAAAATAGGTGTTTTTCGGTGGGAAGACAGTAGAAAACTCCTATTCCATCATTTTGCTGTCACTCAAGGAACTGGAAGTTTAAAGTCTCGGTAATGGTCCTTCTTGAGTAGCAAAAATATTGACCTTTAAGATTGCATATGATGCTTTGGGACACTGATGTGACCCTTCTGACAGCAGAATAAAAAGCCCAGGAGCTCTTTTGCTCAGGGCTCCATGGATCTAACATTCTTCTTTGATGAGAGCCTAAGGCATTATTACATGTAAATGATGGAGCTGTTAAGAACCATGTTAAGGAATCTAACATTCCTATAGCAAAATTTTATAACATACTATATCCAAAAAGCAATCACTAAACAGCATCACAGAATGAAATCTAATTAAATTATAGCTATATATTTAGACACATACATAGAAATAATAAGAGAAAAATGTATAGCTTGTTCACAGTTCTCACTCCAGAAGAATTGGGGTTATTTTCCTTTTTTGTAGACTTTTCATTGGCTATATGTAGAGTAATTAATATGTATTACTTTGGTAATCAGAAAAAAATTATGTTATTTCACAAATATAATTAAATAATAAACAATGAATGCCATAAAATTAATTTCTTACGGAAGTTCTTAATTAGCTTTTCAACACTTTTTTCAACAATATGCTGGAAAATTCCCACTGGATCTAATAAGAATGATAAAGGCCTGTGGGGGAGGGGAAGAACTGATTCATTTTCTATTTTTAATAATGGTGTCATGGATAATTTCTAATTTCTATTATAAAACTAACATACATTGAATTTATCCAGGAATATAATTCATATATATGAGTTTAAATACATAAAACTAAAATTCTAATTTTAAACACATAAATAATTCAGGACAAACTAATTCAGGACACTTCATTTAAATCCTTAAGATTAAACCTCTTAATTTAAAAAAAGAAAATATATTATTCCATTAAAATATCATCTTGGAAAATGCAACATAGTTCCCACAATGAGAAACATAACAGACTGGTAATCTGGATCTGCTAAGTATCTTACTGTGAATTAGATAAGTCAGATTTATCTCTATATCCTATATCTGGAAATGACCAGAAATGTATATAGATAATACATATATTTCTACAGAGCAGCCCTCTAAAACACATCACCACTTCAAAGTTTGTTTCCTGAGCAAGACCTATTTTCCTCAGGTATAAAATGAGGGAGCTGGAATAAATGATCTACAATGACCCTTTAACAGGGCAATTGTCACCCTACAGACACACCAGCTCCATGAAGGAACCTGTATTAATATAAAGTCACCCCTATCTTCTACAGTTTCAAAATACTTTTTTTTATTATGTAAATCACCATACATTACATCATTAGTTTTTGATGCAGTGTTCCATGATTCATTGTTTGCGTATAACACCCAGGGCTCCATGCAGTACGTGCCCTCTTTAATACCCATCACCGGGCTAACCCATCCCCCCACTCTCCTCCCCTCTAGAACCCTCAGTTTGTTTCTCAGAGTCCATAGTCTCTCATGGTTCGTCTCCCCACACATTTGTCCCCATGAAGGAATACCCTTTACCAATCTAACCCAATGACCATATTGAAATGTCCCTGCAATTTTAAAGCATACCAGCCTCATCCATAGGAATACCTCCTGCTCCAGAGACTGTAATTCCCTTGAAAGTATCTCCAAAAAGAATCTCCTGCCATTTGCAATCTCACCAACACTTGAAAGGGTTTCTCATATACCATTCCCTTAAGGTGCCACCTATACATCCAGATGTACTAATTCACATCATCCTTTTACACTTTAGTTTTATAGGAAAATTTATACAGAGACTTTATTTGCAAATAAAGGATTACATTCTGCTTTTCAGAAGTATTTAAATTGCACCATTTACCACTTTCCATAATGTTATCAAAATATGCTATGTTTGGTTTGATTTCTGCAAAGCAAAAATAAAACTGAAATCCTCAAAAATACAGTATAAGTAATTTAAATCACATTAAAGTTCCTTGTTACATCTAAGTGAATACTATCATCATTAATCCTATAATATAATTGTGACACCAATAAAATTAACATCTTTCCATTTAAAATGTTCCCCAGAACAAGAGGTCAATTCTTCGGAGTATATTTTATTAATTATTTTAAAAATTAAATTAGAATATCTAACACTGCATTTCATAATCACATTATCATTTAGTGAATTCATTATGATTAATATCACAACTATGACTATCAAGGGAACTAATAAATGACTACTTCTTTAGCATTTTAGCAATGAAAACTAAAATGTACAGTTTTATCCCTTTTGCGTGTGATTTTTCTCTTTAGCTCATTCCAATAAATGAAGTCTTTAATCTACCACTATTTGACATATAATCTAATTTGGGTAATATATTTCTTTTTCTTTATCACATAATTCTTACTACCTCATTATTTCTTAAATTATATCATCAAATGTAATCAATTTATTAAAAGAGTTAAGTGTTACTGTAATGGTAGTTGTTGCACTATTGAATGTTTTTCTAATGGTTATGTAAAACATCTCTTGATTGCTAAACATTAATTTTAGTAGGCATGTAAATTCTTTTATTCTAATAATTTCAAAGTTCCTATAATGAAGGGTCCCTGCCTGCCTAGATCTGAGGGGCACAACAGTGACAATAACTTTGTGGCTAGGGACACCAGGTCTAATTTGCCAGGGCTTTTGGGACAATTCCTCAACTTCACCCAGAAACTGTTGTAGTGTGGAGCCTAAACAGACTCCACGGAGAAGCCATAACATCCAGAAGGACTGGCCAGATAAGGCCAGGTTAAACAAAGAAGGGTGATGCAGGTTTAATGGTACCAACAAGTCTCTGGCAAATGTTGGAGCCAGGACTGCCTTGGTCTCTAGCTATCAGTAAGGCAGGTGCCAGACAGTAAATACTGCAAAATAAGGCTTGAAGTCAAGTCCTCAATACTGCTTTCCAGACTTTATGAAAATGTTAGTCTAAGGTTAAATGTCTTGTTCTGCTACCTAACTTTACTGTTTGATGACAGTCTTGTCTTGCTCTTTGTGTTTAATTCCTCAGGATCTGGCCAGTGACAATGAAACAGTGTTACCTCAGCCATCATCACTGGCCAGATAGTCCAGATTCAACTATAAGCAAGTCAGATGCCATTGCAATAGCCACCATTACAGCGAAAATCTCTTTCAGCCAAAATTCAAATCTCTAAAGCCTACGTATTTCAAAAGATCTGGGTAAAAGCAGTTCTAACATTGATCAAATGCTAGCTATGTGGTAGAAAAAAGATGTACTGCCCAGATCGCCCTTCAAGGAAAGACATGATGCCCACCTACAAGGAGTATGGTCAGCACACAGCCTCTAGCTGTCAGCTCCTTCAAGGTCTGCCTCAGCTGCAGAGAGCTGCCTCACCTGAAGTAATGCCCACAGCAGTCTACACCTGGTGCCTGAGCAGATACAAAGGCAATACTCTCTTCAAAGTTCCCAGTATGACTGGATGAGATTTTGTTGAGACTTCATTGAAGTTCAATTTCTTCCTCTGCAGAATCCTGCTCTTTCTCCTTTCCTCTTATAGCTACTGATCCTCAATAAATATCTTGTACCCCAAACCCTCAATTGCAGAGTATGTTTTTGGAGATCTCAAACTGCAGCAATGTATCGTGTGTGTGTGTGTGTGCACATGGGTGCGTGTGTGCATGTGTGCGTGTGTGTGCATGCGCATGTGTGTACCTACACACACATATATACATATATATGTATCTATGTATACACACACATGCATATACTGTAAATCCCAAATTCTGCTTCTAGCATTAAGGCAGACTAAACTCCCCTCCATTGTGAAACAATTAAAAATAGCATAAGACCTATTTTTTAAAGCTTTCAAATGTATCACCAATCAGGAAAATCCTCAGAAACCATCAATGAAGAGAAAGTCTAGGTCTTGCTATAGATAGTCCAATAAAAAATTTGGTATAAACTCCTGAAGGACCTAGGAAAGAAGGTCTGATTCAGCAAAGAAATATAGAACTAGTCAAGTCCTATGTGAAGATATTAGAAAATAGGGAAAGACAGTGTGATAGTTTGTGTAACTGTTCACCAAATGTTCTTGATGTTTCTCCTTTAGTCTTTCTCACTTGAAAGGATTTATGCCTATCCTATTGAATTCAGGAGAGGCCATGTGACCTACTTTGGCTAGTGAAATATGGAAGTGATAGGTGTCTTTTCTGGGCAAAAGGTTTAAGAGAATGGTTCACTCTGCCTCCTTTCTCTCCACAATGATGATTAGCAGTATTACAGAAAGAGGATACTCCACCAGCCTATTTCCTAGAGCAAAGAAGACACAGTCAAAAGATGTAGCCAACCCAAATTGAGTGAAAAATGAGCCTTTATAATTATATGCACTGAGATTTTGGAGCCATTTGTTACTAAAGCATAACTCTGTCAATCCTAAAAAAAAGAAATTTAATTTTATTCAGCATCTATTGTAGATATTATATTGTATGAGCTTCAAGTCAACCCTGTTAGGCAGATCATTATTCCATGTGGTGATTTAGTTTGCAAACAAAAGAAACCAAGTCTGCTAATGGAAGCAGAAAAAAACACTTTATTAAAGATATATCAGATAGCTCTCAGAATCCATGAGAAGAACAAAGAAACAGGTGCAAAGAATGGCTGGGAATACCCAAAGGGAAGAAGGGAATCACACAAGAGAATCAGTCTTCTTAAGACCCTAATGCAGTCATTATCACTACTGAACAATTTCTGCCACACCACTGGACTCTAGCCTCTGCCATGAACACTGCAAATAAGCTTTGAATTTCTCTACACTTTAGTATTACACCCTGAAGAGTCAAAACTCCTGAGCAAAGCAGTCCAGATCACTAAACTTATGTCCCAGGTCTATGCCAACAAGTTGGCCAATAAGAATATGTCTTCCATTTTCAGTTTCCTAGTGGGAAGTGGGGCCCTGCCTCATATTTCTCTTTGTATTACCCCAAAAAAGGGTATTTAGATACTAGGAAGACAAAAGTGACAGATGTAAATATTATTTCCAGAACACACTTAAGAATACTGATATTTGGAGAACTTAAGTGAGCAAGATCACACACCAATAAGGACTTGCGTCAGTTAGAATGTTTTCAGCTGCAAATAACCAAAATCACCAACTCAAACAATAAGGCATTTATTATCTCATACAAGAGGTATTCCAAGTGAGAGTAAGGCTTCTGGATTGGCTGGATCAATTCCTTAATGATGCAATTAGTTCTTGTAATTTCTTAGCCCACTTGTCCACAATATCAGCTTCATATCAATACTAGTATCCCTTATAAGATGGCTTCAGGAGCAATTAGTTCTAAACACTTTTGTTCATTCTCTATGGGAGAAATTCTATTAGCCCCTCATCCCTTGTTTCTGACTGGGCTAACTAACATTGTATGCTTATCCCTGGACCAGTAACCACCACCAGGAGATGGCCATGTGTTGATTAGCTTAAGCCTAGCTTCCTGAAATAATTGCTAGCAAAAGGACAGCATTACCGTGATTGATTGGCTTATCATCTACTCTGAAGCTGGAGATGAGGACACCTTTTTGAATCATATAAGCTTCATGTAGGAAGGAAAATGCCTGAAGAAAATTGGGGCTGTGTTATGAAGAGAGAAGGGGGAAATAGGTGCTCTGTAGGCAACCAATATCCATGCTCTACCCACTTCTAATATATACATTTTCATAAGTGCTCACACCTACATGAAATGACTTTGACCATCCCCAAAGAGAGGCTGCCCAAAGTCTAATCTGGTTACTGCACTCAGATCTCTAGGTGATGCATCAGTGACTCAGAGTGAAGTGATATCATATACCTATCTGAAACACACTGGCATATCAAGATGGAGGAAGAATAGGAAAGCTGCATTAAAACAAATTATTATTGGAAAACAAGAATGAGGGAAAATAAAGCAGTAACCGTCCCACACAATGTATCATGTCTTGCTAGTCAGGAATAGAGAGGATGCTCTGTACTCGAAGAAAGATAATTGAATTCCCTAATCAGCCAAGCTGGCTGCCCCTGGATCTGTTCTCAGAGAAAATCTCCCTCATCAGTTTTCCTCCAAAGTAAAATCTGTGATGAGCATTTACCAGATATTTTTCCTCACAGGGGATTGCACTGCCTTAGTAGTCTACTTCGTACTGCTGCAAGCATAGAAACTTAGGGATTGAGGTTCTTGGCTACAATTTCTGTTTCTTTGGCAGTATAACACACTTATAAATTCAATAAACTCTCAGCCTATTTACCTTTAATCAGTTCTACCAGCTAGGAACCCCAGCCAGAGATCTTGTCAAGCCATAGCCTTTGAGTCTGAGAATATTGTTTCACTTCCTAGAGCTTTTAAGTGGCCACATTGAGCTTAACTATTATAGGACATTCATGAAGGCAGCAGAAACAGCTAAAACACTCAAATATCCTAAAATTTCCTCTAATAATACATTCTAAGCATGAACATAGTTTGAATCCCAAAGCAAAGCATATGGTAGCTTAATAAAATGCTGTGTAATTACACAGTATGTGTCAACAACTTACTACTAGTTCACTGACTTAATGATACTTATTGAACACCTAGTGTCTAAATCAGCTATTGCTGCAATAACGCTGCATAACAAACAACCATAATATCTCAGAGACAGACAAAAACATTAATTTCCTCACACACAGGTCTGCACATCAGCTGTGGCAGAATTGAGTCAGGCTGCAGATTGAGTTGAAGCCAGCTTCACGATATTTCTCATACCCAGTATGCATGCTGAAGGGACAGCAGGGACCCGGGGCATGTTCTTCTCGTGGAAATGGCAGTAGACAAGAAGACAAAACCCAACTTTGAAAATAACATTTTAAACCTGTCTTCACATTATATCTGTAATCATCTCATTGAACAAAGAGAGTAAATGGCCAAGACCAAAGAAATGGGGTGGATAAGTATAATCCACCTATCTATCACAAGGCCACGGTGAGGACATGGATGTATAATACTACAAGTGACTGAATAATTAGGGCCACTAATTTAATCTACCACCACATCTGCTACATCAAGGATTGTTACAAGCACTAAGGATACAGCAGTGCTCAAAACAGACAAACCCACTGCACTTCTGGATTGTAAATTGCCATTGTGGGGGGACATAAAAACAATGAGCACAATCAAAAGAGAATTTATAAAACGTTATACAATGCTAAAAATGTTAATGGTAGAATCTCAGTGGTGGATGGGAGTTTGCTCTAAATTCCTTTCAATTATGCTGTATGTTTGAAAATGATCAGAGTGAAAGGTTGGAAAAAGCAAAGCAGGTTAAAGGGTTTAGAGAGTGGTATATATTTGTGATATCTTGGATAGGTTGGATTAGTGAAGCATTTATGAGGAGCTAACATTTGAACAGAGACTGACTCATGTGAAGGGTCAATGTGAATGGAAATATGAGAGAAAATCTTTCCAGGAAAAGGGAACAGCACATTGAAAGGGCTTTAAGATCAGAGATGACTTGGTGTGTTTTAGGAGCAGCAAGAAAGCCAGCATGGCTTAAAAGTGTGGTAGTGGATGATGTTAGAGTGATAGGTAACAACCTGATCACATGTCCTTGTGGCCATGATAAGGACTTTGCATTTTATTTTAAATATAATGGGGAGTATTACAATGTTTTCATGTAAAAAGATAGTGAGCATATGTGAACATGTATTAACTTCATTTAGAAGGGAACCAATAGGCAAGAAAGAAGAGCTATTTCAAAGATTACTTGACAAATAAGGATTTATTTAGTCAAGCAGAAAAGAAATGCCTAAATAAGAATACAATGTTAGATATATGGTTTGCCTATCTTTCTATAAGGAAGCAAAATCATAACAGTTTTGGGGTTAATATTCCCACCAGGCTACACAATCCTAACAATTTACCAATTTCTACAGTTTGACCTTGAATCTGGCAGGACTCTAAACTGATTTCAACATTAACAGTTGCGGATGATTTATTAGTGAAATAAACTGTGACAACAAGGCTACACTCAAACAAAAATGTGTGTCAGATAAGAATCAAGCAGGCTTTGGGCGCCTGGGTGGCTCAGTCGTTAAGCGTCTGCCTTCGGCTCAGGTCATGGTCCCAGGGTCCTGGGATCGAGCCCCGCATCAGGCTCCCTGCTCCGCGGGAAGCCTGCTTCTCCCTCTCCCACTCCCCCTGCTTGTGTTCCCTCTCTCGCTGTGTCTCTCTCTGTCAAATAAATAAAATCTTAAAAAAAATAAAAATTAAAAAAAAATAAAGAATCAAGCAGGCTTCTTAGAACAATGCTTCAGCATAATATCAATATATCGAACAATTAACAGTGTGTGATTTTCCAATTTGGGTTAAACTCTCATTCAGAAAAGACGTTGGAGGGAGCAGAATGTTGACATTATGACTTCTATTTTAAAAAGACTTCTCTTGGACACCTGAGTGGCTCAGTTGGTTAAGTGTCTCCCTTCAGCTCAGGTCATGATCCCAAGGTTCTGGGATCGAGTCCCACATCGGGCTCCCTACTCCGCAGAGGGCCTGCTTCTCCCTCTGCCTGCTGCTCCCCCTGCTTGTGTGCTCTCTGTCTCTCTGTCTCTCTCTCTCTCTGGCAAATAAATAAATATATATATATATTTTTTAAAAAGACTTCTCTTTCTGTTGTGTGGTGAAGAGACTGCAGGATACAACAACCAAAGTAGGAGGACCACTTAGGAGCCCAATACAGTAGTCCTGATGAGAGGTGATGGGGTCTTGGATGAAGACAGGGTCAGTGCAGATGAAAAAAAGTACAGGGATTCATAATATAATTCTGATGTTTATGTTTCAGGTATTGCTGATATGTGCCTATATCAACATATGCCCTTTTAAGACTACAACCATTATTAGTAGTTTACAGGCTTATCAATGTGGGGAGGGAGCCAGCTCCAAAGTACATCCCTTCCCTGATTTGTTCAAAAACTTTCCTGGTAACTTATCTCCCCATTTATGTGATATCAATACCAGCACCTCATTTTATTTGTTAGATAGTTAAAGCCCTCAGGGATAACGAAAAGTAATGTCTTCTTCCACCCAATAATGTTGAGAAACACACTTTAATCATATCACTCCAGCAATTCTCCCTTCTCTCCCTATCATCACACTTCCCACTCTCCTGGACCAGTATCATCAGATACAAATATACTATTATTTCTACCACCTTAAGTAAACATTTCTCTTGGCCCCACTTCCTTGTTCAGCTTCATGGCCATTTCTCTTCTCGGTACAGCAAAACTCCTAGAAAGATTTGCCTATACTCTGTTTCTATTTCCTCTTTAACCCAAATAAATATTACACTCCTACCACTCCAATATGGAGTGTCATAAATGAATGAATTGAATTGCTCTGAATTGAAATTAATTAGAACTCACTATTTCTGAGGCCTCATCTTATTAGACTTAGCAACATTTGACAACATTGATCATACCTTCCTCCTTGATACACTTTCTTCATGTAATACCACAAACTTAGATTTATTCCCACCTCTTTGGCCACTCCTTCTCAGTCCCCTTCTCATATTCTACATTCTCTCTCAGGCTTTTAAATGGTAAAATGTGTCCCATTGCCTTTGAAGAGTCTATGTACACTCATATCTTTGGTATTCTCTGTCTTCTGGCTTAAATGCCATCCATATGGTGATGAGTCCAAAATTTATGTCTCAAACATAGATCACTCCCCTGACAGCTTAACTGAAATGTCTAATAGTAACAATAAACAATAGTAATGATGATGATGATAATAGTAAAAACTAATGCTTATATAGTATTATTTTCCAGACCTTATTCTAAGCACTTTTTCATATATTAACTCACCTTAATCCTCACAACAACCCTATGAAGTATGTACTATTATCACCCCCATTCTAAGAGGAGGAAACAGAGACATAAAGACAGAATAAGTAATCTGCTCAGGGGCACACAGCTGCTGAGTGGTGGAGTGAGAATTTGAACTCAGGTAGTTTGGCTACAGAATTTGTGTTCTGAACCACATTTCATCACTGCCAGCAATTAATAGGTAAGTCAAACTTATCATGTCCCAAGCTGAGCTCTTGTTCCCCATCACCACCACCACCAAACTTGTTCTTCCAGAGTTCTTCCCATATCAGGGAATAGTAAATCCAGTTGCTTAGGGCAAAAATACTGGAGTTGTCTTCAACTCCCAAACACCTCACACAACCCATATCTGGTTCAACAATTCCTGTTGGCTCTAATGTCAAAATACATTAGAATCTGACACCTCCACAATCTCCATTGCTACTATTCTGGTCCAAAACACCATTATCTTTCATGTGGAACAGTGCAATCATGTCATCACTTGGCTCCTTGCTTCCATATTTGCCCCCCTTGCTTCAAACTCTGCAATGGATTCCCATATCACTCACAGTAAGAGCTAGAGTCCTTATAATGGCCTATAAGGTTCTTCATAAGCTTCCTTATATCTTTTGAACTCACCTCATACTACTCTCTGGTTCACTCATTCTGGTCCAGCTATACTGGTCTCCTAGCTATTCCTGGAAAACATCAGGTTTGCTTCTGCTTCAGGGCCTCTGCAATTGTCTTCCATCTGCCTAGGATGCCCTTCTTCAGATGTCTTCATGGTTCATTCCTTCACTTCCTTCAGAACTTTACTCAAACATCACTTTCTTAGTGAGGTTTCCTTTGCCACCCTACATCATTTAAACCCTTCTCAACCAATGTACAATCCCTCCTACATGGTTTATTTTTTTTAGATTTTACTTATTTATCTTGTTTATTGTCTATATCCTCCCACTAGAAATCTGTTTGCTTTCTTTGCTGCTATAACCTCTGTGTCCAGATTAGTGCTTAGCACGTAGTTTCATTCAATAAATATTTGTTGAAAAAATAATGAAGCCAAACAACTAATTTTTAACTGTGGGAATTTCTGGCATAAAAACAGGTAAGGTGGGGTTTCCCCTGGTTAAGGAGTAAGTGGTACCTGAGATCTCTTTCTCTTAGAGAAAGATTCTTCTCTCATTTCAGATTTGTTAAGTTGCACTCCTATAGACACTTGCTAACCTGGGACTAAACTTGAGGCAGATTGATGGCTCCTACAAGCTAGATATGACTTACATAGAGCTAAGATGAATATCAAGCTGATACTTAAAAGCTTTGCAAAATTTGTTTATAAAGACTTTCCCAGCAATATTCCTGTAGCTCCTACATTGGAATATCAGAGGCCTCAAATACTTGTACTCTGCTGTCATCTTCTTAAACTCAGTTGACTAGGAGACAATGCACTCTAAGCAGAAGCTCCTTTCTTTCAAAGTTTCTAAATCTCTGAATTGTAAAATTAACTGGAGGAAAAAAATCCTCATTAAACCTTAATTGTTAAGTTTATTGAGTACTGATTAAAAATAGGAACTAAAAAATATCCAACCTTTAATCCCTTAATTCTAAGATTTCCAGCTGAACCCCTTTCTGGTACTAGAGCTGCATGTATATGGAAATTTTATATTATTTTTATTTATTTTAAATGCAGAAAGATTTTTTTAATAGGATTCATATGTTCAAGGATGTATGAAATATTAATTCAAAAATAAACATCACTAGATTAAAAAAAGGACATGTCAGGTAAAAAGAAAAGCTCTTGCAAATATATATATATTTATATATTAAATATATATATTTATGTATATTTTTATATATTATATAAACTCATATATGTGTCTTTGCACACATCTTCATAAGTCATTTGTTTAATAGTACTCACCTTAATGGGAGCATTCAAATATTACATTTGCCTCCAATATCAGGGGAATTCAGTTACACTTTTAAAATAAATATATGTCAAAGAGCACCCAGTTTAGGTAGAAGCTGGCATCAAAGAAAATCTGTTGCAATTTTAAGACCAGTGCCTCTGAGCATTTTATAGAATCTCTTTATTAAGGCACTCCTTTGCCCTGTTATTTGAGCCTGTCATTTCGGTCTTACCTTGAGGACGCATAATGGCCCAGAAACCACTTTGTGATTATCACACAGTGACTGCTATGAAAGAGTGAGTGAGGTATTTTTTTCTGAACTCTAAGGTTATTAGCCTTAGACAGCTCAAGTACACAGTAACTGCTGATCCATTTAGTGAAGTATGAAGGGAAATGAAACCTGTGGTCTCTGGGAGATTCTGATTCTCCATTAGCAAAAGTAAGTTTCTAGCAAAAGTAAGTTTTATTAAGTCTAGATTTGTTTCATCAATTGGGGACTAGTGGTGGGCTGCAGAGTTGCTTCTAAGGAGTATTCTGATTGGTTACTGATTTCAAAGTAAATGGAGAGAACCAAGGGAATAACTGCACTCCAGGAACTTTTATCTCCATCTACATGACCTTGGGTAAATTGGATATATTTTCAGGCATATATAGATTTGTATTATCCTAACCCAAGAGCATCTAACCCAAACCCACATGGTACAGAAGAACAAAAATGAGGCCCAGAGAAGTTAACTGACTTACCCAGTTAGTGAGATACACAACTATGATAGAACCTACATCTCCAGATTCCCAGTCTAGTCTTCCCATCAGCCAATTTACCAAAGATGTCTTGAACACCAATGATATGAGGCAATGTGTTACGCATATGGAGGGATACAAAAATGACCATGATGTTTCCTGCCTTCTAGATGTTTCCTAAAATGTGTCCTAATAATACCACCTTACTCGGAGATTACATTAAATATCCAGGTTGAAAAACATGCAAAGAAAAGAGGTTGAGATTATATCAAAATGCTTCTGGGAGTTCAAGTTCAAAGCCATCCACCCCCACCCTCCTAAACACACAGACACAATCAGGTTTTTATTTTAAATAAAAAGATATAACTGGATTTAAAAAATAAAACTGAAACAGAAATATGGAGTGAGTGTATTTATTTGCTAGGGCTGCCATAACAAAGTATAACAGACTGGGTGGCTTAAACAACAGAAATTTATTTTCTCACAGTTCTGGAGACTAGAAACCTAAGATCAAGGGATTGATAGGGTTAGTTTCTTCTGAAGGCATCTCTTCTTGGCTTATAAATGTCTATCATCTCTTTGTCTTCACATGGTCTTCCCTAGGTGCCTGTCTCTGTCTTAATCTCCTCTCCTTATGAAGATGTCAGGCATATTGGATTAAGCCCCACCTCTATTACCTTATTTTACCCTGATCATTTTTTTAAAGGCAATATCCCCACATATATTCATATTCTGAGATATCAGGGGCTAGGACTTCACCATATGAATTTGGTAGTAGGAGGTGAGGAGAAACACAATTAAGCCCCATAACAATGAATAAGTGGGGCTGAAGTTACAGGACAGAAAAAGAAGAGACTCGTTTGGCTCCTCTGAGGTGAAAGAAACCAAAACACCCTACACATGAGGGAGGATCAAAACTAGATCATTGGTTGAAGCTGGAGCTGGGAGAGTTCTCTTGCTCTTAGAAAGGAGGATGTAAAAAATTATACCTGGTACCCACCAAAGAACACAGATTCTTTTTGTATTGAGAAGAACAATTAAGTTTTAAACAATAACAAGGATAATAGGAGGTGGAGATTCAATGGACTGTTGAACATTCTAAGATCTTTTTCTTGCATTGTAGGAAGCTGGGGATGTTGAATGACTTTAGAATTTGTAGAAAAACTATATAAGTTACTGTGGGTGCTAAAAATTTAAAAATAACCACAGAAATATAGACATATAAGCTATAGTTTCTAAAACAGAATAAAAATAAAAGTGAAGAAAAAAGCTTTATCCTCCAACATAAATAAGAAAAGTAGAAAAGATCAAATAAAAAGTATGGTAAACTAAATAAAATAAAATCATACAAATAAGTCCAAATATACAAAAATAATGGCAATGAATGTTGATTAAACTCACCTGCCTGGCAAGAAAGATAATTATATTAGAATCTAAAAGTCCAGCTATTTACTGCTTATAAGAAATGTACTTAAAAGCAAAACAGAAATAATTAGTGATATAAAAAGATATGCTAGACAAATACTAACCAAATCAAATTGATATACCAATAATAATATCAGAATATATTTTACTTAAAGCATGAAAGATTGACAGATATAAAGACGTACACCTCAACATGGTAAAAATCATTATCCACCTAGACTGAACCTATAGGAACTGGACAGCATAGTCTGAAAATACAGGAAGCAAAATTTGATGAAAGCACAAAGAGAAATCAATAGGGTAGATTTTTAACACAAATTCTCCTCAAAGCTGAAAAATACAAAAATAAAATGACAAAACTTATTTCAATAATTCTGTTATGCATATGTGTACGTGTGTGTGTACGTATGTAGAAAGAAATAGAAGAAGAGGACCAAGAAAGAGAGATAAGAGAGAGATTTTTTACATGCACACTATTAACATTTACAAAAATTGACTAAGTGCTAGGTCAGGGTTTGCAAATTTTTCTGCAAAGAGCTATCTAGTAAACATTTTAGGCTTTATGGGTTATAAGTTCTCCTTCACAAGTACTCAACTCTGCCATCATAATACAAAATTCCTAATACACCATATCTAAATGAATGAGTATAATTGTGTGCAAAAGATCTTTACTTACAAAAACAAGCAGCCAGATGCATTTACTGTACAGGCCTTAATTTGTCAGCTTAACCCCTGCTTCAGGTCATGAAGAAAATTTCAAAAAATTTTTAAAAATTGATGTCTTACAGATCTCATTGCCACAAAAAAGAAAAATGTAACTAAAGCAGAAATTGAAAATTAAAAGAATATTTTAAAAGTTTGGGAGATAGGAAACTTGCTCTCACGTCACTCATGTATTAGGAAAAAAAACATGATATTGGAATTTACAAAACATTTAGAATTGAATAACAAAAATCTGCACATAAAATCATGTAGATCTCTGCTTTATGTTACAATAAGGAAGGATTCAAAGAGGTTCTGAAAAGATTAATAAATTTGATACATCTTTAATAAAATTAAAATAAAAAGAAGAGAATACACAAATTTCCAATGTCAGGGAAGAAAGAGGAGAGTACTACAAGTCCTGCTGGCAGTAAATTGATAATAAAGGAATATAAAACCAATTTATGCCAATAAATTTGAAGACAGATGAAATAGACAAATTACTTGAAATATCCAACTTATGAAATTTTACATAAGAAGGAATTGAGAGATATAGTCTCAAATCTGTTAAAAATTGAATTTATAAATAAACAATATATGTGTAATTTTAAAAAATACCCCCCCACACCACACACACACACTCCCAGGCTCTGATGTCTTCCCTGGTGAATTTAATCATTTAAAGAAGAAATAATGCTGGGGAGCCTGGCTGGCTCAGGCAGTAGAGCCTGTGACTCTTGATCTTGGGATTGTGGATTTGAGCTCCATGTTGGGTATAGAGATTACTTAAAAATAAAATCTTTAAAAAAAAAAAAGAAATAATGCCAAATTTACACAAATTATTTCAAAAATAGAGGAGGAAAGAATATTTATCAACTTATTTTAGAAGATCAGCATATCTCTGATATCAAAATCTGTCAAGAATATTACCAGAAAAGAAAGCTATGGATCAATATCCCTCATGAATACATGCACAAACATTGACATAGGATACAAAGCAATATCAGCAAAAGGAAAAGTCACATAGGGCAAAGTTCAGAGAAAACCAGGCACAAGCTTCCAAGAGTTCTCTGGAAATTAAACACAAAATATGTGTAACTCCTGGAGAGTTGTAACAAAGTATGTGAAATGCTGTCTCATTAGAGACTTATTGATATGGTTTTTTATTGGGGACTGATCATGTAGGTACCTTCTGCCTAGCACATATCAAAATTCCAGAGTCCAAAAAGGAAAGCAGACATTCAGCATAACTACGTTATTTGTACAAGCAGTTTAAGCACAGTGAGCCACTTTTATCAGTTAAAGAGAGCCTTCCCAAAATCTAAGTTCCTGAACACCAGCCAGTGGCCACCCATGCAAGCAAGGCTTCCTAATGACAGTAGTCTCCAGACTGCAATGTTAACTCTTTTCTGAACAGTGACCAAATGAGATTTATCCAAGGAATAAAAAGTTGATTTAACAATTAAAAATTAACCACTGTAATTCACCATGTTAACAAAATAAACAACAACAACAAAAAACCCATATGATCATTTGGATTCAGTAAAAGTATTTGACAAAATTCAACACTCATTCATGATTTTAAAAACTCTTAATAAACTGGACAAAGATGGAAATCTCCTCATCCCAATAAAAGGAATCTATACAAACCTAGGGCTAATGTCATACTTAATTGTGAAATATTGAACATTTTTTCTATAAAGCTTCCAAAAAGGAGTTTTATTGTAGGTCCTAGCAAGCCAATGAAATAAAGCAAGAAAATTAAATAAAGGTTTACATTTGGAAATAGAAGTAAAACTTTGTTAGCAGACAATATGGTGGTTTACATTAAAAAAATTCTGATTCATCTACAAGCAACTAGTAAAATTAATAAGTGAATTAGCAAATTTACAGAACACAAAGTCAGCATAAGAACTGTAGTTGCTAATCTACTAGCAACCAAAATTTCAAAATAAACTTTTAAAATACCATTTCCAGTAGCATTCAAAAGCAGAAAATACCAAGGAATAAATTTAATAAAAAATGTGTAAAACCTCTACACTGAGAACTATAAAGCACTGAGAGACGTGACATCAGCGAGATGGAAGAAGATCCCCTCCTCATATCCCCCCTCAGCAATGATAATTTGCTAACCATCAATGAACAGAAGTGCCTTTGTGGGAGTTCTGGGATTCAGACAGATTGTGAAACCCCAGTGGAGTCCAAGACCAAGGAGGGCCATTTTGAGAAGGCAGGCTCATTACCATGTGGTAGGCTCATTGACTATGGTCATGAAAACAGACTTATCCCCTTGTGGACTCAGCCAGAATTTCATTTGGCCTTGATCCGGCCACCAGCATCATCTGCCAGGGAACCCCAGAGGAGTCATGACTGCCCATACCTTGAATAACAAGCTTGCTGATCTCAGTCCAACAGCAGATCCTGAAATGGCCCTGTAACAGCTCCAGCCCCTCTCAGCCATGGTCCTGAAATATTCCTGTCAACCCAGGGTACCGGCAGGATAGATGCTCCTCTGTGCCCTCAGTCTGACTACAAATCCTGAAACAGCCCTGTGATTTGTCTCCAGCCCAGCTCAGCTCAGCTGCAGGCCAGAAGACATCTTGTCTGCCCAGAAACCTGGCAGGATACAAACTAGTCCAAGCCCCCAGAAGTAAGCCTACAGAGCTTGGTTTCCATTTTGAACTCTGATGCAGCCCTGTGTTTGCAGGAAGCATCAAAATGTTTTCAAACTATATTACAAAGCCATAGGAATCAAAACAATATTACAAAGCCATAGGAATCAAAACAATATGGTACTGGCATAAAATCAGACACATAAACCAATGACCCAGAATAGAGAGCCAAAAAATAAACCCATGTATGTATGGTCGACCAACTGCCTTTGATAAGAGCACCAAGAATATACAGTAGGGAAAGGATAGTTTCTTCAATAAATGATACTGGGGAAAATGGATATCCATATGCATAAGAATAAATTGGACTCTTTCAATTTATAAAAATCAGCTTAAAATAGATTAGACACTTAAATCTGAGACCTAAAACAATAAAACTCCTAGAAAAAAAGCACATAGGAATAAAGCTCTGTAGCATTGGTCTTGGCAATAATTTTTTGGATATGACATTGAAAGCACAACCATCAAAAAGAAAAATAAACAAATGTGACTACACCAAACTAAAAAGTCTCTGCACAGCAAAGGAAACAACCAATAAAATGAAAGGGCAAACTATAGGATGGGAAAAAAAATATTTGCAAATCATGTCTCTGATAGGGGTTGATAGCCAAAAAATATCAGAAACTCATACAACTCAATAGCAAAATAATCATCATCTAATTTTTAAAAATGGCAAAGGACCTAAATAGATATTTTTCCAAAGAAGACATGCCAATGGGTAATGGGTACATGAGAAGGTGCTCAACATAAGAGAAATGCAAATCAAAACCACCTCACACCTGGCTTTTTAGGACTCTAACAATTTTATTTGCTCTTAAGTCTACTTTATGTGTTATTGATATAGCCACTCCTGCTTTGATTCCTGATTATATGCTAATTCTTTTCCACTCTTTTATTTTCAACATATGCATGTGGTTAAATTTGAGTTGAGTTTCTTGTGAACAGCATACAGCTGGGTTGTATTTTTTAAATCTATTCTGCCAATCTCTGCCTTTCAATTAGTGTATTTAAAATATTTACCTTTAAGATAATTATGAATATCATTGGGCTTAAAACTGTCATTTTATTATTTGGTTTCCATTCGTTTCCTCTGTCTTGTTTTCTATTTGTTTTATCTTTACTTGTAGGCTACTTCAACATTTTCTAGGAGTCCATTGTGAATTATTTATAATGTCTTGGAATTTATGACTTTTTATAGTTTACTTAGTGGTTGCTCTGGGTAGTACAATATTATTTTGTGACTTATCACAGACTACTTGGTGTCAATGTTTTACCACTTCAAGTGAAACATGGAAACCTTGCTTCCATTTAGATCCATTTACCCTTCATACTTTTAAATATCATCATCATGAGTACCAAATGGTGTTATAATTCTTGTTTTGATCATCACATATGATTTAGAAAACTCATTAGGAGAAAGATAGTCTATTGTATTTACCCATATGTCTGCTTATTCTGTTGTTCTTCCTGATGCTGTGATTATTTTATCATTTTCTTTCTGATTAAATAACTTTCTTTAGCTATTCTTTAAGGTTAGTTCTGCTAGCAACAAATTATTCTAGTTTCCTTTTATCTGATAATGTCCACTTTTCCCTTTTATTTCTAAAGAACAGTTTCTCCAATGTAGAATTTGTGGTAGAAAGTTCTTTTTATATAGCACTTGAAAAATGCTGTACCTCTTTTGGCCTCCATAATTTCAAAGGAGAAATCCATTGTTATTTCTCTATAGGCAATGTGTTAATTCTCTCTAGCTTCTTTCAAGATATTTTTCTGTCTTTAGTTTTCTGAAGTTTAATTATGATGTGCCTTGGCATAGATTTCTTTGGTTTATCCTATTTGTAGTTTGCTCATTTTTTAAAAATTTAACTTTATTTAAATTCAATTAATTAACACATAGTGTATTATTAGTTTCAGAGGTAGAGTTCAGTGATTCATCAGTTGCATATAACACCCAGTGCTCATTATATCATGCGCCCTCCTGTTTGCTCATCTTCTTGAATCCATGAGTTTATGTCTTACCATTTTGATAATTTCTCAGCCATTATTTCATTGAGTACTTTTTCAGTCCCAATTTATTTCTCTTCTACTTCTGGTACAAAGGTTACTTGAAAGTTGGATTTTTAAATTTTAGTCCAAAAGGTCCTGTTCACTTTGTACTCTATTTTTGTGTTATTTAAATTGTATAAAGTCCACTGAGTTGTCCTCAAGTTCACTGATTTTATACTCTGTCTTTCCCGTTTTACTACTGAGACATTCCAGACAGGGTTTTGTTTGTTTTTGTCATGGTATTTCTCAGTTCCATAAGTTTCACTGATTTTTAAAAAGATTTATTTATTTATTTATTTATTTGAGAGAGAGAATGAGTGTGAGTGAGGGGAGGGGCAGAGGGAGAGAATCCTCAAGCAGACTCCTCACTGAGCACAGAGCCCAATGTGGGGCTCGATCTCATGACCCATGAGATCATGAGCTGAAACCAAGAGTCAGATGCTTAACTGACTGAGCCACCCAGGCACCCCTCACTGATTTTTAATAACACATGTCTTTTCTGAAAATATTTATTTACTTCAAATGGTTTTCTAGTTGCTTGTTGAATCATTTTTATGATGGTTTCTTTAACATTCTTGACAGAAAGTTCCAACATTTGATTCATGTTAGTGTTGACATCAATCAATTGCTTTTTCTCATTCATGTTGTGATTTCATGATAGTTGGTATTATGGGTGTCTTTTTATTGTTTCCTGGACATTTCAACTAATATGTTAGAGGACCCTGCATCTTACTTATTTGTTTTTATTTTGTAGGCAATCTTCTTGCTTAGATCTGGAACAACAGTCCTGGACTAATTTTGTTGTCTGTGGTTCCAAGAACAGTCTAATTTTCAGAGGTCAAGCAGTACCATTTTGGTTTATTTGGTGTATTTCATGTTGTTGGCCCCTAAATTCAATGGTCTCTGCTGATATTGCTTCAGGGGGAAGAAAAAAGTTCCCCAGGACAGGTTGCCCATGCCTCTAGGTGGGGAAAGAGAATCTCTATACCACAAGATGAAGAGTGATTCCCTGGTTGGGCACATGTGGTAGGTTTTCCCCTGCATGTTTGGGGGGTAGAGAAGTTCCCTGGGTCCTGTTGTAGCATGATCATCTTGGCTGGTGGCCCTCAGTTGCATGGTGTCCCTGATTGTGGGAAAAGGGCCTCACACCCAGTGGTGAAGGAGAGCACTTCCTGGACTAGGTGCTTCTTGTGATGACATTCCCCTTACCATGTCTCCTGCCCTGGGCATTCAGTGTCTTTGGGCTGGGAAGGCATACTTATTTTTAAAAACATACCATAATCTCATACACCAACAAATTGGACAACCTAGGAGATACGGATAAATTTCTAGAAACATAGAACCTCCCAAAATTGAATCAGGAAGAAACAGAAAATTTGAACAGACGGATTACCAGCAATTAAATTGAATCAGTAATAATAATAAAAAAAATCTCAACAAACAAAAGTCCAGGACCAGGTAGCTTCACAAGTGAATTCTACCAAACATTTAAAGAACTCTTCTTCTCAAACTATTCCAAAAACAAGAAAAGGAAGGAAAACTTCCAAATTCATTCCACAAGGCCAGCATTACCATGTTACCAAAACCAGATAAAGACACCACAAAAAAGAAAACTACAAGACAATATTTCTGATGAACATAAATGTAAAAATCCTCTGCAAAATATTAGCAAGCCAAATCCAACAATAAAACGAAAAAAATCATTCACCATGACCAAGTGGGATTTATTCCCAGAATGCAAGGGTGGTTCAATAGTCACAAACCAATCAATGTGATACATCACATCAATAAGAGAAAAGATAAAAACCATATGATCATTTCAGTAGATGCAGAAAAATCATTTGACAAAGCACAACATCCATTCATGATAAAAAGCCTCAACAAAGTAGGTTTAGAGGGAATATACCTCAACATAACAGACACCATAAATGAAAAACCCACAGCTAACATCACACTCAATGGTGAAAAATTGATAGCTTTCCCCCTAAAATGAGGAACAAGACAAGGATGTCCACTCGTACCACTTTTATTCAACATAGTATTGGAAGTCCTAGCCACAGCAATCAGACAAGAAAAAGGAGTAAAATGTATCCAACTTATCTGAAAGAAGTACAACTTTTACTATTTGCAGATGTCATTATATATAGAAAACCCTCAACATTCCACCAAAAAGTACTAGAACTGATAAATGAATATAGTAAGGTTTCGGGATATGAAATCAATGTATAGAAATCCACTACATTTCTATACACCAATAATGAAGCAACAGAAAGAGAAATTAAGAAAGCAATCCCATTTATAATTGCACCAGAAATAATAAAATACCTAGGAATAAACTTAACCAAGGAGGTGAAAGCCCTGTACTCTGAAAACTACAAAACACTAATGAAAGAAATTGAAGATAACACAAGCAAATGGAAAGATACTCCATATTCATGGATTAAAAGAACAAATATTATTAAAATGTCTGTGCTACCCAAAGCAATCTACAGATTTGCTGTAATCCCTATCAAAATACCAACAGAATTCTTCACAGAACTAGCACAAATAATCGTAAAATTTGTATGGAACCACAAAAGACCCTGAAAAGCATAAACAATCTTGAAAAAGAAAAAGCTGGAGGTATCAATTCCAGATTTCAAGTTATACTACAAAGCTGTAGTAATCAAAACAGTAAGGCACTGGCACAAAAAGAGACACACAGATTGATGAAACAGGACAGAAAGCCCAGAAATAACAATTATATAGTCAGTTATTCTTTGACAAATCAGGAAAGACTATCCAATGGAAAAAGTCTCTTCAACAAATGGTGTTAGAAAAAATGGACAGCTACATGAAAAAGAAACTGGACCACTTTCTTACACCATACACAAAAATAAATTCAAAATGGATTAAAGACCTAAATGTGAGACCTGAAACCATAAAAAAAATCATAGAAGAGAGCACAGGCAGCAATTTCTCTGACACTGGCCATAGCAATATCTTTATAAATATGTCTTCTGAGGCCAGAGAAATGAAAGCAAAAATAAACTATTGGGACTACATCAAAATTAAAAGCTTCTGCACAGCAAAGGAAACAATGAACAAAACTAAAAGACAACCTACTGAATGGGAGGAGATATTTGCAAATGACATAACTGATAAAGGGTTAGTATCCAAAATATATAAAGGCCTTATACAACTCAACACCCAAAAAAGAAATAAACCAATTACAAAATGTTCAAAAGACATGAATAGAAATTTCTCCAAAGAAGACGTCCAGACAGCCGACAGACACATGAAAAGATGCTCAATGTCATTCATCACCAGGGAAATGCAAATCAAAACTGCAATGAGATATCACCTCAAACATGTCAGAATGGCTAACACAAAAATTCAAGAAACAAGTGTCGGTGAGGATGTGGAGAAAAAAGGAAATCTGATGCACTGTTGGTGGAAATGCAAACTGGTGCAGCCACTGTGGAAAATAGTATGTAGGTTCCTCAAAACTTTAAAAATAGAACTACTCTATCATCCAGTAATTGTGCTACTGGGTATTTACCCAAGGAATATGAAAACACTAATTCAAAAAGAATATGCACCCCTATGTTTATTGCTGCATTATTTACAATAGCCAAATTATGGAAGCAGCCCAAGTGTCTACTGATAGATGAATGGATAAAGATGATGTGGTATATATAGAGAATGGAATATTATTCAGCCATAAAAAGAATAAAATCTTGCCATCTGCAACATGGATGGGGCTAGAGAGTATAATGCTAAGCGAAATAAGTTAGAGAAAGATAAATACCATATTATTTCACTCATATGTGGAACTTAAGAAACAAAATAAATGAACAAAGGAAGAAAAAAGACAAATCAAAAAAACAGACTCTTAACTATAGAGAACAAACTGATGGTTACCAGAGGGGAGGTGGGTAGGGGAATGGGTGAAATAGATGATGGGGATTTAGAGTACACTTATAGTGATGAGCACTAATGCATAGAATTGTTGAATCACTATATTGTACATCTGAAACTAATATAGCACTGTATGTTAAGTATATTGGAATTAGAATTAAAAACTTAATAAGAAGTAAAAAACATATACTAATCTCAATTTTAGAAAGGTTTTAATTCTGAAAATGGTCAAGAGAGTCATATTTAATTTGCTCTATACATGTGGGAACGAGGAATCAGCCAAGTTCTAAAATTGCTAGTCATTGTATCAATAGATGTTTAAGACATATGGAGACAATCCTCAATGGAGGATATATTTCCTCAAAATCAAGGGTCTGTATTTTTACTGTTGATGGTAAGCAAGTAACATAAAACTGGCATGCTTCATGACAGTCTGCAACTCACAGATGACACTAGTGAATTTTCTGCCCATTTCATTCACAACATACTTTGGCAATTAATACTCAAAGTCTTAAGCCTGAGATACCTTCTCCATGGAACAAGAAAACCTTAAGAAAACTCCAGCTGACTAAAGGAGCTGTTGGTTCTTCATATTTATGCCTCAAATGAAGATATAACTTGTTCTAGCTAAGCCTGTGAATTTTTATGCTTCATGATTTGGAGGACCAGAGAAGCCAAAGAGCACTGTTAGCAGTAACTAGATTGAGAGAAAAAAAGGGAAAATTTCTCTCTCCCTTCCTCACTCTCATGCCCAGTTGACTGTCTGCTCAGTACTCAGTGGGGAATGATCAGGATTGGGGGAAACAAAAGAAAAAGAGGGGAAGAGAAATAAAGAAGCAAAAGTAAGCTGAAAGCGAATTAGAACATAGCACATAAGAGGAAGAAAGGAGACAATAAGTATATGGACAAGTAAAAGTAATTATAATACCATCTTTCAATTCCATCATTAAAATCACTCCCCCAGGTCTTGCTTCCTCACACCCTATGTAGAATTTTATAGAATTGGAATACTCAATATGTGAGATTAATTTTGGAATAATCATTAAGGACTGTTAACCAAACACAGTACTCTGGACCTTACTAAATACAAATGCTACTGAGTAAACTACATAACCACAAGATTTATTTAATTTTTCACATTGCGGGCATATAAATTGGTCTAAATAAACAGATCTCAGGTACTTAGTCAAGAATAATTCTGAAATTGGTTATATCAGTAATTATCTTTCTAAGCAAGTCTTCCTCTCAGGATCACCCTTATATCTGAGTCCCTTAAATGTGTCAAGTTCTGTGTTGGCCCCAGGGTCTTTGCACATACTACTGCCTCTACCTTGACTATTATTTTGTCCCCAGCCTCTTTGTCTGCAACCTATCTTTATTTTTGATTATTATTCAAATACTTCCAATCTCTGCTTAAACATCCAATTCTCAATAAAGTCTTCCCCAACAATGCTACCCATCACTACCAACATCTGTTAGGTGACCCTCTTGTACTTGCACAGTACCCTGTATTTCCCTCTTTATAGCATATACTTATCCATATCCCCCAGTAAGCACTAAGACAACACAGACCAACTCTATCCACTACATAGGAATATTGTGGTATTGCTAATACTTTGCATAGTCCCTGACAAAGATATTCTCAATTACATATTTGAAAATGAATAAATCACCAAAACCTGAAGTAGATGGAGTACTGATTAGTAGAGTATGGCCTGAGAGATTAAAAAAAAAAAAAAAAAAAAAGTGGCTCTTAAATACTCCCAGTTTTTATGGAATGGCTTTGATCATTCTGCAGTTCCAAAGTTTCAGGCAAAAGCCCATAGCACCAACTGAGGTACAGTCATTTACATTGCTGAAACTGAGAATAACATTGAGGGCATAATTACCTCTCAGGCTTTCCATGAAGTTATCTCATCCCACACTAAGATCATAAAAATTTTTCCTAACTCAGGTTGAAATAACCTAGGAGTCGCAGAGACATTGGTTTAAATTTCAGCTCCAACACTTCCTAGTTGTGTGCGATTGAACAAGTCACTTAACTTCTCAAATCCCAGATTTACTTGTGCTTTAATACCTACACCTAATGGATGTGGGGGATCAAAAGAGAAACTGTATTCAAAAGGACCTGGTGCATAATCCCGTATATAATACATGCCCAATAAAAGTTTCCACAATAATTGTTTAGGGAGAAAACATGAGTAAGACTTGGGCCCTTTCTTTGAGAAGCTTATAGGTCAGTGTAAGTAAATCATTACAATTCAATAGAATAAGAGTAAATGATTATACCAAATGATAGGAGATCACAAATGATATATTCATTTGCTGGCAAGAACACATGAAAGAAGAGGTATTTGAGATGGATGATAAAAGATATGAAGATGTTAGCAGATAAATAAAAGAGTTGGAGGGAAATTGGAGGATAAACATTTCAAGAAGTATATCCAGAAACAAAGAGGTATGGCAGAGCATGGCACATTTAAGGAAAGGTAAATTGTTTGATATGATTGAATGTAGTAGGTAGTGAGGATAGGGAAAGGGAATAGCAGATGTGTCATAAATGGTCTTGCATGCTAGGCTAAAGGTCTTAAAATAGGGACAGCATGATCAGATTTGTGTTCTAGTTAATTTACAACGATGTAGATGATGAACCAGAGGAGACAGCTATGAGAGGTATAGAATCAAGTTAGTTTAGAATACATTGCATTAATAGGGGTGATAATTTATAAAGTCTGAACTAATGTAGTAACAGGAAAAACAATAAAAAACAGATTCAGGAGATAGTGAGACAGGATTTGGTGATGTGGTAGAACAGAACGATGGTCCCCCAAAAATGTGTATGTCCTAAGTCCTAGCACCTGTGACTGTGTTATCTTAAATAGCACAAGGGAATTAGGTTGCTGATTGAATGAAGGCTTCAAATCAGCTGAACTTAAAATATGGAGATTATCTTGGATAATCTTGGTGGGCCCAATATAATCAGAGGGGTCCTAAAAAGTAGAAGAGAAAGTCAGAGTCAGAGTTAGAGGGATACATAACTGTGGAAGAGTGTCAAAGTTATGCAATATGAGAAAGACTATGCCAGCCATCACTTGATTTGAAGACCAAAGGAGACCACAAGCCAAGGAACATGAGTAGCACCTAGAAGCTGGAAAAGGCAAGAAAATTGATTCTTCCTTAAATCTTCAAGAAAGAAACACAGTCCTGCCAAAACCTTGATTTGATCACCCAGTAAGGGATTTTAACCTCCAGAACCGTAAGATAATAAACTTGTGTTGTTTTAAACCACTAAATTTGTGCTAATTTGTTACAGGAGCAATGGGAACCAACTAATTGTGAGTGTGAAGAAAAGAACAGGATTGAAGATCAATTCTGAGTTTCCAACCTAGGTGATAAGATGGTGCCATCAATCAAGATAGAAAATACAGAAAGGTAATAAGGTTTGGCAATAAAGGGAATGAAAATAGAAGAGTAGAAAAAAATATAATGAGTTTGGTTAAGGGTATGTTGACAAATATTTATATAACATATAGGAATACTTGTCTAGAGGGTAACTGATGCATGAATCAAGATCACAGAAAAGAGAAATTGCTGGACATACATACTGGGTAATGCTATTATATGAATGGTATGAGAAATCAGGAGGAGTATCACAGGGAGAGAGAAGATAAGTGAGAAGAGAGAGGTGATGATGGAACATTGAAGAACACAGTATTTAAGGGGGGAGGGTGTCAAGGAGTTCAGTTAAAAGAAGCTGAAGAAATGAAAGAAGGTGGCCAAGAATCAGGAGGTAGTGTAATAGAAACACAGGGAAAAGAGTGCTTCAAAAGGAAGTGAGCAAGAAATCCAAAGGACACAGAGAGATCCAATAACATGAGACTGAAAATTGGCCATCTCCAGGACAAAAAGCAACTGTGATCCTAAGGACCAAACTAGGAATATGGACAGTTTGAATCCCTCTGCTGGTTCAGTGTTCCCCAAAATGTTTACAGTTTAAGCCCAGCAAGGGCTTATAACATAGGACGTTATATAGCTGATTATTGTAAAAATTATATGTGACCTATCAAGTTTTCTATAAAACTTCAATCAGGTTCACTTGAAACAAAGCCCTAAGCAAATTTTATTAATTGTTCCTTCCTAAATTAATCATTTGTATACTTGCCTTCACTTTGAAAACATATTAGATGACTATATCACAGATTAACCCATTATTATGATTTATATTTATTTATTATAATTTCTTAATTTCCCTATTTATTTTTTTCTGACTCAAGCTGTATTTGGTCATTCTGTACTCACAGTTTATCTATCATGCTGAATCACTGCACTAAAATATGAAATTTCTTCCTCTCAGGTAAAGAAAAAAGTTACTAGTTTAATTAACTAAACCCAAGCCACCAACATGGCTTAGTAAAGATATGCACAGAAGATAATTTTCTTGTTGCTCCTGGAACAAACTGAAGAAAAGCAAAAATTAAAGGGACAGTGATTTATCTTGTTAACATGACTCTTGCTTAGTAAAATCAGTCTTGTATTCCCGGGATTGCAACTTGTGGTGAAAGGCTCTCAGTTATCAAAAAAAAAAAAAAAAAAGTACAGATTAATGCACAGTGACTTAAATATTAAAAATAAAACATTTAATGCTCAATTTTTACTAATTCCAGGAGCAATGTGTTTAAATGGTGGCTAATTTATATGCATGGAGAAAAAAGCAAATAAAGCCAAAGAAAACATTTAAAAACTGTCCCATAATGGGAAGAATAATCCATATAGTAAATACTCCTGTATAAAAAGATCCAGGTTAAAATTTACAGTGAAAATAATTAAAAGAAAATATGTTTGTGGTTATGTTCACACACCAGAAGTACACATAAACAGAATACATTGCCCGTGTGAAGTATAATTTACTTAAAAGTTTTGTCTAAAATAATCACACATTTGGCAGCATCTAATTGATGGGATTTTTAAAAGGTTTGGCAGCTGTAAACAATAGAATTGAATATAACTCAGATCTACATGGTACTGAACTAAACAAACAAACAAACAAACAAATAAGAACTTCCACCTTTATTTTGGATGCACCTGATGAGATCAGTTTTGGGAAGGTATACTTGAAGAAATTATTCAGAATGCTTCAGAGTGAGAGATGGAAAATAGGAAAGAGTGGTTAAGAGATATGGAGAACAAAATGAGCACTTGTAATATTCCTCCAGCCATCCTTCCCAAAGGAGAAAAGAAGAGTGGGAGAGATAATCAAAAAGCTTTTTGAAAAGATAATGGTTCAGTATTATCCATAAAGAATGAATAATATGAATCCTCACATTCAAAATACCAAATCTCAGGTAGCATAAAAATAAATCCACATCTAGACATATCTTAGTGAAACTGAAGAACACATAAGTGAAAGAGAAGATCTTCAAAGCAACAAGAAAAAGAGAATGTAACACACAAAAGAACAAAACTTAGCGTGTCAGTTGACTTTATAGAAACATCAGAAGCTGGAAAGCTGGGGAAATTCTTCAAAGTGGAGAGTAAAATGATCTGTAATAGACTGACTCAAATAATGATCACAATTTTTTATACCACTTTATATCAATTTCCTTTGTGGTACCCTCCCATATTGACTCTGTTTGTATGAGTGGCTTCGGCAAAGGAGTAGTAGCAAACTTTATACAAGCAGAAAATTGATAAAGAATTTCCATGTTTCTTCTCTCTCTCTCTCTCTCTCTCTCTCTCTCTCTCTCTGTCTCTCCATCACAAGCTCCATAACAAGATACCTGGTCTGGACTTCTGGACTGATATAGAATGACATGGAACAGAGCCTGTCATCCTAGCTGAAGCTATCTTAGATCAGCCAACAAACATCCAGTGATAAGACATAAATGAACCCAAGTGGAAAAGAGAAGAATTGAGCAGACAAGTTCATCCAAAATAATCCAAACCCTACAAGTGATATGTATAATAATAAATGGTTAGTTTATAGATCACTGTGTCCTGGGTGGCTTGTTATGCAGCATCATTGTGTCAATAGATAATTGATACAGAAAATGGTACCAGATTGATATATTGGTGCTGTTTCAAAAACTTAAAGTAAGGGCTTATCAGTTAAAACAGTGGAATTATGATATCTGAAAGTGATCTCCTCCATAAAAGCAACAAAAATGCTGAAGAAATTATCAAAATCAATGTTTTTAGAACCATAGAAATTAACCAATGCTTTGTAGAAATTGAGGAATTATTTATTTATTGAGGAAAAAATACCTAAATCATGGAACTAACAGTCAGCTTTGTTGCATTATAACTTTCTCTGTTCCTACCGCCTCTGTTCCAACTCCATAATATTCATAAAAAATAACAGTCCACAATCACAGTGAAAACCAGCATCCTAGCAGGCACTGGAGAGGACAGAACAGAGTTCAAGATCTGTTAAAACCTGAAAGTTTTAAAATTCATATGTTCAAGCCCAAATTGCTAATTTGGCTATACTTAGAGACCAAGCCTTTAAGGAGGAAATTAAGGTTAAACAAAGTTATAAGGATAGGGTCCTGATCCAAGAGGATCAGTGTCCTTTTAAGAAGAGACATCGGAGAGTTCACTCACTTTCACTCTCTACATGCACACAGACAGCAAAGACCATGTAAAAGTCCAGCAAGAAAGCAGCCACCTACAAGCCAGAAAGAGAGTTCTCACCAGAAACCAAAGTTGTCAACACCTTCATCATAGACTTCTAGACTCCAGAGCCATGAGAAAATAAATTTCTATTGTTTTAGGCACCTAGTCTACAGTATTTTGTTATGGCATCCCAAGCAGACTAATACAAGATCCTCCAAAGACTCTTCTCAGAGAATATTCTTATTTGACCTGTCTGGTATTTCCATGAAAGACTACATTCCAAGGATGTCTTTCTTTGACCTGTCTCAAAGATCACCCATAAATATCAGACTTTTCCCCAAGGGTGTCTTTAAAAAATACTTTGAGCAAGTACTGCACATTACAGCTGCCCAAAGTGGAATATAACAATTGGGGCAAGCAAGAGGCTAACCAAAAGGTTGGGAAATGAGATGTTCATAGAGGGTTTTGCAATGTTCCAATGTATTCCAGAGTATCTAGAAATCACATACATGCATAAGGCTACAAACATGCCCATGTCTATGTATCTGTTTGGGAAAGACCTAAGAAGTCTTTAAGCTCTCATCTCTGGCTAATCCTGAGGTAATATATAAGCATTAAGTGAAGGATAATCTTTAGTTGTAAACTACTTGTCTGAATGTTGAAAGCATGTTCCAAGACACACATAGAGCCCTTTGGCAAAGAAAGATTTATTGCTTTCAGGCATTTAAGGAAATAACTCTCCAGTCATTAGTTGACAGGTTAACCTAATCAAACAGAAACTTCAGTGATTACACATGACAAAAAAAAATACAGACTTGACTAAATTCATTCTGGAAAATCATTTAGTCAGTAAATAAACCAACAGCAACAAAGAGAAAAAAAATCTGGGGAGGGGATCTGATTTCCAGAGTTGCCACATTATATTATTTGATATGTTGAGTTCTCAAAAAAAAAAAAAAAAAAAAAAACACTTATGAGACATGGAAAGGAATAGGAAAATATGGCCCTTACACACAGGAAAAAAGCAGTCAATATAAACTATCCTTGAGGAAGGCCAGACATTGGACTTAGTGGACAAAACCCTAAATCAGTTATTTTAAATATGGTCAAATAACTAAAGTAAACCATGTCTAAAGAATTAAAAGAAAGTATGAAAACAATGTCTTACCAAATAGAGAACATTCAATAAAGATATATGATATAAAAAAGAATCAAATAAAAATATGGAGTTGAAAAGTACAATATTTGTAGTGTAAAGCTCATTAAAGTATCTCAACAGCAGATTTGAGCAGGAACAAGATAAAATTCATGAACTTGAAGATGTATCAGTTGAGATTTTTCTGGTCTGAGGAACAGAAATAATAGATTTAAAAAAATAACAGAGCCTTAGAAATCTGTCAGACATCATAAAGCATACCAATATATCAATAATGGTAGTTCAAGAGAAGAATAGAGAGATGAGGCAGAAAGAATATTTGAAAAAATAATGGCCAAAATCATCCTAAATTTGATGAAAAAAATATTGATCTATATATCAAAGCTCAGTGAATTCTAAATAGGATATATTCAAAGGCATCAACACTAAAACACATTACAACCCAATTATCAAAAGCCAAAGACAAGAATGATCCTTGAAAACAGCAAGAGAAAAAAACTCATCACATACAAAGTATCTTCGATAATATCAACATCCAATTTCTCATCACAAAACACAGTGGACAGAAGGCAATGGGATGCATTAAAAGCAGTCTTCTAGTGTTCAACATCACTTGGCATCAGGGAAATCCAAATCAAAACCTCAGTGAGCCAGTCAGAATGGCTAAAATTAACAAGTCAGGAAACGACAGATGTTGGCGAGGATGCAGAGAAAGGGGAACCCTCCTACACTGTTGGTGGGAATGCAAGCTGGTGCAGCCACTCTGGAAAACAGTATGGAGCTTCCTCAAAAAGTTGAAAATAGAGCTACCTTATGACCCAGCAATTGCACTACTGGGTATTTACCCCAAAGATACAAATGTAGTGATTTGAAGGGGTACATGCACCCCGATGTTTATAGCAGCAATGTCCACAATAGCCAAACTATGGAAAGAGCCAAGATGTCCATCGACAGATGAATGGATAAAGAAGATGTGGTATATATATATATATATATATATATATATATATATATATATACACACACAATGGAATATTATGCAGCCATCAAAAACCACGAAATCTTGCCATTTGCAATGACATGGATGGAACTAGAGGGTATTATGCTAAGCAAAATAAGTCAATCAGAGAAAGACAAGTATGATATGATCTCACTGATATGAGGAATTCTTAATCTCAGGAAACAAACTGAGGGTTGCTGGAGTGGTAGGGGGTGGGAGGGATGGGGTGGCTGGGTGATAGACATTGGGGAGGGTATGTGCTATGGTGAGTGCTGTGAAATGTGTAAGACTGATGAATCACAGACCTCTACCTCTGAAACAAATAACACATTATATGTTAAAAAAGAAAAAGATAGTAAAAAGGGAAAATGAAGGGGGGGGAATCAGAGGGGGAGATGAACCATGAGAGACTATGGACTCTGAGAAACTGAGGGTTTTAGAGGGGACGGGGGTGGGGGGAAGGGTTAGCCTGGTGATGGGTATTAAGGAGGGCATGTATTGAATGTTATACGCAAACAATGAATCATGGAACACTACATCAAAAACTAATGATGTAATGTATGGTGACTAACATAACATAAAAAAAGTCCTCTAGGTCAACCAATCCAGTAACTTTTCCTTCCAAAATGAAGGAGAAATTAAGACAAAAACAGAGTATTCTTTTCTAGAAGACCTGCCCTAAAAGAAATCCTAAAGTGAGTTCTTCAGTCTGAAAGGACACAAGACAGTAACCCAAATCCATATAAAGAATAATAAAAAAAAAACACTGATAAAGATAATTACATAGGTAATGTAAATACACTATAACTGTATTTTTTGTAATTCTGTTTTTCTTGTATCTTATTTTAAAGACAACTGCATAAAGAAATAGCTATAAATCTCTATTGATGGGCATACAATGTGTAAAGTTGTAATTTGAGTGTCAATAATAATACAAAAGAAGGGGGAATGAATGAATCTATACCAGAGCAAAATTTTTGTTTATTACAGAAATTAAGTTGGTATTAATTTGAAATAGATGGTTATAAATTAGGATGATAAATGTTACCCTCAGTACAATACTAGCAAAATAACATTTTAAAATACTACCAGAAAAGATGGCAGAGGAGTAGGAGCCCTATTCCAACCGGTCCCCGGAATTGAGCTGGATATCTACCAGACGATTCTGAGCACACACGAAATCAGCCCGAGATGTAAGAAGATCTGGATCTCTACAAACAGAAGATTTCAGGCAGTTGGTTTTAAGGTACAAAGTGGGGGCCATGATTCTGTGGGCAGATATCAGAGGATAAATGGAAGAGGGAGGGAGCCAGCCACTGGGATCCTACACCGCTGGTGAGCAATAGCCTCCCACACTGGGGAACTGGCACAGACTCGCAGACCAGTAGTGGCATGGAAAGGACTTTAGAGCAGCCCCCCAGATGGAAACCCAGAGTGGTAGGGCCACAGGTGCGAACTGAGGGTGGCTGGCGATTTTAAAGCACAAAGGGCAGAGACGTGCCTCGCCCCTGGAGGTGAGGACTGGGAATGCTGCTGAAGGGCGCACATCTCAGGACACTGCAGTCTATAGCAGCACAGACAGAAATGGAGATAGTGTGGTCTGGAGAGCTCACTGAAGAACAGACTGAAATCTCTCTGCTCTGAGGCAGAGGGTTGGAAACAGTCTCTTCTGCTCTGACTCTCAGAAGAGACGTGGAAAGCCGGAGAGAACAAAAGCCCCCAAAAAACAGTTTTCACTGAGCCCATCCCCTGCCACAGGAGGTGAGCAAATCTGCCCAACCAGGGTTTCCAGAGTAACAGTGCAGCAGGCCCCTCCCCCAGAAGACAGGCTGGGAAAACAAGAGGCCAGCAACCCTAAGGTCCCTAGAAAACAGGTGCATCTTGCTTGGGTTGTGGTCAATAATTTTGACTCTATACACTCCCTCAACCACCCCTCAACAGAATGACTAGGAGGAGGAACACCCAAAATAGGAAAGACTCAGAGATTATGATTTATGCCACAGATTTACAAATGGATTCAGATATAACCAAAATGTCAGAGATGGAATTCAAGCTAGCAATTGTGAAGACAATAGCTAGAATGGAGAAATCAATTAATGGCAACATACAGTCTCTAAGGGCAGAAATGAAAGCTGAATTGGCAGAACTTAAAAATGCTATCAATGAGATCCAATCTAATCTAGATAATCTAACAGCTAGGGTAAGCGAGGCAGAAGAACAAATTAGGAACCTAGAAGACCAATTGATAGACAAAAAGGGAAAAGAGGAGGCCAGGGAAAAACAACCCGGAATCCACGAAAATAGAATCAGAGAAATAAGTGACACCATGAAACGTTCCAATGTCAGAATTATTAGAATCCCTGAGGGGGTGGAGAGAAAGAGAGGACTAGAAGATATATTTGAGAAAATCATAGCTGAGAACTTCCCCAATCTGGGGAATGAAACAAACATTCGTGTCCTAGAGCCAGAGAGGACCCCTCCCAAGATCAAGGAAAACAGGCCAACACCCTGATATGTAACAGTAAAACTCGCAAATCTTAGAACCAAGGAAACCATCTTAAGGGCAGTTAGGGGGAAGAGAGTCCTTACGTACAGAGGGAAGAACATCAGAATAACGTCAGACTTATCCACAGAGACCTGGCAAGCCAGAAAGGCTTGGCAAGACATATTGAGGGTACTAAACAAGAAGAACATGCAGCCAAGAATATTTTATCTGGCAAGGCTGTCATTTAGAATGGATGGAGAGATGCAGAGCTTCCAAGACCAGCAGAAACTGAAAGAATATGGGACCACTAAGCTGGCCCTGCAAGAAATATTAAGGGGGGTTCTAAAAAAGGAGAAAGACCCAAGAGTGATATACAACAGAAATTTACAGGGACAATCTATAAAAACAACGTCTTCACAGGCAACATGACGACAATTAATTCATATCTTTCAATAATCACTCTCAATGTTAACGGCCTAAATGCTCCCATAAAACGATTCCATTTCCAATAGCACCAAAAACAATAAGATACCTCGGAATAAACCTAACCAAAGAGGTAAAGGATCTATACTCTAGGAACTACAGAACACTCACGAAAGAAATTAAAGAAGACACAAAAAGATGGTAAAACATTCCATGCTCATGGATTGGAAGAATAAACATTGTTAAAATATCTATGCTACCCAGCGCAATCTATACCTTAAATGCCATCCTGATCAAAATTCCAATGACATTTTTTCAAAGTGCTCGAACAAACAATCCTGAAATTTGTATGGAATCAGAAAAGACCCCGAATCGCCAAGGAAATGTTGAAAAAGAAAAACAAAGCTGGGGGCAGCACGTTGCCCAATTTCAAGCTATATTAGAAAGCAGTGATCACCAAGACAGCATGGTACTGGCACAAAAACAGACATACAGACCAATGGAACAGAATAGAGAAGCCAGATATGGACCCTCAACTCTGTGATCAAATAATCTTCAACAAAGCAGGGGGACAAAATGCAATGGAAAAAAGACAGTCTCTTCAATAAATAGTGCTGGGACAATTGGACAGCCACATGCAGAAAAATGAAACTCGACCATTCTCTAATACCATACACAAAGATAAACTCAAAATGGATAGAAGACCTCAATGTGAGAAAGGAATCCATCAAAATCCTAGAGGAGAACATAGGCAGTAACCTCTTTGACATCGCCCACAGCAACTTCTTTCAAGATACATCTCCAAAGGCTAGTGAAACAAAAGCAAAAATGAACTTTTGGGACTTCATCAAGATAAAAAGCTTCCACACAGCAAAGGAAACAGTCAACAAAACAAAGAGGCAACCCACAGAATGGGAGAAGATATTTGCAAATGACTACAGATAGAGGGCTGATATCCAAGATCTGTAAAGAACTTCTCAAACTCAACACCCAGAAAACAAATAATCAAGTCAAAAAATGGGCAGAAGACATGAACAGACACTTCTCCAAAGAAGTGGCTAATAGACACATGAAAAAAATGTTCATCATCATTAGCCATCAGGGAAATTGAAATCAAAACCACACTGAGATACCACTTTACACCAGTTAGAATGGCAAAAATGGACAGGGAAAGAAACAACAAATGTTGGAGAGGTTGTGGAAAAAGGGAACCCTCCTACATTGTTGGTAGGAATGCAAGGTGGTACAGCCACTTTGGAAAACAGTGTGGAGGTGCCTCAGAAAATTAAAAATAGAGCTACCCTATGACCCAGCAATTGCCCTACTGGGTATTTACCCCAAAGACACAGATGTAGTGAAAAGAAGGGTCATATGCACCCCAACGTTCATAGCAGCAATGTCTGCAATAGCCAAACTGTGGAAAGAGCTGAGACACCCTCCAACAGATGTTTGGATAAAGAAGATGTGGTCCATATATACGATGGAATATTACTCAGCCATCAGAAAGGATGAATATCCAACTTTCCAATCAACATGGATGGGACTGGAGGAGATGATGCTAAGTGAAATAAGTCAAGCAGAGAAAGTCAATTATCATATGGTTTCACTTCTTTGTGGAACATTAGGAATAGCATGGAGGACATTAGGAGAAGGAAGGGAAAATGAAGGGGGGCAGTCGGAGCGGGGTAAATCAGAGGGAGAGATGAACCATGAGAGACTATGGACTCTGAGAAACAAACTGAGGGTTTTAGAGGGGACGGGGGTGGGGGGATGGGTTGGCCCAGTGATGGGTACTGGGGAGGGCACATACTGCATGGAGCACTGGGTGTTGTGCAAAAACAATGAATCGTGGATCACTACATCAAAAACTAACATGTGACTAACATAACATAATAAAATTTAAAAAAATAAATAAAATACTACCAAAATTATGAGGGAATTAAAAATTGCATACTAGAAAATATCTACCTATAAAAAAAGAAAGCAGTAGAACAGAAACAGAAAGGAAATTACATATAGAAAACAAACAGCAATATGGCAGTGTAAATCCTACTTTATCAGTAATTGCATAAGATGCAAATGGATTAAACACACCAATTAAAAGGCAGAAGTTGGAAGAATTTTTAAAAACCCATAATTGAATCATTTACTGCCTACAAAAGACACTTATTCAATCCAAAGACACAAGTGAGTTGAATGTAAAAATGAAAATATATACAATGCAAAAAGTGACCAGAGAAAGCTGGCATGTATATACTGATGTCAGACAAAATACACTTTAGAAAAAAAATTGTTACTGAAGAATTTCAGGAGGTTAAATGTGGACCTTTCATAATAATAAAAGGGTCAATCTATGAAGAAGATGTAAGAATTATAATTATACATGTACCTAAAAAAAGAACCTTAAAATAGATGAAGCAAAAACTGACAGAATTGAAGGAATAGACAACACAATAGTAGGGACCAAATTCCCTTATATAGTCCCCCAAATCCTCAACAAAATGCTAGAAAACCAAATATATATAAGGATTATACACCATGCCCAAGTGGGATTTATCCAAGGGATAAAAAGTTAAACAAATGAAAATCAGTGACTAAAGAAAAAAAAAAAAAAAAAAAAAAAACATGACCATCTCAATAAGCAAAAGAAAAAAATTTGACAAAACCTAACACCCTTTCATGATAAAAATATTCAACAAACTAAGGATAGAAGGGAGCTTCCTCAACCTGATAAAAGGCATCTATGAAAATCCCACAGCTAACATCAATCATACTTACCAACAAAAGCCTGAACATTTTCCCCCCAAGATTAGAAACAAAGAAAGGATGTTTGTTTTTTCCACTTGTATTCAGCACTGTAATAGAGGTTCTAGGTATGGCAAATAGGCAAGGAAAAGAAATAAAAGGCATCCAGATATGAAAAAAAAATTAAATTTTCTCTATTTGCAGATGGCATGATCTCGTATATAAAAATTCTAAGGAGCTTGCAAAGAAACTGTTATAGCTAATAATTTCAACAAGTTTTCAGGATACAAGATTAATGCAAAAACCTCAGTAGTATTTCTATTCATCAGCAGTGAGCAACCTAAAAATGAAAATTAAAAAAACAAGTCTATTTACAATAGCATCAAAAGTAATAAAAAACTTAATAAATGTAACAAAACTGTAAAACTTGAACACTGAAAACTATGAACTATGTTGAAATAAAGAATACCTAGAAGACTGTAAATAAATCCTGTGTTTGTAGATTTGAAAAGTAATCAATTAGATGGCAACTCTTCAAAAATTGATCTATAGATTTACTGCAATCCCTATCAAAAATCCCAGCTGTCTTTTTAACAGAAATTGACAAGCTGATCCTAAAATTCATATGGAAAGACAAAGGAACAAGAAAAAAAACAAAGTTGGAAGAAACACTTTCCCATTTCAAAACTTACTGTAAAGCTACAGTAATCAATACTGTGTGTTATTGGCATAAGTATAGACATAGATAGATAGAATAGAATTGGAAGTCCAAAAATAAACCCATACACTTCTGGTCAATTGCTTTCTGAGTGGCAGGTCAATTCAACTGGGAAAGAATAGTCTCTTCAACAAATGTTCTGAGATGATAGGATATACTATGCAAAATTATTAATTTGGACCAGCTTATAAAAAAGCTTACCAAAAAAAACCCTCATACACATACACACACCTGCGCGCACACACACACACACACACACACATTCTGAATGTTAAGGAAAATCCCTACTATCTTTCAACTCTTCCCCTGAACTCCTCTCATCCAGACAGCCTGCAAATACTTGGTCCAGGAAAAACTTTCTTCATTCAAAATGTGCTCAAAAAATAGCAGGCCCAAACCTATAAAAAGTATACTGTCAGGGAAAAAAAAAAAGAGTAATGGAACAGAAAAAAAAAATACTATCATATGAAGAATACTAACTGCTAAAGGCTGTCACAGAGGAGACAAAAAAAAAAAATTCACCAACTTCTGTGTTCCATAATGGCATCTGAGGTTATTTGGACCCACTCCTCCAATGAAACAATTCTAGACAGAAGGAACTTTAATAGTATTGAAAACTGGCAGGCTGGGAAGGAATGATCAGCCTCATATATCAAGAGAAACTGTAACCCAAGGCCCAGGGCTTTACCTAAGAAAAGGAGTTTAATAGCAGACTATCTTCAAATGGATCTGGGGTACCAAAGGACCCCATCTTCAAGGTAAAGGTGAAACAAAGTAAACCTATTCCCTTTTCCAATCTCAAGGAACTTCAGCGAAATTTGCCTTGGTGTTGAGCAGAGCAAGCAGGGGAAACGGCAAAAATATGCATCCCTGACAAGTCCTGGCCACAGGCTAATTGTCACATATATTTACAGTACAGTTCCATAGTACTCAAGTACTACAGTAAACCTCAAGATAGGAATTTTTGTTGGATTATCCCAGAATAGCAGTGATCCTGGACGTGTGGCAGAAGCAACCTTCATCTTAAACCTCGAAGAATTCACACAAATGCTTTTACATTTGTAATTTTACTGTTTGTCTCATGGATAAGGATGGAGTATAAGTTTAATATCTTTTTTTGTACTTTGTGTGGTATTGGTATCGAAGTTCTGCTAACCTCATAGAATAAGTTTCAGATTTTCCTTTTTAGAATTTGTCATATAAATTTGAATCCTCTATTTGGAAAAGAAAATCTGTATCTAGTGTTTTATCTGTTGGACCAACTTTAATTAATCCTTCATTCCTTTAATATTTATGACTATTCAGATTATATATTTCTTCTTGCATCAACTTTACTAAGTTACATATTTATAAAACTTTCCATTTGATCTAAGTTTTCAAATTTTTGGTATAAAGTAGTATATTCTCTTATTAGCTTCTTAATCTACACTATAGTTATGTACTCCTTTTCTTTTTTAAAAAAATTTTTATTTATTTTTGAGAGAGAGAAGGCATATGAGTTGGGGGAAGGGGCAGAGGGAAAAGCAGACTCCCTGCTGAGCAGGAAGCCCGATGCAGGACTCCATCCCAGCACCCTGGGGATCATGACCCGAGCTGAAGGCAGATGCTTAACCGACGGAGCCACCCAGGGTCTCCCTTCTTTTAATTCTTAATTTTATTTTTGCTTTCTCTCTTTTCTTAATTCATCTTGCCTGAGATTTGTCCATTTTATTATTTTTTCAAAGAACAAATTTTGGCTCCTGATTCTATTTCATTTTATTAATTTCCACTACATTTTTATTATCTCTTCACTTTAGTTTCTCAGAATTAATTCTGCTGTTTCCTTTCTAATTCTTGAGGTAGATACCTGGCACATTAATTTTCAAGTTTTTTTTTCTTTTCTAGTAAAAACATTTAAGTCTATAAATTCCTAATAAAATACCACTTTTGTTGCCACTCACAAGTTTAGCCTAATTCTTTCAAAATCACTAAGTTCTAATTATTCCATTATGATAATCCATGAACTGCTGAGATGTATTTAGTGATTTTGTTATCAAATTCCAACTTAATTGTGCTGTTATTTTCACTAATTCAATCACAAACTTTTTACTAATCATCTAAATCTCTCCCCAAGACTTTCGTTTCATCAATTGTTCTATCAATGTTATTCATCTTGAAGAATACTCCTGAAGGCTCTTGACCTGCAACAGTCTTGATTGGCTTCTCTATGTCAGGTTCAAATTTGTCATCCTAGGATCTCCCTTCACCACCCTTGTAGGGATTTCATTTCTCTCTCTTAGATTATGCCTCATATTTTTTGCATCCCACATCTTCCTCTTTCTTCATTTACTTCTTCCTTTTGGTGGAGAAAAATCTCCTATAGCTTCCTGAAAAAAATGTGCACAGGGAGACAAAATCTTTGAGAGCTCATATATCTGAAAACCTCTGTTTCCTATTTATATATTTATTTGCTCTTGTATGGCCAGAATAATTTTCCTTATGAATTTTCAAAGCATCACTCCATTGCCTGGTGTTGAAAATTCTTAAGTCATACTGATTCTTGACCTATTTTTACCCCTCTAGAAACTTGTACAATTTTCTCTTTGTTTCCAGTGTTCTGCAATTTCACAGTAATGTATCTTGGCATGAGTCTATTTTCATCTGTTTTGCTGGGTGTTGGTCTTTTATTTATTTATTTATTTATTTTTAAAGATTTTTTTTATTAATGAGAGGGAGAGAGCACAAGTGGGGGGGAAGGGCAGAGGGCGAGGGAGGAGTAGGTTCCCCATTGATCAGGGAGCCTGACTTGGGGCTCTATCTCAGGACCTGGAGATCATGACTGGAGCCGAAGGCAGACACTTAACCAACTGAGCCACCCAGGCGCCCCAACTAATCTTTTAATCTATAAATAAACATCTTCAAGTTCTAAGAATTTTTCTTGAGTTATTTTCCAGACAATTTCTTCCCCTCCATTTTATGTATTTTTTTTCTTTTTAGAACTCATATAATTAAAATACCAAAGAAGGGGCACCTGGGTGGCTCAGTTGGTTAAGCATCAACTCTTGGTTTTGGCTCACGTCATGATCTCAGGGTCATGAGATCGAGCCCCAGGTCGGGCTTTATGCTCAGCAGGGAGTCTGCTTGAGAATCTCTTAATCTCCCTCTCCCTCTCCTTCTCCTTCTGCCCTTCCCCTTGCTCATGCTCTCTCTCTCTCAAATAAATAAATAAATCTTTAAAAAATAATAAAAAATAAAATAAAAATAAAATACCAAAGAAAATATTCTGAGTGGAGAGCCACAGATTGTTATATATATACTTTATATAACATATAGCATATATATATAACTATATATTATATACTGAATATTATATTAACTAATCATTATATGTAATATATGTTAATATATTAACTGTATTAATACTTTATTATTATATTTTATATATTAATATTTTAAATTTATATGTTATATGTCTATAATTATATAACTATGTTATATTATATATTATATACATATATGCATATATTATATTGTATTGCACATATATTGTATATTATATATATGTCAATAATGTTATCTTGTATATGATATATATAAGACATACATGCCCTGGAAATCAATGTATCATAGCTCAAGATTTTCATATTTTATTAAGCAGAAATATTGTATTTCTTGGTGTCCACATTAAGTGTGACCTGTAAAAGGAAATGACTGGTCAAAAATTGAACCATATGGGTAACAGTTGGAAGACACAAGCACTAGCTCCTCTTAGAACTTCAGTGTATGAACACTTTAAATTCCAGGCAAGTTAATCTGAGCTTCAACATTATCTCCAGCTGTATACAAATAAATATGTTTGTACTAAGCTTTGGGAGCAAAAATGAATGTCATTTTTCCTGTCTTCAGTGAGCTCCCAGTCCAATGTGAGATAAGTAAAAATGATATAAAAAGAGGGACAATTAAATTGCTATGGGAACCCAGAAGAAGTACAGAGTAACTGTGACAGGGAACTTGGTGGGAACAGTTGGAGACAAGGAAGTCTCAGAATGTGTTTCCACTGTGTCACATCTGAGCACAAGCAAGAGGAATGGATTTTAATCTTTACGAGGTCACAGACCATTTGGGGGATGTAATGAAATCTATAATATCCCTTCCAATAAAAATGCATCTAACACAAATACACAGATATATATTTTGCTTACTAACTCAGAATGTGCACCATTAAGAACTCTCAGTATAGAAGGATGAGTAGGAAATTTTGGACAGACAAGAAGAGAGAGTCCAAACAGAGGAAACAGCATGAGCAAAAGCCTGCAGACATAAAAAGCGTGTGCATTACTGGAGTAGAGGGGACTGTAAAATCATTCAGTGTGATTGCAGCATAAGCTGGAAAGAGAATCAGGCACAGCAAAAGATGAAAACAGAAGATAAGAAGATAAACAGGGATAAAGTATGACGTATCTCAAATGTCAGTCATGCACTTTGTTTACTCAGAGACTAGACCATGATTGAAAGCGATTACATATGGCATGTCAACCCTCTCAACTCTTAAAAAATATAACTGGACAGCTAGTGCCTAATGGAATACTAATTGATATTCTATGAGTGTGGAGTTTCACTGGCATTCATGGTAGGTGTTGAGTGTGAAGTACTCACATCTCAAGCTTGTAGCTTTATGAGAGAAAAAACAGTGTTAGAATGAAACCAAAAGTCCCTGAATATCAATTATTTTACTCCTTAATAACCTACAGCTGACTGCCAATCTTTAATGAGTTGCAATGGTTCTCAACAATGGCAGCACATTAGATTTACCTAGGGAACTTTCAAAAAGCCTCCCATGCCTGGATCCACCCCAGACCAACTAAATTAGAATATGTAGGGATAGGGCCTGGACATCTGAATTTTTGGAAGCTCTTCAGATAGCTTTAATGTACAGCTAGAATTGAGAACTACTATGTTAAGAAAAATACTCCACAAAGTAAATGCCTACCTACTAATTTAGCCTTAATTCTATTACATTGTTTCCATGCAGCATTATAGAACTCAAAAATAATTTTTAAACAAAATTTAAAAATATATGTTTTGCTATTTGAATTCCTTTGCTAAGCTGTCAAGATTGTCACATGAGGGACTAAGGGGGTGGTGAAGGTAGTCTAAACAGTGTACTTAGGTGTCAATATCAGGACCTACAGACAGCCAGTCTGTGCTGGAAATGTTCAGAGTGGACTTTTTCACATTTTACAGTCTCACCTCCTGAGTGTGCTGCCTGAGGCTATTGTTCTCTTCATATCTTGCAGATCTGTCTGGCAAAAAGGCTACATGCATCAACAGTTTTTGCTAAGGGTCCTGTGATTAATTGGATAGCCTTTTAGTTGGACAGCTTCTGAGGACAAGTTTTTTTTTTTCCTATTTTGGCTCAGGAAGCCACAAAGATTAGTTGTGCGAATATATTTAACTTTACCGCAGCTAATAAGTCATCCGTTGCTTTAACCAAAATATACAGTACTCATTTTAATCTGTTATACCTAAACATTATATGGGTTTGCAATCAATTATTTCTTATATTCTGTAGTCTGTTTGATCGTGAACATAGAACTGCAAGATGAGGGTCATGCAATGATTTATAAAAACAAATATTTATAAACCTTACTATGTATCAAGATATTTTATATTAACTATGCTATGAGATTAGAAAATATAACATGTATTGGCCCTCAAGGTGTTCTCATTCTACTAAAATGGCATAGTAACTCCACATTGGTTCATAAAAGTTCCACAAGAACTTCATAAGTACAGTAGTCTCTCCTTATCTGCAGGGGATACATTCCAAGATCCCCCGTGGATGCCTGAGACCATGGATAGTACCGAACCCTATATAGACTCTGGTTTTCCCTAGACATACATACTGTGATATAGTTCAATTTATAAATTAGGCACCGGAAGAGATTAACAATAATAAAATAGAACAATTATAACAATATACTGCAATAACAGTTATGTGAATGTGATCTCTCTCTCTCTCAAAATACCTTATTGCGTTGTACTCTCCCTTCTTCTTGTCCTGATGTGAGATGATAAAATGCCTACATGAGGAGATGTAGTGAGGTGAATGACATAGGCATTGTGACATTGTGTTAGGCCACTACTGACCTTCTGATACTGCATCAGAACGGGGATCATCTGCTTCCAGACCAAGATTGATGGTGTGTAACCATTGATGGTGTGTAACCATTTTCACATTGATGGTGTGAAAAGAGAGACCATGGATAAGGGCAGACTCCTGTATATTAAAAAGAGGTGAACTCACGAGATGTCATGATCACTTACAGCTGAGAGAGGTTAGAGCCAGGTCTTCGAGGGCCATAAATGCCAGGATACAAAGTTTAGAAGAAACTCTCTAGACAAAGGGGAGGCTTTTTTTTTCTGCATAGAAAAATGGTAAAGTCTGAGGTTCAGGAAGGTTATAAGGTTAACTGCAATATATAGTGTGGATTAAAGTTTGGTAAGAGAAGAGGTAAGATGAGTTATATAGGTTTTATTAAATGGTAAAGTAAGAAGTGATGGCGACTTGAGCAAGGGAAGTGGAAGTAAGGATTGAAAGGAAGAGAGAGATGCTAGGATTATTGCAGAGAAAACACAAAGGCCTTCTTATGCATTTTCAAGTGAGACTACTGAACAGACTGTGGGACTATTAGCATTCATCTATCCATCAAATCATTCAACAAGTCTTTATTAAATAACTATTATGCATAAGCATTGTGTTGGGTTCTGGAGGTACAGCAGTGAATATAGCAATGAATGGTCCCTGCCTTCATGTAGCTTCAGTACTGGGAGAAGCAGACAGTAACTAAAAGACACAAATAATTAACAAACACTTATAAGTGCTATGAAGGAAGTTTTGGGATGCTGAGAGAGAATAACAGGCAGCAGTAATGGTTGGAATGGACTGAACTACTTTATTTTTTTTTTTAAAGATTTTATTTATTTATTTGAGAGAGAGAGACTGAGAGAGAGAGCACATGAGAGGGGGGAGGGTCGGGAGGGTCAGAGGGAGAAGCAGACTCCCTGCCGAGCAGGGAGCCCGATGTGGGACTCGATCCAGGGACTCCAGGATCATGACCTGAGCCGAAGGCAGTCGCTTAACCAACTGAGCCACCCAGGCGCCCTGAACTACTTTAAATTGAGCATTAAGTGAAGTCCTCTCTAAGGTATTATTTCAGAGGAGATCTGAAGGATTTATCAGAAAAAGCAAGCACTGAAGAAGAGGGAAAACCTAGTGCAAAGGCTCTGAAATGGGACAATTTTGGTAGATTTCTATGTTTGAAGACGAGGGAACTGCCAATGTGTTAAATGGTGCTGAGAAGTTGAGTAAGATGAAAATGGTAAATTGACCATTGGTTTTAGTAGCACAGATGTTACTGCTGACCTTGCTGAAAGCAGTTCCACTTGAATAAGGACAAAATCAAATTGAGGTGAATTGAAAAGTGAGTGGGAAGAAAGGGAGAAGAGAAGAATGTGTTTAGTAGAGAAAAGAAATGAGCTGGAGGGGGATATAAAACGGGGGATGTTCCAATTCATTAAAGCGATATAAGAATTTAGATCCCACCTATATACTGAGCTGGTAGAGATGGAAAGATCCATGCACGTGAGAGAAGAAAACTGGGAGCAGGAGATGATACCTCCTAACACCTCCAGTTCACTCTCACTTTGCAACTGAGTTAAATAAATGACTCAACGCTAATTCTTTCAAAGTTAGGCTCTATTTAGAGGAAAATGGGGTAGAACATTGTGGACTGCACCAGAAAGTAAAGATATTAAGTACTGCAGAGGAAAAGAAGGGTGCAGGAAAGCTGAGATCTCGGTCACCAAACTGAATGCTGTCTAATTTCTAGTGTAGCTTCACATGAGCCCTGCCCCAAATTCCAAAAGCATAGAGATTCTTGACTCCAGGAAACAAACTGAGGGTTGTGGAAAGGGAGGTGGGTGAGGGGGATGGGGTAACTGGGTGATGGGCATTAAAGAGGGCACGTGATATGATGAGCACTGGGTGATATACTCAACTAATGAATCATTGAACATTATACTAAAAACTAATGATGTACTATACCTTGGCTAATTGAATTTAATAAATTAAAATAAATTAAAAAAGTATAGCGATTACTTCATCTGATCTAACCAAGTATTAAGTGGTGAGGTAGAGAGCATATTCTATGTCTCTCTTTCTACGTTTAAAATCCAGTGTAGGGGTGCCTGGGTGGTTCAGTCAGTTAAGTGACTCTTGGTTTCGGCTTAGGTCCTGATCTCATGGTTTGTGAGATCGAGCCCCATGTTGGACTCTGCACCCAGTGGGAATCTGCTTGACTATTCTCTCATTCTGCCCCTTCCCTCCCCCCAGCTCTCAAATGAATAAATCTTGGAAAAAAAAAAAAAGCCAGTGTAGCAGCCCCAGAATGTTATTTTCACCATTCAATAGAATTTATAAAATATATGGGGGAACCACTAATGTTTCCTTTTGTCAACCAAGGACATTATAAACATCCCACCATGTGCACCCATCATCTCACAAAAGAAATAATATTTTAGGCCCAAGAAGTAGGAAGAACATAATACCAGGATTAAAGACAAATAACAAATCTAGCTTCATAGAAAACCTCTCTACACTGTTTTCTTATTTTATTTCTAAGTCTGTCATGGATTGGTGAAAATACCATCCCAGTCATGTGTCAGTATGGAAATTAGTGTTAGGAAATCACTGGACCAGATGACTTATAAAATCTCTTCCAATTCAAATTCTATGATTCAGTTAGTAGTAACAAAAAAGTATCATATTTGAAGTAAAATAGTTTCCTTTTCATATTCTGTTCAATGATCTTATAAATAACTTTCCCCTGAGTCACCTTTGCAGTTCTCTCAGCCTTAGGGATCTAAAGCAACGCTCCACCATTCGCCTCAGTTTCAGAGGCCTCTTTCCCCAAGTCTTCAGAGAGCCCAGGGCATTACAATAAACACCTCTCTCAGCACAAAAGATAATAGCAGATGCAACTGTTTTCTGTTGGCTTAAATGTTGATGAAGACTTCAGTAACCACTCCACTCTGTACAAATCCAAAATCAAAAATGCAGGTTAATTTTCAAAGAACAGAAAGAACTGAAAGAAGAAAAACCACAAAACTGCCTTGCTGAACAAAAAGAAAATATGAAAGAAAGCTCACCGGCTAGCTTTTTTTTTGGATATTTTTATTTCTAAAGTATTCACATATCCTAGTAGTTTTTGAGCACTCTTAAAGAGACATATTAAAATATTACATCAAAGAGGATATTTTAAAAAATGACTTTAGTTACTAAAGGCGAACTCAGAACACCAGAGTTGTTACTTGCTCAGTGAGAGCTCTGATCCGTGGGCCTGTGCCTGATGACACCTTTCCAATTCCACCAGCAAGGTCCTGGAGCAAAGTTTCTTCCACTGAAGGGTCTGCTTTATTGAATTCCCTACCTGTCCTAATTCTATATATTTCCAATTAGCTACCTTCGAGGCTGACATTGGTGGAAGGGAATTGTTTTCTGACAAGCTAACATTTTAAGGCTAATGTTTTTTTAATAAGCAATTGAATTTGCAGCATTCAGCTCTTGTTATGTTTTATTGGTTTCTGTGCTTTAATTTGGTATGTGTGTTTTGGCATGACTCCATGGCAGGTGCAATTTTAAAAATGGAATCAATAAAATTCACTGTGATGTATGATATGAGCATTCCAAGCTTAGCTTTCAAAACAAAATACTAGGCTTGGCTCTTTCCAGAGCCCTGCAAGGAAAATGTGCTGATTCCTTAGGGCTTTCCTCACTCTAGCTTTTTGAAATCTTGTTCACACTCCTCAAATGTCCAAAAATGCCCTCCTCTAAACAGCTCTTACTCGGAGCCCATGACCTCATCTTCTCGTTCTTGAAGAGATGAAGTTCATCTTAGCAGGAAAGCCTAAGTATAGTTTGTTTTCCTCTTTAAAATCTCTCTATGTGCTTTCTACAGCATTGTCAATCAATAGGGACTTAATAAATCTTTGCTAAATAACTAGTTGAATAAATTTGTCCTCCCTTCCTTCTTCTCTGACTAAAAAGAAGAGAAACTCCTCCTTTCCAAGATTAACACCTCATAATGATGTAGAATTTATCTTATTCTATCCTCCCCTGCCTTCTTCAAGACCTTGTTTCATCATGTCTTCTTTTTCAGTTCTAAGTGTCTTTGATCCTGATTTCTCCATTGGTCACTTTGTGGCTTCCTATAAACACAGATATCTTCATTTTGTTAAAATATGGTCTGAGGGAGGGAGTGGTGATTTGGAGAGGGGGCACGCAGGAGGATATGACATTGGGTGACAATGTTTTACTGCTTGATAGCCGGGTGGTAGAGATAAAGTCATATGCTCATTTTGTACACTTTTTTATCTTTGTTTTATTTGACAACAAAAAGTTCAAGGAAAGAAAAAGAAAACCACCTCAAGGGCAAGAGGATAATTAGAAATATTGATAATGGACTTGAGAAAGTGAACAACTCTAAAGACTATTTAGCAAATCCTTTTTGCAAGTCAGCTAATTTCCAATGTTTTGTTTTCAACAAAATTAAAGAATGCCTTGTTGTAGTCATATAATTATATATAATATATAATTTTAATATATAATGTGTAAAATACATAATTTTGAGTATGTAACTCACAAAAAGTTTAAAGAATTGAGTGAAATGACTATAAAAGGAAAACACCTCCATCCACTCTCATGTACTTATTTATGAGAACAAAATCTCTTTGGTATTTTCATCCAAAAAAGAAAAAAGATAGAATTGATAATGAACCCTGTCTCATTCTAGCAATTAGTAATAATCATCTTTGTGTATAAGAATGAATGGGAAGGAGACAGAAAAAATTCCATGCATCTCATTAAGAAATGCATTATTGGCAAATGTTAACATTTTATATTTAGTAATTATTTTCCAAACTTTTTAATATATTAATTTCAATCCATTGTATGCTGCTATTACTTGCAAAGCTAATTCAACTCAGAAGAAATTTAACACTTAGAGCATGATGGTCACTTGGTAAAAAAAATCAATGTGTATACATTTTTCCTGAAATTCATAATACAGTGATCCTTTTGGGCTTTTAAGCATTAGAAAACAATGGCCTGCTGTGGATGAATCTTACAAATAAAATGTTGAAGGGGAAAAAAGCAAGTCACAAAGAGTATATACTGTGTGAGTCTTCTTATACAAGCAAAACTCATCCATATCAGGGATCAGCAAAGCTTGCCTATAAAGGGATAAATAGTAAATAGTTTAGATCAACAACTCTAACAACTCAATTCAGGCACCATGATAGCAAAAATGCCAGAGCCATAATCAAAAGGGTGTGGCTCTGTTCCAATAAAGCTATTTACAAAAAACAAGTGATGGGGGGTGGGAGGATGGGTTAGCCTGGTGATGGATATTAAAGAGGGCACATTTTGCATGGAGCACTGGGTGCTATGCACAAACAATGAATCATGGAACACTACATCTAAAACTAATGATGTAATGTATGGTGATTAACATAACAATAAAAAATTTAAAAAAAAAACAAGTGATAGGCCAGATTTGGTCCATGATCTGCAATATGGTGATCCCTGGTCTATATTGTTCAGGCATTCATACATTCATGTAACACTATCATAAAGCTATGATTACCACTGGGGGAGATGGGCAGAGTTACAATTGGCCAGGGGGTACAGGAGGAAAGTCTTAGGCGAAAGTAATACTTTGTTTCTTGACCTCAGTAGGTTATTATAATGCTGTTCACTATACAAACATTTGCTAAATTTTACATATATGTTTTATGTCTTTTTCTTTGTTTCTTATTTTAAGATAATTCTGTTTTATTACATATTATTAAATAATACTCTATAAAAATTATATTAATTTACTTGTGTGCCAGTAATGAATAAAAATACTTTCTTTACACACTCAGCAAAACATGTTACTAGTTTTCTGACCTCAAAATCTCAAGTCTAGGAATTTATCTCAAGAAACTAATTGCACAAGGGAAAAACTATATGCACAAGGAAATTTCCCCCAATGTTTACTTGTTTACCATGTTGGTAAAAACCTGGAAACACCCACAAGTAGCCACCAATAAAAGGTTTATGAAATGAATTATGGAACACCATGTTCCCACTAAGAGTAATAATGTAAATCTATATTTATTGACGTAGAGATACCATGAAATGAAAATAAGCAGGTTATCAAATAATATACAGTATGATTCTACATGTGTAATAATATATGCATATACTTATATAAAAATATTCCTTAAAGTTCTGTTTGTTATTATCTAACCTCAAGAATTGGAATAAAAACACGGATGTAGGTTCCAGCCTGTATAGGAGCTTCTTCCTCTTCAGTCTAATACAGTCAAAGGCAAGTGTTCAGAGAACAATGATTTGGATCAAAATACTGCACTGTATGTGGTCAAGAGGACCCTGCCAGAAGAATGTTCTGATTTATTAAACTTGTCTCCCCTAAGCATGATGAAGTAGCTAAATCATCAATACATGAAGACACCATCGTCTCTGCCTGGATCTTAGGAGGCAATAAGCCAGTATGTATGGTCCCCACTTTTGATATGGCAGCCTTGGGGAAAAGGACCAGTGAAAAGCTAGTTCTACTCTGAGTACATGAATATGACCCAACACTCACACTGGAAGAACTGCTAAAAATGTTTTGAGTCCCTGGTTACAGCTTGAAGTTTAGAACACACCCATAACCTCAGGATGATCCCCTGAAAGCAAATGCTACTCCTCTTGATCACCCTGAGACAGAAAAAAAAAAAAAAAAAAAGGCTGGGTTATGGAGATCCATACAACTGAACCATGGTCCAGAGTGAGACAGTGACTTTGTATTAACAATAAATAACATTCATCCCCTTGGAAAGGATTTTCTTTTTTTTTTAAGATTTCATTTATTTATTTGACAGAGAGAGACACACAGAGAGAGGGGACACAAGCAGGGGGAGTGGAAGAGGGAGAAGTAGGCTTCCCACTGAGCAGAGAGCCTGATGCCGGGCTGGATCCCAGGACCCTGGGATCATGACCTGAGCCGAAGGCAGACGCTTAATGACTGAGCCACCCAGGTGCCCCTGGAAAGGATTTTCAACCCATGAGTCTTCTATCAAGGGCCAATAGGTAGGGAGAAAGATGAAAAAATTGTGTGATTGATGCCACTTCTATCTTTCCTTTTTCCCCCTATGCATAACAAATGGGATTCTGTTTTCATGTCTGGTGTTAAGATTTGAACCATGCAGATAAGGTATAGTGAACTTAAAAAAATCATAAATATATGCATAGATAATTATCTGCAGGTACATATATCAAAACAATAATGGTGGTTATTTTTCTGTATTGTTACTTTTCATATTTTTTTATACTTTCTCATCCACACTTTATTTTTTTAATCTTTACAAGAAGTGTGTATCATATTCCCACAAAATAAAACAGTATTTTTAAAATGCTTTCCCCTGAAAATGCCACCCCCTACAGCTATTTCTCTTTTTCGCATATTGACTCATCTCTTTTTCACTAAGACTCTCACCCCTACCACTTCACTGAAAACGTACTCCTCAAAGTCAAACTTATCATTGCAAAATCCTCAGTCTTTAGGCCATCATTCAGCATAGTCAACCCCTCCCTGCTTTTCAAAATTTTTTCTTGGCTATTCATTCTCTTGTTTTTTTGCTTTCTTGTTTGTTTCCCCTACCTTTCTGTGGGCATCTCATCTGTCTCTTTGATTGGCTTAATATCCTCTGCTGGCTGTGAAATATAATCCCCAGCCTCAATCCTTAGAACACTGCTCCTAGCTATGTCTCAGGGCCATTACACTCTGATGAATTACTGTCCAGACTGACTTCACCATTCAGAGTGTTCCCTAAACTCGAGCTCCATCTTCATAACTGTGATTTCCACTGGGATATCTTGACATCACCTTAAACCTAACATGTTTGAAACTACATCTATTGGCCCAAACCAGTTTTCCCTCTAGACCTTCCTCTTTCTGCCCACAGAACTAGGTCATAATTTCATTGCTTTTGCAATAGCCTTTGGCCAAAAACAAAGAAAAGGCACAAAGGGATCTTTAGCTACAGTAGAAAAATCAAAACAGAACAAAGAGTGAGTCTGAATACAAGAATTTTTTCAGAGCTGATTTCATAAAAGAAATCAGACCAATGTACCATGTCAATTTAAGTGGAGCCATAAGAGTAAATTTAGCTCCAATTTTGAAGTCAGTCAGTCCCTAGAGAGAATGTTTTCATTACCAATATTAACACCTCATCCTCCAAATCATGTGGATTAAGTATCATGAAGAGAGGTACTCTTCTCTGTTCTTATTCAATCACTCACCAACTCTTGGTGTGCCTGGGTGGCTCAGTCATTAAGCGTCTGCCTTCGGCTCAGGTCATGATCCCAGGGTCCTGGGATTGAGCCCCACATGGGGCTCCTTGTTCAGTGGGGAGCCTGCTTCTCCCTCTTCCACTCCCCCTGCTTGTGTTCCCTCTCTCACTGTGTCTCTGTCAAATAAATAAATAAAATCTTTAAAAAAAAAATCATTCACCAACTCTTGTCAAATCTTCTTTCCTGTCTTTCTTTGTCCATTACTTTGTTATAGTTCCACTCTCACAAAATATCTAATTCAGGTCCTGCTCACCCTGCATCAAGATATTACAATGCTCAACTTCATGACTTTGTAACTGATACGCTTTGCTTCTCATATTCTGTTCCTGTTTTCATAAATTTAACCCGCTGAAAAAATTATCCTTGGTACTTTGCTGACCACAACATAGAGTCCATAAAGCTGAGTATATAAGGCCTGTAAAAGCTGATCAAAAACCGCTTTTCCAATCTTATCCATCACTCCATTCCTTCACAAACTATTTCTGATCAGCTTTTGATAACTGCTATGTATGAAAGAAATAAAAAAAATAGTACATGGATAGGAAAAAATCCTGGGAATCAGAGATTGAGTGAGATCTAATGAATATAGAAAAAGAGTAGAGAGCCTAGGACCAAGGTTTTGGGACTGAATGAAGTAGGAGACAGTAAAGGAGCATAAGAAAGAGAAGTCTGTGAGCTAGAAAAATACCCAGGTTAAATGTGAAGTACAAAAGACAAGGGAAGAAGTTGTTCAAACCAAGACAGAGTGGCCAACTATTTAAGAAAAGACTGATGGTTGATCATTAAATTCGGAACATGGATGGCTAGAGACCTTGATGAAAGCAAAATCAGTGGAGTAGACAGAGTGAAGTCTGGAGTGGGATAAAGAGAGAAAGGAATGCTGGGAGGGAGGAACAGTGAGTATTGACAGCTCTTGCATGGTTTTGCAGTAAGGAGAGCAGAGAAATTGGATTATTCATGGAGAGATAAGTAGCGTGAAGAAAATATAGCATGTGTGTATAACAAATAATCAAATAGAGAAGGAAAAACTGATGTTGCAAGAGAAAGAAGGTATAAGTGAAAGAGCAAAACACTTGGTTAGGTGAAAGAGAATGGGATTCAGTGCAAATGTGAAGGGACTGCTCTTTTTTTTTTTTTTTTTAAGATTTTACTTATTTATTTGAGAGAGAGAGTGACAGAGAGAGAGAGATCACATGAGTAGGGGCAGAGAGAGAAGCAGACTCCCCACTGAGCAGGGAGCCCAATGCAGGGCTCAATCCCAGGACTCTGGCATCATGACCTGAGCCAAAGGCATATGCTTAACCTACTGAGCCACCCAGGCATCCCGGGACTGCTCTTTGACAGGAATAGGAACACTTCCTTGGTGGTAAGAGAGAGGATATGCAAATGTGAGGTGTAGAGATTTTTCAGTAAAAAGACGGAGCAGGCTCCTCTCCATGGCTTTTTGTTTCTCAGTGAGGTATAGGACTGGAAATATGGGAATGGGGATGGTATATAAAGTTTATGAAGAGAGAAGGCATTAAAATGAGGTCTCAGGGTGCCTGGGCAGCTCAGTTGGTTAGGTGACTGCCTTTGGATCAGGTCATGATCTCAGAATCCTGGGATCGAGTCCCACATCGGGCTCCCAGCCCATCGGGAAGTCTGCTTCTCCCTCTGACCCTCTCCCCTGTCATGCTGTTTCTCTCTCTCTCAAATAATAAAATCTTTCAAAAAAAACGAAGTCTCAGAGGGTAGAAAAATGAGCTTACTATAGAGAAACAGTTGAAATTCCAGGCAGTATTGAGACCTAATTTGAGTTTTGAGAGCATTACTTTAAAGTGAAATTCACTTTAATTTAAAGTGAAATCAGGGTGCCTGATGGGTTAATTTTCTCCAGGTATGAAAAAAGGGTTATTAATGCACAGGACAGAAATAGGACTCAGCCCATGATTTCTGACTCTAAGACCAATGTTCTTTCCATTAAATTATTTTTCCAGTGGTATTTTTTTCATAATTTCCTCTAGAAAAACTATAGTTCAGATTATAATTGAGTAAAATATTTTCTTTGAATTAAAAACAAATCTAAGAGGATGGTGAGCAACAATACCTATGGGGAAAAAACTGAAGAGGCTTCCAACATGAAACCATTTGTAACCTCTATGCCAGTCAGCATACATTTCCCCCTGTAAATATTGCAAAATGTCCATATGCTCATGCTGCAAAAACCCTCTTGGATCCTTGTAATCAGGCCAGTGGACCATATTGTTATGCACAATCTAACGTCTTTCCTTCTTGGCCCCCAACAAAGGACAGCAGGCTGACAGGGCTAGAACTAATTAGCACCCTGTTCATCTTGCCTTATGCTTAGAACGCCTAAAGGAAGCTTCTCTTTCCTGGCTGATGATAAAACAGAATCAGTCTCTGCTCTCTGAGCTGGGTCATTTATCAATCATGATTTTGCAGACACATTGAGAAGCAAAGAAGATAGAGACAAAGACATAGAGACATACATTCCTATATTTAAAATGTCTTATGTGGGGCGGCTGGGTGGCTCAGTCGTTAAGCATCTGCCTTCAGCTCAGGTCATGATTGGGATTGAGTCCCGCATTGGGCTCCCTGCTCCGAGGAAAGCCTGCTTCTCCCTCTCCCACTCCCCCTGCTTGTGTTCCCTCTCTCGCTTTGTCTCTCTCTGTCAAATAAAATAATAAAATAAAATAAAATAATAAAATGTTCTGTTGTGTATGTGTCTATTTGTACATATGTATATTTAGTAGCACAGTATAATGAAAAAAAGTGGACATAAATGGGGAAAGGTTGAGGGAAGAAAACTCAGGAAACTGTGACTAAGGCTATTCCTGGAGAGGCAGAATAGTATGGCGTTAAAAGCGTAGACTCTCAAGTCAAAACTCTAGGGTCAAATCCTGGCTCTGACACTTATTAGCCACGTGGCCCTGGGCAAGAAACTTACCTTTTCTGGACCTCAGTTTCCTCAGTTGTGAAAGATGAATAACAACAATAGCTAAATTAAAAGGTTATTGGGAGGATTAAATGATAAATTGCTGTTCGCAATTCTAGCACTTCGTAGCTGGTGATCCCGAAGACACCATTCAACCACCTGAAGTTCAATTTCTTTGTGAGTAAACTTATGTGGTTTTGTGCAGTTTTTCCTCTTACAAGATCCTACATTTTCTGGTATTTGGCAATATATTTTGCCAGATTTGTGGGGAAATAAATATTGTATTAGTCATGGAACTTCTTAAAAATTCTCTCTGTTACCTATGCCTATGTTCCCATCAGTGGCCAGATAAATCTATCATTTATATTTGATTGGGGGATGTCATATATGAACCTAGAAAGCAGATATGTCTTCCTAAAAATGCATCTACATTAATATCCAAGTTGGCTTGCATTCCATGAAGACTTATCAAGGGATAGCAGAGGTACACAACTGAGGAAGCTCAATCTGCAAGAAGCACTGCATAGAAAATGCCTCACCTACAAAGCTGAGAGAAGCTATAGAACTCTCAGTACCAAGAGACAGTACTTAGTCTCCTTGCTGTGTCTTCTGGTTCTTACTTCATTAAGAAGCTCTGCTATAGGGGCACCTGGGTGGCTCAGGCGGTTAAGCTGCCAACTCTTGGTTTTGGCTCAGGTCATGATCTCAGGTTCCTGGGATTGAGCCCACCTCGGGCTCCACACTCAGCTGGGAGTCTGCTGGTGGATTCTCCCTCTCCCTCTGCCCCTTCCCCCCCTCAAATAAATACATAAATCCTTAAAAAAAAAAGAAGTGTTGCTATAGCTCCATAAAGGCAAACCCATGTCTTCTTCACTCTGTATTCTCAGGTTGAGAACAGTGACTGTCACAAAACAGGTCTCCAAAATATGTGAAAAGTAAGTGTCTCATTTGTCTCATTTTTCATCTGCTTTGAAGTCAGTTCCCATAATCTAAATCCTTTGGGGTTAGGTTATAGTAAGCATTTATTCTAATATGATAGAAGCAGAGTAATAAATATGTTTGTGTAATCAATGCCTGGGCAATGTCTAAAAGGTTCACAAAAAAATTCCCAATTATTTACAATGCCTAGATTACCATCTTTGCCTGCTGCATAAAATGTTGCTTCTTACAATGATTTTGGTACCCCCTCAATCTACTTCACACACACACATACACATACCCCACAATCTCTTTCTATAATAAAGACTTCATGTCAGCAGCAATTAAAAAGACACATACTCAAAATGCTAAGGGGGAAAGCAAAACAACAAAATGTTGGTTCATACTTAAGGCCCTGGGCTTTTGTGTTCCATATGGTTACTGAGCTTGCAACATAGCAAATACAGATTCTGAAAGATCTTTTTATCCCTCTGTTTTGTGATTTGTGCAGTCAAGCATGTTAGAAAGAATAAGTAACCAGAACAAAGAGCTGACTGGCAAAGAGATAGCAATTTGTAATCAGTGAAGAGAATACTTTCCCCAGGTTCCAAGATTATTTTTTTTTTCTTTTTTTAAACCTTGTATTGCAAGGCAGAGCAAACACAATTGTATAACACCCAATTATAACCAGGTGAAACCACCATCAAATAAGACCCTGAATCTTGGTTAGACAAAGAGAGTCAATGTATTAAAAAAAAAAAAAAAAAAAAAGGTGGGGGTTAATTCCAAAAGAATCATTTGGATGTGAAAAGATTGGCAATTATTTTTTAAATACATGTTTGTGGCTTAAACATAATCCCATAAATACCCTGAAGCCTCTAATGCTGCAAATTGTTTGGGGGATTCAGAGGAGTTAATCTCAAAGATAGAGTCATCTCAAAAATCATTAGATAGATCAATTTTTGTTATAGAGAAGCAAAGAAAGAAAGAATAAAAAAGAAAAAAAATATTTCATTCAATAGAAAGGATGATAGACTCAAAGTTATAAGATCTAGAATCTAATCTCAAGTCATCCCCCAAAGATGCTTTATGATCTAAGGCAAGCCAATTCTCTGTGTTTTTTGTTTCCCATGAATAAAATGAAGCGAAGGGAGATTTGCATGCAATCAGTTCCCTTCCAGCTCTGACATTCAATTTGTTTAAAAGTCCTTCATATTTACAGGACATGTCTTAGCTTACAAAAGCCTCCATATACTTTATATCATTTGATCCTCACAACAACCTTATAAAACTTATTATCTCCATTTGCAGATAAGGAAATCAAAGCTCAGAGAGATTAACAAACTTCCCCCAAACCATCCTGCTAGTATGTTGCAAATTCAGATCTTCTCATATCAAAACCACAGTGCTTTTTCAACCACAGTACACTGACTCCCTGATACTTATTATTTTGCCCTAATGTACATAGTATCTCTGAAAGTTTAAATTATATGACTGAAAAATGACCTTTTCTATTAAAACATAAAGCAGTTAGACTATGAGCCACAACACTTTCATAATTCTTCTTTCAGAGTCCTTTAGCCAAAGACCAACAAGGACACACCACATTTGCCCATGTTGGGCTGATTACTCACTGCAGTGAGCGAGAACAGACGTGACAGGGAACTGGAGCATGTCTCAATAAGATGACAGAAAGTGCTTGTTATAGGATTTGGGCTTACATAAGGTGATTTGGGGGAAATTTTAAGAAGGCCGTGTTTTGGTCTGAATTGGATGCTGTCAGGAAGTAGGGGTAATGGGATGACTAGGTATCTTAATAAATCTTATCTCTAGGGAGGCCAGTCTAAAGCAAAGGTAAAACTGTAACTGGTAAGCGGCATTCACTCCTATCAGCCAGCCAGCACAGGGTAACAGGGTAATGTGGAGTCATTTGTTTGTGACTTGCACAGTGTTCACCATTTCTCTATGTTCAGTCATGATTTTGGAGTGGTCTTTTTGTTGTTGTTGTTCTTGATTCATCAAAGTCACAGAGGGGCCTGGTTTGATGATAATGTTCTATGGAAGTGTTTATGTTCAATACAAGCTATGACTGCCAGGCCAGCTTGTAGCAATACCCAGGCCTAGTTCCTGAATGTCAGAGGCTGCTTTTCTTTTTCTCAAACCCAGTTAACCATTTTAGGGCTTTGCTCTCCAGCTGATGGGTGAGGGGGAATTTTCAAAAGAGAAAAAAGAAAGAGGTCTATTCTTTTACAGGAGACATTTTTTTCATATGGCAAATAGTGCTTTATACAAAGTCAAGACATAAACAACAGCCTGAAAGAAAATAATCACAATGTAATAATAGAAAAATAAAAATATAAAATTCTCACATAAATCAAAAAGAAAAAGAAAATAACCTAATTGAAAAAGACAGTGGATAGGAAGAGGCAATTCATAAGTTAATAACCACAAATGGGTAAGAATAGGCATCCAATGTCACTATGCATGAAGTAAATATAAATTAAAACAAAGGGACAATTTTCTTCCATCAGATTGACAAAAAAAAAAAAAAAAATGTGGGAATAGGAAGCACTCCTACACTGTTGGTTAGGAATGTACAAAGTACAACTACTTTGTAGGATATTTTATCAAATCCTATCAAACCTTAAAAAGTACATTACATTTTTAGGAGTATTTTCTACAGAAATGATAACACATATACAAAGACATATGGTTCAAAAATGTTCATTGTAACATTTGTGATAGTGAAAATTAGGTAAAAATCCTTATGTATATCATTAAAGGAATAACTAAATTTTAAAAAATGGTGCATCCATACTATAGAGTTCTATGCAGACAATTAAAATAATTAGATGGGTCTGTATGACATATTCCAAAAACCCACAGTTACAGAGCAAGAAATCCAATTTATAAAATAATAACTAATATCTCATTTTTGTCAAAATATCTATGTATAATGTTTGCATATGTATATGGTTATACACATATATGATGTATGCATGTATATATTTTTTTTAAAGATTTATTTATTTATTTGAGAGAGTGAGAATGAGAGAGAGAGAGAGAGTACATGAGAGGGGGGAGGGTCAGAGGGAGAAGCAGGCTCCTCGCTGAGCAGGGAGCCCGATGCGGGACTCGATCCCGGGACTCCGGGATTGCATGTATATATTTTTATATGAATATAAAATTATCCGTAAGTGAACATACCAACTATAAAATGTTTCCTCTGAAGAGCACGAATGCAGTTGTTTTGGGAGAATACAGGGTGGGGAGAATGGTGGAAATGCAAATTTTCCTGTATACATGTCTGTTTTGTTAGAAAAATTTATAAGAAAATATCATTTTCATAATAAAAAGTTAAATAATAAAATAATCTCTTAGGAAACATATAGCTGAAATGGCATAACAGAGAATGGAATTATCCTCCTGGCAGAAACAACTAAAAACACTTGACTATATATGAAACAATGGTTTTCACATATTGGAGATGAGGTATAGCAAGACACAAAACAAGCAAAGTGAAGCCTTATTATCGTCCTAATTACTGCCTGGAAGGAGAGTTTAGGCTGCATCACAGGGAGGGAGAATTCAAGTGGAACCTAGTGGCCTCCCTATGTTAAGAGGACAGAGCTGGGAGTCTAAGGAGGGAAATGCAGCTAGAGTTCTCAGGGCAGAATATAAGAGAGGAGAGACCTGCACAAAAATTTGTAGAGGGTCCACTCAACTCCTTAGCTGAGCACTCATTGGTACATAAATGTGAGGCAACTACCTGAGGGTAGGGAAAGAATCACATAAAAAAAGAAGGAACAATTCTCGGAGCTCAACCAGAACAGGAAACATTTCATATTCCCAAAAGTCAGAATGGAAAACCCTGTATTTCACATGGCATCAGGTAGGATGCTCAGAGGGCCTCTGTAGTGGACAAAAATTAGTCCTACATTAATAGTTAGTCCAGTCCTGTTTAATGAAGATTAAAATCAAGCCTCAAAAAAATCACACTGTTTCCAAATAAGTTAAAAGCATTGCAGATTTAGGTTTGAGAATAATTTTAGGGAAAAAATACACCAAAAAACAATCCAACATTATCTGGCATCAAATAAAAAATTACCGAAAATGCAAGAAAGCAGGAAAATAGGAGCAATAATGAACAGAAAATCCTTTCAACTGAAACAGACCAGAAAATGGCACATATGATCAAATAAGTAGATAAGAACATTAAAATAGCCATTATAACTATATTCTACCTGTTCAAGAAACAAGAGAAAAGATTGAACATGTTATGCAGGCATATGAAACATATAAAAAGTACCCAAATTAAACTTCTAGTACTGTAAATTACAGGTCTGAAATGAAAAATACACTGGATGGTATACATAGCATATTAGACACTGCAGAAGGAAAAAAACAATGTTATAGGTTGAATTGTGTTCCCCCATAATTCATGAGTTGAAGTCCTAACCACCATTAGAATGACCATAGTTCATGAATTGAAGTCCTAACTGCCATTAGAATCACCTTAGAATGTGATCTTATTTGGAAATAATATATATAGATATAATAATTATATATAATTATAATAGATATAATTTGCTAAGATGAAATCATGAGGGTGGGTCTTAATCCAATATGACTGGTATCTTTATAAAAAGGGGAAATTTGGACACAGAGCTATACACACAAGGAGAATACCATGTGAAGATGAAGGAGGAGATTGAAATGATGCTTTCACAAGCCAAAGAATGCCAAAGATTGCCAGAAAATCACCAGAATCTGGTTGAGAGGCATGGAAAAATTTCTTTCTCACAATTCTTAGAAGGATCCAACTCTGTTAACACTTTGATATTAGAATTATAGCCTCCAGAACTGTGAGAGAATAAATTTCTCTTAAGTCCCCCAGTGTGTGGTACTTTGTTATGGCTACTGTAGCAAATTAAAACTACCAGCAGCCTTAAAGACACTGGAATGATAACTACCTGAATTTAGGCAAAGAGGAAATACTGACCAAAAGAAAGCTAGAATACCTACATTAATATCAGATAGATTTCAGAGGCAAGAATATCACCAGGCAAAATGAGGGAAATTGTGAACTTTCTAGTTTATAAACTTCCAATTTTCTAAGGCACAACTCATTAAAGGAACATGAGAATTTAAATAGTTAGGCAACCAAAGTAATAGAGATTCAACATCCACAATGTAAGGAACAAATAAATATGCAAGGAGAAATAGACAATTCATAATTATTATTAGATATTTCAAAATCCTTCTTCCAATAATTGGTACAAGAAACAGAAAATCAATAAAATATATCAACCAAATCAATATCAAACTACCACACTTATTTGACTTTCATGGAACACTCAGCCCAAAACAGCAGAACACAGAGTCTTTTCAAGTCCACACAAAACACTTAGCAAGATAGAACTATATACAGTGTCATAAGATGAGTCTGAATAAATATAAAATGATTCAAATCATACAAGGCATGTTCTCTGATCACTGTGGAATTAATTAAATTAGGAATCAATATCAAAAAAATGTCTAGGAAATTCCCAATTAACTGAATATTAGATAACACACTTCTAAAGAGCATATGGGTCAAGAAAGTAATGAAAGGAAATTAGAAAGTATTTTGAACTGAATGGGGATGAAAACACAATCTTATCAAAATTTGGGGAATTCAGCTTTAGCAATTTTTAGAGGTAAATCTGTAGTACAAAAATTCCTGTATCAAAAAAGAATAATGGTCTTGCGGCACCTGGGTGGTTCAGTCGTTAAGTGTCTGCCTTTGGCTTGGGTCATGATCCTGGGGTCCTGGGATCGGACCCCGCATCGGGCTCCCTGCTCAGCCTGAAGTCTGCTTCTCCCTCTCCCACTCCCCCTGCTTGTGTTCCCTCTCTCGCTGTGTCTCTCTCTGTCAAATAAATAAATAAAATCTTTAAAAAACATAAAAATAAAAAAATAAAAAATAATGGTCTCAATGCAATGGCCTAAGCTTCTACATTTAGAAACTAAGACAAAGAGCAAATTAAATCCAAACTAAATGGAATCAAAAAAATAATAACATTGAAACAGAAATAAATCAAATAGAAAACAAAAATAATATGAAAAATCAGTGAAACAAAAGTTCTTTTAAGAGATCAATATAACTAATACACATCTAGCCAAACCAATCTGGAGAAAAATGGATACTAGGAATGATGGAGATGGCATTACTAAAGGTTCCATAGATTTAATTAGATAATAATTGAATGTTATGAACAACTTTATGGCAATAAATTCAGCAACTTAAATGAAATTATAAATACCTTGAAAACACAAGCTACCCAAGCTCACAAAAGAATAATGTAAAAAGTACTATATTTCTAAAAAGAAATGGAAGTTTAAGATAAAAACTTCACACAAAGAAAATTCCTGACCCAACAAACTTCTAATGAGAATTCTAACAAATATCAAAAGAAGAAATGATACCAATTCTACACAAAGTCATCCACAAAATTAACAGGAGAGAATGCTTCCTCATTATATAAGTCCACCATAACTTTGATACAAAAAAACAGACAAAGGTATTACAAGAAAACAAAACTGCAGACCAATGTCCTCCATGAACAAAAATTCAAAAAGTATTAACCAATTTTAAAACAAACAATATACAAAATATATAATATACCATAACCAAGTGGATTTTATGTAATATTAGATTAACATTTAAAAAATAATGTTATTTACCAATTAACAGACTATAAAAGAACAAAACACATGATCATCTCAATAGCAGCAGAAAAAGCACTTGACAAAATCCAACAGATATTCCTGACATTTAAAAAATAACAAAACAAAAGAAAACCTCTCAGCAAATTAGAAATAGAAGGGGACCTCCCCCATCTAATAAAAGACATTTATGAAAAAACTAAAACTAACACAATAAATGACAAAATATTTTCCCTCTAAAATAAAGAAAAGGTAAAGATATTAGTGCTCACCACTTCTCTTCAACATTGTATTAGAGGTTCTAGCCAACATAATAAGGGGAAAAAAGAAAAGTCATCCAGAATAGAAAGAAGAAGTAACAGTTAAGTTTTTACCTAAGGAGAAAATATTTTAAAATCCACAAAAAAGATTCTAGAACTAATAAGTGAGTTTAGCAAGGTTGTGGAATATAAGATCAATATATAAAAATCAATGGTATTTCTATATGCTAACAGTGAAAATTAGAAAAGCCTTCTTACATGTCACATCAAAGACACAAGCAACAAAAGAAAAAATAGATCTATTGAGCTTCACCAAAACCTTACACATGAAACCTAAAGCGTAAGTGACAAAAGAAAAAAATATATTAATTAAACTTTATCAAAATTTTAAAAATTTGGGCTTCAATGGATACCATTAAAAAAGTAAAAAATACAAATCACTGAATGGAAAAAATATTTGTAAATCATACATCTAATAAAGACTCACAGAATATAAAAAGAATTATTACAACAATAAAAAACCCAATTAAAAATGGACAGAGAATCTGTAAAAAAATCATTTCTCTAGAAAAAAGATATACAAATAATATGTACATGAAAAGTTGCTCAACATCATTAGTCATTAGGAAAATGCAAATCAAAAGTATGAGATACCACTTCACATCCACTATATGGCTATATTTTTTTTTAAAAAAAAGCAGACAATAAGAAGTATAATGAGGATATGGAGAATTTGGAACCCTCAAACATTGCTTATGAGAATGTAAAATGGTGCAGCTGCTTTGGAAGACATTTTGGCAGTCTTCAAAATATTAAACATAGAGCTACTATATGACTTAGCAATTCTAGTTCAAATATATACCTCAGAGTATTCATAACATATGTCCACATAAAAATGTGGACATGAATGTCCATTGTAGTATTATTCACAAGATCCAAAAAGTGAAAACAATCCAATGTCTTCAGCCAATGAACAGACAAAACAGGGAAAAATCTATATAATGGAATATTATTCAGCCATAAAAAGGGATGAATTACTGATGTTACTACTGGATGAACCCTGAAAGCATTATGCTAAGTCAAAGAGTCCAAACACAAAAGCCCACACATTGTCTGAATCCATTTATAAAATGGAATAGGCCAGTCCATAGAGATAAAAAGTAGATTGGTGGTTGCCAGGAGCTGGGGAAAGAAGCAATGGGGGATGACTTCTAATGGATATGGGGTTGCTTTCTAGGATGATAAAAATGTTCTGGAATTAGATTGTGGTTATGGTTACATAACTTTGTGAATATATTAAAATAAAATACTTCAGTGTACACATCACAGTGTGAACTTCATGGTATGTTAATCATACCTGAATAAAGCTGTTATTTTAAAAATAGCCATCTACAAATGTTTAACAAATTGTGGTATATCCATATAATAGAATACTACTCATTAATAAAAAGGGATGCTATTGATAAACACAAAACATTGAAGAATCTCAAAATAAATTATGCAAACTGAAGAACTCAGACAATAACAAATATATATTGTGTCTTTGTGTTTATGTAAAATTCTGGAAAATAGAAATTATTCTACGGTGCTATAGTGACAGCAGATCTGTGGTTGCTTGGGGACAGGGTGAGGGCAGGGAAGAGTGGAAGGGAAGGATAACAAAGGAATTACCTCACAAGGAATCTTTTGAAGGTAACAAATATGCTCACTTTATTGATTGTGATGCTTTCATGGCTATGTACATTTTTCAAAACATTTCAAATCATACACTTAAAAGGTGTGCAGTTTACTGTATGTCAAGTATACTTGAATAAAGCTGTGAGAAGGATACTAGAAGTAAATATAAACTAGATAAAAATCTGTATCTTGTGTTGAGTAGATAATAATCTATACATCGTCAGTCCGTATTTTAAAACTCTTCAATGGCTTCCCTTTATCTTTAGAATCAAATCTAAATTTCTTAACTGGCCTATATTGTCCCACATCCCAGATCTTATTAGCTCTCTGACATCCTCTACTACTCTTTCTCTAGTTTACTCTGCTCCAGAAACCCTGGTCTTCTTTGCCTCTTCCTTTGACATTTCAAACTCTTTCACACTGTTGCACTTGTTATTTCTTTCATCTAGGACACATTCTCCCAGGTATTTACTTACATCATTCCTTATGTCACTCAAATATCACCTCCTTGTAGGGGTATTCTCTACACCAATTCCTTCTTCCAACTCTCTACTTCCTTTATTTTAGTCAAAGAACTACCTGAAATTATATATTTGTTTATGATCTGTAAGCTCTATCAGGACAAAGACATTTGGTTGGTTTTATTCACCCTGAATTACTCAGTGTCTGGAAGGGTACTTCACAAATGGGAATCTCTCATTAAACACCTGTTGAAATGACTCTATGAATAAATGTTGGTTGATTTAATATGCCAAAAAAGTAAAGAAATAAAATATTAGGTGTTAAGGCAAAAAGGCTTTCATATTAGAACTTCATGCAAGAGGGGAGGGCCAGATGGCAGAGGACTAGGAGACTTAAATTTCATCTGGTGACAGGAATCCAGCTAGATAGCTATCAAACCACTCTGAACACCTACAAACTCAACAGGAAATCAAAGAAAAGAATAGCAGCAACTCTTTGAACAGAAAAGCGACCACTTTCTGGAAGGTAGGACGTGCGGAGAAGTGAATCCAAGGTAATATTTTGAGAAAGACCATGGGGGAAGGGAGTCTCAGTCAGCCGCTTCTGGCAAGTGATCGAGCCACGGAGTACAAAATCTGAACTTGTAGAAGTCTGCTCCGCTGAGGGACGTCGCTCCAGTGGCTAAGCGGGTGGTGGAACCCTCGCTGGGACAGTGTGGTCTCGGGACCCTCAGGGTCACAGAAAGACCGGGGGTGCCTGAGTGCGGCAGAGCTCCCAGGTATCGGAGTGGGGAAGCCAGCTGCAGAGACGGAGCCGAGGAGTGGGCTCTCAGCTCGGGGTTGCCACAAACTGTGATCCGTGGCACAGTCAGGCCACTGCTCTTCCAGCAGGGACCCAACAAGCAGCAGATCCAGGGAGACTCCCCTTCCTCCCCCGGGAGGAGTGGCACCGGAGCGCACCACAGGAATCTGCTTCGTTTGGAGACTCCAAAAGGGGTCGGGGGCCAGAGATAGAAACACTCGGTCACAGGCCGGGTGAGCACAGAGTGTGGCCAGAGACTGGGGAGACGGGAGTGATTGACTGCTTTTCTCTGGGGACGCACTGAGGAGTGGGGCCCCAAGTTCTCAGATCATCCAGGGCGGAGATTGGGAGGCCGCCATTTTCACTCTCGTCCTCCAAAGCTATAATGAAAGCTTGCAGGGAACAAAAGCTCCTAAGAGCAAACCCTAGCAGATTACTTAGCCCGCCCCTGACAAGGGTGGGGCAATTCTGCCTCCAGCAAAGACTTTTGGGAACCATGGCAACAGGCCCCTCCCCCAGAAGATCAGCAAGAACAGCCAGCCAAGACCAAGTTGACCAATCAATGAGAACAGCAAAACCCCAGCTCAAGGGGAATACAACACATTGAATTCATGGCCTTTTCCCCATGATTATTTAGTCTTTCAAAGTTAATTTTTTAAATTTTCTTTTTCTATTTTTTAGTTGAATTTTTCTTCTTTCCTTTTTCAACTAACATCTTATCAATTCCTTTTTTTAAAATCTTTTTAACTTTCATTTTTACAGTCATATTCTATCCCTTCATTGTAGTTAACCTTATTTTTTGTATATATAAAAGTTTTTCTTTCTTTAAAATTTTGGGATCCAGGGCGCCTGGGTGGCTCAGTTGGTTAAGCGACTGCCTTCGGCTCAGGTCATGATCCTGGAGTCCCTGGATCAAGTCCCGCATCGGGCTCCCTGCTCGGCAGGGAGTCTGCTTCTCCCTCTGACCCTCTTCCCTCTCATGTGCTCTCTCTCATTCTCTCTAATAAATAAATAAAATCTTAAAAAAAATAAAAATAAAAATAAAATAAAATTTTGGGATCCAATTTCTTCTAACAGACCAAAATATACCCTAAATCTAGTGTATGATGTTGTCCTAGTCTCCTGCCTGATCAAATTCTCTTTTTTAAAAAATTTTTTTCATTCTTTTTTCAACCAACTTATCAATTCCTTTTTAAAAATCTTTAATTTTCATCTTTACAGTCATATTCCATCTCTTCATCGTATTTACCCTTATTTTTGTATATATATAAGGTTTTTTTCTTTAAAATGTTAGGAGGCAATTTCCTCTAATAGACTAAAATACACCCAAAACTAGTGTGTGGCTCTGTTCTATTCATCAGCCTAATCATATTCTTTTTTTTTTTCTCTTTCTTTTCCTCCCAGTTTCGGGTCTCTTCTGATTTGTTTAGTGTATATTTTTCTGGGGTCATTGTTACCCTGTTAGTATTTTGTTCTCTCATTCATCTATTCTCTGGACAAAATGACAACACAGAAAAACTCACCTCAAAAAAAGAACAAAAGGCAGTACCGACTGTCAGGGACATAATCAATACAAACATTAGTAAGATGTTGGAACTAGAGTTCAGAATGACGATTATAAAGATACTAGCTGGGCTTGAAGAAAGCATAGACAATATTAGAGAATACCTTTCTGGAGAAATAAAAGAACTAAAATCTAACCAAGTCAAAATCAAAAAGGCTATTAATGAGGTGCCATAAAAAATGGGGGCGCTAACTGCTAGGATAAATGAGGCAGAAGAGAGAATTAGTGATATAGAAGACCAAATGGTAGAGAATAAAGAAGCTGAGAAAAAGAGAGATAACAACTACTGGATCATGAGGGGAGAATTCAAGAGATAAATAATACCATAAAGCAAAACAACATTAGAATAATTGGGATCCCAGAAGAAGAAGAAAGAGAGGGGTAGAAAGTATATTAGAGCAAATTATAGCAGATAACTTCCCTAATTTGGGGAAGGAAACAGGCATCAAAATTCAGGAGGCACAGAGAATGCCCCTCAAAATCAATAAAAATAGGTCAACACCCCAACATCTAACAGTAAAACTCAAAAATCTCAGAGACAAAGAGAAAATCCTGAAAGCAGCTTTGGACAAGAGGTCTGTAGGCTACAATGGTAGAAATATTAGATTGGCAACAGACCTATCCACAGAGACCTGGCAGGCCAGAAAGGACTGGCACGATATATTCAAGAGCACTAAAGGAGAAAAATATGCAGCCAAGAATACTATATCCAGCTAGGCTGCCATTGAAAATAGAAGGAGAGATAAAAAGGTTCCAGGACAAACAAAAATGAAAAGAATTTGCAGACACCAAACCAGCCCTGCAAAAAATATTGAAAGAGGTCCTCTAAGCAAAGAAAGAGCCTAAAAGTAACATAGACCAGAAAGGAACAGAGACAATATACAGTAACACCTTACAGGCAATACAATGGCACTAAATTCATATCTTTGAATGTAAATGGGCTAAACGACCCAATCAAAAGACACAGGGTATCAGATTGGATAAAAAAAAAAAAAAAAAAAAACAAGACCCAGGGGCACCTGGGTGGCTCAGTCATTAAGCGTCTGCCTTCGGCTCAGGTCATAATCCCAGAGTCCTGGGATCGAGCCCCGCATTGGGCTCCCTGCTCAGTGGGTAGCCTGCTTCTCCCTCTCCTAATCCCCCTGCTTGTGTTCCCTCTCTTGCTGTCTCTCTCTGTCAAATAAATACACATAAAATATTTTTAAAAATTAAAAAAAAAGACAAATGGTTCATAAAAAAAAAAAAGACCCATCCATATGCTGTCTGCAAGAGACTCATTTTAGACCCAAAGACACCTCCAGATTGAAAGTGAGGGGGTCGGAAATGATTTACCATGCTAATGGACATCAAAAGAAAGCTGGGGTGGCAATCCTTATATCAGACAAATTAGATTTTAAACCAAAGACTATAATAAGAGATGAAGAAGGACATGATATCCTAATTAAAGGGTCTATCCAACAAGAAGATCTAACAATTTTAAATATCTATGCCCCTAACATGGGAGCAGCCAATTATATAAGGCAATTAATAACAAAAGCAAAGAAACACATGGACAACAATACAATAATAGTAGGGGACTTTAACACCCACCTCAATGACATGGACAGATCATCTAAGCAAAAGAACAGCAAGGAAAAAAAGTCTTTAAATGACACAATGGACTTCACAGATATATTCAGAACATTCCATCCCAAAGCAACAGAATATGCATTCTTCTCTAGTGCACATGGAACATTCTCCAGAATAGATCACATCCTGGGTCACAAATCAGGTCTCAACCAGTACCAAAAGATTGGGATCATTCCCTGCATATTTTCAGACCACAGTGCTTTGAAACAGGAACTTAATCACAAGAGGAAAGTTGGAAGGCTAAAGAGCATTCTACTAAAGAAAGAATGGGTCAACAAGGAAAGTAAAGAAGAATTTAAAAAATTCATGGAAACAAATGAAAATGAAAACACAACTGTTCAAAATCTTTGGGGTTCAGCAAAGGTGGTCCTAAGAGGAAAGTATATAGCAATATAAGCCTTTCTCAAGAAACAAGAAAGGTCTCAAATACACAACTTAACCCTACACCTAAAGGAGCTGGAAAAGAACAGCAAATAAAGCCTAAACCCAGAAGGAGAAGAGAAATAAAAAAGATCAGAGCAGAAATCAATGAAATAGAAACCAAAAGAACAGTAGAACAGATCAATGAAACTAGGAGCTGGCACTGCTGCTATGAACACTGGGGTGCATATGGCTCTTCTTTGCACTGCATCTGTGTCTTTGGGGTAAATACCCAGTAGTGCAACTGCTGGGTCATAGGATAGCTCTATTTTTAATTTTTTGAGGAACCTCCACACTGTTTTCCAAAGAGATGCCCTTCAACAGATGAATGGATAAAGAAGATGTGGTCCATATATACGATGGAGTATTACTCAGCCATCAGAAAGGATGAATACCCAACTTTTACATCAACATGGATGGGACTGGAGGAGATTATGCTAAGTGAAATAAGTCAAGCAGAGAAAGTCAATTATCATATGGTTTCACTTATTTGTGGAACATAAGGAATAGCATGGAGGACATTAGGAGAAGGAAGGGAAAATGAAGTGGGGGGAATTGGAGGGGCAGACGAACCATGAGAGACTATGGACTCTGGGAAATAAACTGAGGGTTTTAGAGGGGAGGGGGGTGTGGGGATGGGTTAGCCTGGTGATGGGTATTAAGGAGGACGCATATTGCATGGAGCACTGGGTGTTACACGCAAACAATGAATCATGCAACACTACATCAAAAACTAATGATGTACTGTATGGTGACTAACATAATAAAATTTAATTTAATTTAAAAAAAAAACTAGGAGCTTGTTCTTTGGAAGAATTAATAAGATTGATAAACCCTTGGTTTAGACTTATCAAAAAGAGAAAGGACCCAAATAAATAAAATCATGAATGAAAGAGGAGAGATCACAACCAACACCAAAGAAATACAAACAATTATAAGAATATATTATGAGCAACTATATGCCCGCAAATTAGAAAATCTGGAAGAAATGGATGCATTCCTAGAGACGTATGAACTACCAAAACTGAACCAGGAAGAAATAGAAAACCTGAACAGACCCATAATCACTAAGTAAATTGAAACAGTAATCAAAAATCTCCCAACAAACAAGAGTCCAGGGCCAGATGTCTTCCCAGGGGAATGCCACCAAACATTTAAAGAATTAATACTAGTCTTCTGAAACTGTTCCAAAAAATATAAATGGAAGGAAAACTTCCAAACTCATTTTATGAGGCCAACATTACCTTGATCCCAAAACCAGACAAAAACCCTGTCAAAAAGGAGAATTATAGACCAATATCCCTGATGAACATGGATGCAAAAATTCTTACCAAAACACTACCCAATAGGATCAAACAGTACATTAAAAGGATTATTCACCATGACCAAGTGGGATTTACTCCTGGGCTGTGGGGTGGTTCCACACCTGCAAATCAATCGATTTGATACACATTAATCAAAGAAAGGATAAGAACCATATGGTCCCCTCAACAGATGCAGAAAAAGCATTTGACAAAGTACAGCATCCTTTCTTGATTAAAACTCTTCATAGTGTAGGGATAGAGGGTACATACCTCAATTTCATAAAAGCCATCTATGAAAATCCCCACAGCAAGTATCATTCTCAATGGGGAAAAACTGAGAGCTTTTCCCCTAAGGTCAGGAACACTGCAGGGATGTCCACTATCACCACTGCTATTCAACATAGTACTAGAATTCCTAGCCTCAGCAATCAGACAACAAAAAGAAATAAAAGTCATCCGAATCCCAAAGAAGAAGTCAAACTCTCACTCTTTGCAGATGATATGATACTTTATGTGGAAAACCCAAAAGACTCTACCCCAAAACTGCTAGAACTCATACAGGAATTCAGTAAAGTGGCAGGATATAAAAATCAATGCATAGAAATCAGTGACATTCCTATACACCACCAACAAGACAGAAGAAAGAGAAATTAAGGAGTCAATCCCATTTACAATGGCACCCAAAACCATAAGATACCTAGGAATAAATCTAATCAAAGAGGCAATGAATCTGTACTCAGAAAACTACAGAATACTCATGAAAGAAATTGAGGAAGACACAAAGAAATGGAAAAATGTTCCATGCTCATGGAATGGAAGAATAAATATTGTGAAAATGTCTATGCTACCTAGAGCAATCTACACATTTAATGCAATCCCTATCAAAATACCATCCACTTTTTTCAAAGAAATGGAACCAATAATCCTAAAATTTATATGGAACCAGAAAAGACCCCGAATAGCCAGAGGAATGTTGAAAAAGAAAAGCAAAGCCGGTGGCATCACAATTCCGGACTTCAAGCTCTATTACAAAGCTGTCATCATCAAGACAGTATGGTACTGGCACAAAAACAGACACATAGATCAATGGTACAGAACAGACAGCCCAGAAATGGACCCTCAACTCTATGGTCAACTAATCTTCAACAAAGCAGGAAAGAATGTCCAATGGAAAAAAGACAGTCTCTTCAACAAATGGTGTTGGGCAAATTAGATAGCCACATGCAGAAAAATGAAACTAGACCATTTCCTTACACCACACACAAAAATAGACTCAAAATGGATGAGAGACCTAAATGTGAGACAGGAATCCATCCAAATCCTTGAGCAGAACACAGGCAGCAACCTCTTCGACCTCAGTCGCAGAAACTTCTTCATAGAAATATCGCCAAAGGCAAGGGAAGCAAGGGTAAAAATGAACTATTGGGACTTCATCAAGATAAGAAGTTTTTCATAGAAAAAGAAACAGTCAACAAAACCAAGAGACAACCGACAGAATGGGAGAGGATATTTGCAAATGACATATCAGATAAAGGGCTAGTATCCAAAATCTATAAAGAACTTATCAAACTCAACACCCAAAGAACCAATAATCTAATCAAGAAATGGGCAGAAGACATGAACAGACATTTCTGCAAAGAAGACATCCAAATGGCCAACACACACATGAAAAAGTGCTCAACATCACTCGGCATCAGGGAAATACAAATAAAAACCTCAGTGACATACCACCTCATACAAGTCAGAAGGGCTAAAATTAACAAGTCAGGAAATGTTAGATGTTGGTGAGGATGCGGAGAAAGGGGAACCCTCCTACACTGTTGGTGGGAATGCAAGGTGGTATAGCCACTGTGAAAAACAGAATGGAGGTTCCTCAAAAAGTTGAAAATAGACCTATGCTATGACCCAGCAATTGCACTACTGGGTATTTACCCCAAAGATACAAATGTTGTGATCTGACGGGGCACTTGCACCCCAGTATTTATAGCAGCAATGTCTACAATAGCCAAACTATGGAAAGAGCCTAGATGTCCTTCAACAGATGAATGGATAAAGAAGATGTGGTATATATATACAATAGTATATCATGCAGCCATTCAAAAAAAAATGAAATATTGCCATTTGCAATGACGTGGATGGAACTAGAGGGTATTATGCTAAGCAAAATAAGTCAGAGAAAGACAAGTATCATATGATCTCACTGATATGAGGAATTTGAGAAACAAGACAGAGGATCATAGGGGAAGGGAGGGAAAAATGAAACAAGACGAAACCAGAGAGGGAGACAAACCATAAGAGACTCTTAATCTCTGGAAACAAACTGAGGGTTGTTGGAGTGGAGAGGGGTGGGAGGGATAGGGTGGCTGGGTGATGGACAATGGGGATGGTATGTGCTATGGTGAGCGCTGTGAATTGTTTAAGACTGATGAATCACAGACCTGTATCCCTGAAACAAGTAATACATTGTATGTTAATAAAAAAATAATAAAAAATAAATTCTTATAAAAAAAAAACTTCATGCAAGAAATGCAGAGTGAGTCTGATTACAGAGATATTGAATCCAACAAGGGAGGAGAAACTTGAAAGTTTGAAACTCAGATTAGTAAAATCCAAAGATTCTGAAGATTAGAAATGTGTCTTTTGCCTCCCGTATCTTATAGCTTGAAGGATGTATGAATATTTCCCTTAGGAAAGTATGGGGAGTGGGAAAGTGATGTAATAATTAGATATATCCCATACATATAATTATTATATGTAATTACTGGTATGTCTTAATTTATTCCTTGATATGCCTAGCTTCCACCCATTCTCCATTGATTTACTTCTGAGTTCCCAGTATGCTGGACAGTTGAATAGTTCTGATCTGTTTATTGAAATATGAATACCTTCATTTAATGTAATATACTACATGCATTCCTGCTGAATTTATGTTCAGTTTAACAATAATTTCTTTGTCCACCTCTTTAAAAAGTAATCAATATTTTGAGAAAAACATAATTAAGATATTTATGTCAACTACTGAAATTAACTATTCTAAGTATTACTAAGTGGGTCACTTCATCCTCTCCAAAAAGGGTTTGTTCCAGAAATCACAGGGACAAATAAGCACACATTATTTTCACTTCTGCAATGCTGTATATTGTTGGCATTCATTGGATTCTCTTACAAAGAAATTATTAAGAGAAATTAGCATTAATTATTAATTATATTAAAATACGTATACTTTTATTTTTTATTTTTTTTTTAAAGATTTTATTTATTTATTTGAGAGAGAGAGAACGAGAGACAGAGAGCATGAGAGGGAGGAGGGTCAGAGGGAGAAGCAGACTCCCCGCTGAGCAGGGAGTCCGATGCGGGACTCGATCCCGGGACTCCAGGACCATGACCTGAGCCGAAGGCAGTCGCCTAACCAACTGAGCCACCCAGGCGCCCCAAATATGTATACTTTTAAACAGATAAATGTACCCAGAGACTAATGGAAAGAAACAAAAAACAGAAACACTTAAAAACAGTAAATTTTCAAAAAAAAAAAATAAAAACAGTAAATTCTTCTGAAGCATAGTAAAATATATTCTGAACATAAATTAAAAAAGTCCCTCCCCCCCCCAAAAAAAACCCCAGGAAGGTGGTTATTTTAAGAATTCTCATAAATAAATTTTATCTTCACTAATATCTTCATTTATACCAGTAGGCTATAACAAAGTCATTTCAAAATCTACATTGAAGAAATGAAACAATTCAGCCTGTGTTTTTTTAATCCATGTAAATATATTTACAAATAGATTTGAAGATGCTTCCCAGATGTTTCTCATGTGATTTTTTTTTTTTTTCAGACACAGAAAGCAAATCAGAGTTTTCACAGAAAAGTTGTTTTTTAATAAGTTGGTAGCTGATTGTGCAGGTGTATGAATGAATTTCAAGAGGCTCCCAGCATTCCTTGAGGTCAGTCCTCCAGGGGATATATTGTGGGGTACAAGAACAGGGCTGGGGCCTCTGACTCCCTTTTCAATATCAAAACCTGAAAGTACTTGATCTGCCCACAGCCAGCCACACAAGGCCTTAGCCTATAAAAATAATTCTAAAATGATCCAACTGTGATTGCTATTTTTGTCGGAACCAGCACTAAAGTAATGCTCAGAATGTTTTGTCCTCTAAATTCTAATAGGCAATGTTTCTCGTAGACAAAGCCCCAGAATGTGGTGGGGTTTTTTTTGTTTTGTTTTTTATTTTTTGTTTGTTTGTTTGTTTGTTTTATGAAGCTTGAGTAGAGATTTACAAAGCACCCACACAAAGCTGTTTCAATATTTTGGAAGAATATGAGTTATATTATAAAAAATATATTAAATTCAAGGTAGTTTTTGAGTAATGAAGGGTCTTACCTCACTTGATTCCAGTTACCTCATTTTATAGATTTTACACACAAGAGGAAGGAAATGACTTCTGGAGATTCATCTGCCAAATAGTGAGAATACAACTGTAGAAGCCAGGTCTCCTGCCCACACTCCCACTACTACCGCATCCCCTGATCTTTCCACTATACCGCTCCATCTACTTTTGAATTCAAAGTAGAAAAAAATAGCTGAAATGTACCCTAGTTTCTTGATTTTTGAATTAATTATTCAATTTAAGCCTAGGAAGAGTATAAGAAGGGGCATTTTATTTTATAGCTAATACACAAAAAAAATATATTTTTTTCTTAAGTAGAAAGGCAAAAACCAGGTTGACAAGTCTGGTGCACAATATCATTTTCAAGCATATCCCCGATGAAAAAAACTGAAAGGAACATAAACAACACTGACTGTTACATGAAGCATATGACAAGTTGGTAAATGCTTTTGATCCTTCTGGCGGGAAGGAAAAATGGAGTATATGACCTCTATAAAATTGTGGAAATATACCCACCCCCTCCACCGTGAGAACCTGCTTTCTGCATTCAAAGAGAAAAGGAAAGCAAAATAAAGTAAGCAGTTCACCCATGTATAGCTAAGCTGAAAATATGTAGTATATGGTGCTGTTGTTGAGAGTGTCAAGTGTGAAGTCAGTCACCACAAGAAGAGAGCCAGCTAACTGAATCAGGGAGAAAAATGGAATGAGGATGTCTTGAATAGCACAATTATAATAGACTAAGTGAGCATATATGCAGGTTGACAGAGACAAACATAAGGTCCTGAACTGGGCTCCAAAACTCAACTGTACAAGCGGGAAAGCAGTGCCTTACCACCAGTCCATTCAAATAAGACTTGGGGATTTTAGTTGATAGTTAATATGAATCAATTAGAAATTAAAGAAGAACTAACATGGTCCTAGGTGCATATACTGAAATATGATAGAAATAATAAATAATAAATTCTAGTTCTACTCTGTTCAGTGCAGTCTTGGGTAAATTACTTAACTGCCATGGGCCTCAGTCTCCTCATTAGTCAAATGAGGGAGGAAAAGCCCAACACCTAGTATTGTTATAAGGATTAAATGAATTGACACATGTAAAATGCTTGGCACAGTACTTGATGCTCAAAAAAGGTCAATTTCTATTATTGTAAGCATCACTATTCATTATTATTATTATTATTTAGTAAATTCTAAGGTATTGAATCCAGCAACACATTTTTTGTGTGCTCCAATAAAGCTTTATTTCTAGAAATGAAAATTTGAATGTCATATAAATTTTACTTGTCATAAATACATTATTTTGTTTTCAACCATTTAAAAATGTAGAAAAACATTCTTAGCTTATGTGCCATATAGAAGCAGGTACAAATTTGGTCTGCCGGCCTTAACATGCCTCTCCCTGAGTTAAGAGAAAAATGTTTGGTTCTCTGAACTTTTTAGATTTTGGAGTTGTGGATGAGGAATTGTGAACTTGAAGTCCCCTCATTTTAGGGTCATCCTCATGATGGAAATTGCTAAGCTTTTAACTAAGTGCCAAATAAATACTACTGCTGGTGTAAAGCATTACTATGTGGGGAATGGTGGCCTGTTGTTATCTTGATGGCTGTTTCCTGCCACGTGTCTGGGGCTAAGCTTTGTGTCCTGCCCTCAAAAGGAGCAACAGCCACACCCCTTGACCTGATGAATCCAGAAATATGCCTGTCTCCCTCCCTGCTCTCAACCCCTTAAGCCTGAGGCTCCCACCCACGAGACTAGAAGTTTTCATGTTGGAAGAGAACGCTCAGTCCAATGACACATTTTTTTTATAAACGGGACATGGATAAACTAGGAATTGTTCAACAGAAAGTAGCCAAGAAGGTGGGGGGGCAAACCCTTAAAAACACATGAAATAAGGATCATATGGGAACTAGTGTGTTTGACATGGAGAAAAGATGACTTGAAGTACTATAGAAACTGTCACCACATATCAGAAAGGCTGTC